>NC_053429.1:72846056-73162461 GCF_007990345.1 Gossypium hirsutum | reverse complement strand
CTTGAATGACTTACTTTATGTTGGGTAAGACGGTTCCAACTCGGCTACTCGATGATCTTTTCTTTGCCTTGCTTGATTCTCTCCCTTTGATGTCTTGATCTATAATAAACACATTTAGTAGTTTAATTTTCTTGCTGGATACTTATGTATAATTTAACGGTTTTCACTCCATTTCACAATTATCCTTGTTCAAATATCAAAACCTTAACCATATTCGATTAATGCTTCAAGGCCGAATGCATTATCGCTATTATTGGTAACCTAGTCTTGAGTATTTTTGATTCTAATATACAACATCATGAATCAACTCAACCTTATAAGCCAATATTACTCCCTTAATCGGTTATCAAGAGTTAACAAAATAGTATCACAAACATATACACCTATATGGCATTACCAATTAAATTTGACCTACGTATTGATTACATAGTTATACATCAATTTCTACATTACCTTAATTCCACCACATAACAAGCATAAATCGGGTTTATGGATATACCATGGCTGATTCAATCTAATCACTTCCAAATCATCAACCATTTCAATGCATATAACATATATAACATGAATAAGTTTCATATAATCTCTTAACACATTAACTTCTTCCATCAACAACCTTTTGTTTCTTTATCCATCAAAACTTAAAGGAAATAATCAATTCCTTCTTTAATAGCCATAGCCGAATGGTCCATCCATCCATCAAAGTTTTTTAAAAGAATTAGCATGGTCTAGTAAGAACCATGATAATTAACCTAAAACAAGCTAAAATTTCACAACTTAACACATATACTAACCTATTAAACATTCAATGGCTGAAAGTTCTTTGCCCCTATTCCTCCTTCAATTCGGCCAAGAAGACAAGAATGAAGCCCTTTTTTCATCACATTTCATTCTTCTTTATTTATTAAATCCATAACCAATATCAATTTCAACAAATATTTGCCCATCATCACCCCCTTGGCCGGCCACTATAAGAAAATGGGCAATTTGACATGCAAGTCCACCTTTGTGTTGACATGCACTAATAAGCCCTTAAATTAACCTATCATTTTTCACCAAGTCTCATGTGATCCCTATTAATAATTCCTCATGCAATTGGCAAAATTAAGGCATGAAACTTCACATATGCATGTACACACATAATAAACATAGAAATAACAATAATTATCTTCATAACTCGGTTTTTGGTCCCGAAACCACTTCCCGACTAGGGTAATTTGGGCTGTTACAACTCTCCCCCACTTAAGAAATTTTCATCCCCGAAAATCTTACCGGTAAATAGGTTTGGGTACGTTCTTTCATCGAGCTCTCGGTTTCCCAAGTAGCTTCCCCGATCCCATGTTTGAGCCATAACACCTTCACTAATGGAACCCTTTTGTTTCGCAACTCCTTCACTTCACGAGCTAGGATACGTATCGGTCTTCTTCATAACTCATATCGGCTTGAATTTCAACCTCTGATGGCTAATATATGCGATGGATCAGATCAATAGCGTCGAAGCATCGAAACATGAAAGACATCGTGAATCTTTCAAGCTCAGGGGCAAATCAATCTATACGCAACTGGCCCCACTCGTTCTGAGATTTCGTACGGCCCAATGAATCTCGGGCTCAACTGCCCTTACGGCCAAACCTAAGTACCTTTTCCAAGGCGAAACTTTAAGGAACACTTTATCCCCACCTGATATTCAATGTCCTTTCGTTCAGATCCGCATACGATTTCTGACGATCTGTGGCTGCCTTCAGACTTTCGCGGATTACCTTTACTTTCTGTTCGGCATCTTTAATCAAATCAACTCCGAAAACTTTACTTTCACCGAGCTCGGTCCAAAACAATGTGTACGCATTTACGACCGTACAAAGCTCGTAAGTGCCATCTAATACTTGATGAAACTATGTTGTAAGCGATTCATCAAGTACATACCGTTCCCATGAACCTAAACCAAGGATGCAGATCTCAGCATATCTCGAGTACTGAATATCGCTCGGATGACATCGGTTGGGAGAAAAGTGCTAAATCAGCTTGGTACCAAAGCTCTTGCAATTCTCCAAATCGGAGTAATCTCGATTCTATTGACACGATAGAATAGGTACTCCATTATCTCACAATCTGAAAACATACAATTCGCTAGTTATCCAATGAAAATCCGACATACAGGATAAGTAGCCGACTTAGTCAGTCTATCGACAACAACCCAAATCGCATCTTTCTTACTCGTCGACAATGGTAACCCAGATACAAATCCATCGTGACTCGATCCCATTTCCATTCAGGTATCATGATTGGCTGAAGTAATCCCGAAGGTACTTGATGTTCCGCTTTCACTTGTTGACATATTAAACACCTTAAAACAAATTCCGAAATGTCTCGTTTCATGCCCGGCCACCAAAATTGACGTTTCAGATCATTGTACATTTTAGTACTACCCGGGTGGATAGACATTCGGCCACTATGAGCCTCATTCAAAATCATCGAAATAAGTTTCGAATTCCTTGGAACACACAAACGACTTCTGAACCTCAAACAATCATCATCATCCATTTGAAACTCCGATTCCTTGTTCGGAACACACTCAGCCCGTTTTGCAACCAATTCATCATCAACTTTCTGGGCTTCACGAATTTGATGAATCAATAATGGTTTGGCTTTTAATTCAGCTACTAACACATTGTCGGGTAGAACAGACAAGTGCACATTCATCACTCGTAAAGCAAACAGCGATTTCCGGCTTAAGGCGTCCGCAACCACATTAGCCTTTCCCGGGTGGTAATCAATGGCAAGCTCGTAATCTTTCAACAACTCAAGCCAACGTCTTTGTCGCAGATTTAGGTCTCTTTGAGTCATCAAATATTTGAGACTTTTGTGATCCGAAAATACATGGCACTTTTCGCCAAACAAATAATGTCGCCATATTTTCAAAGCAAATACGATGGCGGCTAGCTCGAGATCATGGGTGGGATAATTTCTCTCGTGTGGCTTCAATTGTCTCGACGCATAGGCCACAACTCGACCTTCTTGCATCAATACGCAACCCAACCCGAGTAGGGATGCGTCACTATAAATGACAAACTCTTTGCCTGATTCGGGTTGCACTAAAATTGGAGCTTCAGTCAAATGAGTTTTCAGTTGATCGAAGCCTTTCTGACATTTCTCCGTCCATTCGAACTTAGCATCCTTTTGAAGTAGCTTCGTCATTGGTGTGGCTATCATCGAGAAACCTTCGACAAATCATCGGTAATAACCGGCGAGTCGCAAAAAGCTCCGAACCTCAGTAATATTTCTCGGAGGTTTCCAGTTAAGTATGGCTGAGATTTTGTTCGGGTCAACTCGAATACCCGATGCGGATACCACATGACCCAAGAAGCTAACCTCTCTTAACCAGAACTCACACTTACTGAACTTAGCATATAACTTCTTATCCCGCAAAACTTGCAACATTAATCTCAAGTGTTCAGCATGTTCGATCTCATCTCTTGAATAGACCAAGATGTCATCAATGAACACAACTACGAACCGATCCAAATATGGTCTGAAGATCCGATTCATCAAATCCATAAATACTGCAGGGGCATTAGTGAGCCCAAACGGCATCACTAAGAACTCGTAGTGACCGTACCTCGTTCTGAAAGCAGTTTTGGGTATGTCCGAATCTCGAATTCGCAACTGATAATAGCCCGATCTCAAATCTATTTTTGAGAACACTGAGGCTCCCTTCAGTTGGTCGAACAAATCATCGATGCGCGGCAACGGATATTTGTTCTTTATCGTCACTTTATTCAGTTGACGATAGTCAATGCACAACCTCATGGTTCCGTCCTTCTTTTTCACGAACAATACTGGTGCACCCCAAGGTGAGAAACTTGGTCGAGCGAAACCTCTATCCGTCAATTCTTGCAACTAAGCTTTCAACTCTTTTAACTCGGTTAGTGCCATACGATACGGAGCTATCGAAATTGGCGTAGTTCCAGGTACAAGCTCAATACCAAACTCTATCTCCCGAACAGGTGGCAAACCCGGTAACTCTTCAGGAAAAACATCCGGGTATTCACAAACCACCGGCACAGATTCGGGTTCTTTTCTAACTCTTTGTCATCAAGTACATACGCAAGGTATGCTTCGCACCCTTTTCTCACATATTTCTGGGCCAACATTGCTGATATTACAGCTGGCAACCCCCTTAAGTCCGCAGACTCAACTCGGATTATCTCGTTATTTGCGCACCTCAAATCAATAGTCTTGCTTTTGCAATTCACAACCGCATCATGCGCGGTCAACCAATCCAAACCAAGAATAACATCAAATTCGTCAAACGGCAAAAGCATCAAATCGGCCGGAAAACAGGATTCTCGGATTATTAGAGGGCATCTCTTACACACTTTATCAACAAATACGCATTGACCCAAAGGGTTTGACACTCGAATTACGAACTCAGTAGACTCAACAGGTAGAGTCTTACTGGATGCTAAGGTTTCGCATACATATGAATGAGTAGAGCCAGGGTCAATCAATGCAATCACATTAGTATCAAAGAGAGTGAAGGTACCAGTGATGACGTCAGGGGAGGATGCCTCCTCTCGTGCGCGGATGGCATAAGCTCTAGTAGGAGTACGGTTCTCGGCTCGAACAGCCGTATCAGAGGCCCCTCTCTGACTACCACCCCTACCTCCCAAAATTCTCGGTGGTCTACCTCTAGTTGTCACTCCACTAGGTCTTACACCTTGAATCTTATTCTTCTCATCAAGCTCCGTGCAATCTCTAATGAAGTGGTCCTTCGAACCGCATCCGTAACAGGCCCTGTTAGTAGACTTACCCCAACATTCACCTAGGTGTCGTCTTCCGCATTGGGGACATTCAGGTTTCTCTAGACGATTATTGCCCACACTAGCTACCGAAGTAGCTCGGGAGCCCGTCGATGGTTTTGCTCTGATGGAAATTCCCGTAGTCGTCCTCGACTTATTAGTGTCCTCCTTGAACTTCTTTACAGCTGAGAACGGAGCTTTACCCGTCGATCTTTTACGATAGTCTCTAGCTTCAAATTCAGCCTTCTTCTTCTCCTTTCCAAGTTCTTCCGCCTTGCAGGCTCGTTCGACTAGTGTTACGAATTCTTTTATTTCCAAAATACCCATTAGTAGCTTTAAATCTTCATTCAATCCTTCTTCGAATCTTTTGCACATAGCAACCTCATCAGCTACACACTCTCGGGCATACCTACTGAGTCTCACGAATTCATGTTCGTATTCAGATACTGTCATACGGCCTTGCTTGAGTTCCAAGAATTCCTTACGCTTTTGATCAATGAACCGTTGGCTAATATATTTCTTTCGAAATTCCGTCTGAAAGAAGTCCCAAGTTACTCGTTCGTTCGGGACTACGGAAATCAAGGTCCTCCACCAATAGTAGGCTGAGTCTCGCAACAAAGATACAGCACACTTTAGACATTCATCAGGTGTGCATGACAGTTCATCGAACATCCGAACGGTGTTATCAAGCCAGAACTCGGCCCTTTCAGCATCATCAGTAACTATGGCCCTGAAGTCCTCAGCCCCGCGCTTCCTAATCAAGTCTACAGGTGGCTTACTCAGCCTCACAGGATCAGTAACTGATGGCATTACTGGCTCCGGGGGTGGATTATTCAAATTCGGGAATTGTTGGACAGCCGGATTGGTTCGGGCATACTGCGCGACCCACTCATTCATCATGGTAAAGAAGGCTTGTTTAGCCCCCTCACCTTGATTATTCGCAGATGACTGAGGTTCAATAGGCGGTGTCCCTTGTGCAGGAGCAGCCGCTACACTTTCAACGTCATCCGCTAAGATTCTTTCTACACCGGGATCCATTTACTAATCAAAACATAAATTTTAACCGTCAGAAGTCATCACACAGTTAAACATTAACATTCGGCATGTATAGCTAGACTCATACGTGCTATGGTAGTCCTAGAACCGACTAAACCATAGCTCTGATACCAATCAAATGTAACACCCCGAACCCGAGGCCGTCGCCGGAGTCGAACACGAGGTGTTAACAGACTTCAAACCACTTATTAAAATTTTTCCAGACAAGCTGTCAATCTGCGTACTAGTCGCTTTAAAAATCATATCTTGAGTTCTGGAACTCAAAATCCAGTTCCGTGAATTTTCCCTGAAACTAGACTCATATTCCCATCTACTTATTTTTTTCTAGAATTTTTGGTCGGGCCAATTAGTACAGTTTATTAGTCAAAGTCTCCCATGTTACTGGGGTCGACTACACTGACCTTTGCGCATTACGACCTGGATATCTCCCTGTACAGAACTTCCATACTGATGCCGTTTGTTTCTATAGAAACTAGACTCAGAGAGGAATCTATACATATATGGTATGACTCCTAATTATCTCTGGTTAATTTATAATGAATTTCCAAAGTCGGAGCAGGGAATCCAGAAACCGTTCAGGCCCTGTCCCACGAGAACCTGATTATCTCTTAACATACTGTCCATATGATCCTTTCGTTACTTATATATGAAAAGAGACTCATCGAACTTCGATTAAATAATTTATTCATCAATTAATTCCACTCCTACTATTTTTGGTGATTTTTCAATCTCATGTCACTGCTGCTGCCAGCATCTGTTACGAAAGCAACTATGCCCACTTCGTGTTTACTCCTTGATCTAACTAATAATTCATCATGCATATCACAAATTATGATCATGACTAACCATGCCAAAGGCTAATCATTGTCAAACTTCCCCCTACTACACTATTTCCATATCATGAATTTTAACACCAAAATAATCAACCATGACGTATGGCATAAAAAGGTCGAATTATCAAGATTTGCGACCTAACGTTATGAATCCAAACCCAACCGAACATTTATGCCATTTTCGCATGGCTAAAAGATTACATACCAAAGTTCAAACACAACATAATAGCCTATACATGCCGAAATGTTCTCCTAAGCCAACTAAGAAGAAAGTACCAAAACTTGCTATCCGGTGTGATGACTTCGATGACGGCCCGACCACGCAAAAGGAGATGAGTCCAAGAAACCTAGAATAGGTGACAAGGAAACACCGAGTGAGTTTATAACTCAGTAAGTCATAAGCAATACACTACCATCCATTAATAACATTATCACAAGAGGAAACAAAATGGAACGAGGCTAGTTACTCCATCCATACCGAACCATACCATAGTTCCTCCGACCTATCGGTTCAATCTCATACCAAATCATGCATTCACATTCCATATACTCATCAATAGAATATTCGAGGCATTTTCATAAATCATTTTATTTTCGTTACAATCATACAACTAAACGGCCTTTCACCCATTCCACGATAAATCTTATGTACGTGACTTCAAGTATATTTGTCACATAGGTTCAACTTACCAAGCTCAACTCCAAATATAAACATAGCACCTATTAGCCATGAACTCAAGATACTTACCCGATCCGCTATCCGTGATCGACTCAATAGTGTCACACACTTAGTGTCCATAATGATTCAAGAATATTTATTAAGTCCGCACACTCAGTGCTATATAATCAACTCGCACACTTAGTGCTACATAATCATACTCGCACACTTAGTGCTACATAGTCAACTCGCACACTTAGTGCTACATAGTCAAACTCGCACACTTAGTGCTACTTATTCAATTCGCACACTTAGTGCTGCACAATTTAAACCCGCACACTTAGCGCCAATCTCATGGTCATAAATGTTTATACCCGCACATTTAGTGCCGAGATCAACAACTCAATACATCTCACCTCTTTTCTTTTCATTCAACACTTTCATCACCACATACGTACATGCATATATATATATTTATTCATTCCATTCAGCATCATTACATAAACGTTATGACCATTTGAATTAATACCAACTATATGCTTAATGACTTACTTTATGTTGGGTAAGACGGTTCCAACTCGGCTACTCGATGATCTTTTCTTTGCCTTTGCTTGATTCTTTCCCTTTGATGTCTTGATCTATAATAAACACATTTAGTAGTTTAATTTTCTTGCTGGATACTTATGTATAATTTAACGGTTTTCACTCCATTCCACCTTTGTGTTGACATGCACTAATAAGCCCCTTTAAAATTAACCTATCATTTTTCACCAAGTCTCATGTTGATCCCTATTTAATAATTCCTCATGCAATTGGCAAAATTAAGGCATGAAACTTCCACATATGCATGTACACACATAATAAACATAGAATATAACAATTAATTATCTTCATAACTCGGTTTTGTGGTCCCGAAACCACTTCCCGACTAGGGTAAATTTTGGGCTGTTACACCCTGTGTCAATTAAAGCAACAACAAATATTTAATGGATAGAAAAGGTACCCGTAATCACGTCGAGAGACTCTGTCTCTTCACGGGCACGAATAGCGTAAGTCCTTGCATGCGCTCTGCCCTCAAACTTTACTGTAGCATCTCTGGGTGCACCTATGCTAGAAGCTCCGCTTTCAGGGTTCTTTTGCAGTCTACCCCTCAATGGAGCACTACTTGCCTTCATTTCTTGCATTTTGTCTCCTTCTTCTACATTGGGACAGTCTCGAATGAAATGGTTCAGTCACCTGCATTTAAAACACCCCATTTCTTTACCTCGACACTCAACGAAATGGCATCTACCACTTTGTTAACATTCTGGCCTATTTGGTCGAGCACTATCGGCACTCACGATAGAAGTAATCTGAGCTCTAAAAGTTATATTCTACCGGTTCTTGTTTCTATTCAGAAACCCCATGAAGCATTCAATCAGGTAGCAAAATCTCTTGGTTTTTTAGACGAGGATTGATGTGATTTCCCCATTTGTCTCTTCTTTGAATCCCGCGACTCAATAGCCGCTTTTCTCCTTTCTTTTACTAGCTCCTTTACCTTACATGCTCTCTCGACGAGCACTACAAACTCTCTTATCTCTAAAATACCAACAAACACGCGAATATCTTCATTGAGGCCATCCTCGAACCTCTTACACATGTCAGTTATTGGTATTTTGATAGATTATGGAGGAATATGAAAGATTACTATGTATTAAACATCTTTCCAAGTTAGTTTTCATGAGAAACCCTTATAGGGACCATTTTGCAAAAGATGTAAATGTGTGGTAGAAATGAGAAATTAATGGATAATGTGGGCTACCATAAGAAGGAAAAATGTTTGATCAGGCTTGGGTAAGATAGAAATTGCATGTGTTTCATTATACGAGCTTAGGGACTAAATCATAAAAACGTTAAAGGTTAGGGGCAAAACGGTTAATTGGACCGGGGGTGGATATTAAACTTGAAATGTATTATGTGGGGTATTAATGAGTTAATTTTGCGGTTATATACCTCGAGGAACAAGTTTCGGAGGTCGATCGTGGTAAACACAAGGTTTCGAAATAACCGAAACACAATCCCGAAGAGAATACCAGATAAGTTCGGATAACTTAAAGTAAACCCCTAATATGTATAATTGCATGATTTATGAATTCATGATATTTGCATTTATTGATGGGATGAAAATGTATGAAATGCATCCTTGATAATGAATTGTTGATAACCGTCTCGGTTGAGGTTAAAAAGGGGATTCGATGGATAAACCATGTTTTACATGTGGAATGAGATCCTGCATGTGTTGTAGTAAGGATTTAGCCCGGACGGGTAACCTGTGATCTCAAGTATGAAGAGGAATCTAGCCCGGACGGGTGTTCCTTGAATGATCAAGCCTCCTGAAGAATATGTATGCACTATGGATTTAGCTCAGACGGGTAATCCGATTAGGGTTTGAATTTAGCCTGGACTGGTAATTCAGATCCGAGCTCATTAAGGGTGTTTGTCACTGTAAGGGATTTAGCCTGGACTGGTAATTCCGCCATGAATGTGAGGTTCACGGGAGTACATATATGTAAAATGATCATTCGTGAGAATTGACGGATACTAGGTATTCCATCGAGATTTCCTAGAAACTCAACGGGGTTAATATGATGTATGCTAACAAAATGATGAATGACGAACTCATCTATATAAATTACATGATGTTTTGTTAAGTGAATAACTCATTGATTGAGTGCATGTGATAGGAAATCATTTCATAATGGATGATTTCATGAATTAAGTATGGATGTAAGCTAATTACTCGGTAAGTTTACTTTTTGGTTATTTGAGCTTACTAAGCATGAAAATGCTTACCCTCTCTCTTTTCCCTGTTTTACAGAGCTCGAGGACTCATAAAGATTGGAAGACAACTGGAGAGTCAACACACTATCAACTAGTCAAGCTTTGGTATAAAGACACTTATATTTTGTTAATGGCATGTATAGGGCTTTGAGTATTTTGTCATATGAGTCATTTGAATTACCAAATGAAGGCATGTAAAGATGCATTCATCTTTTTGTACAAGACCATGGAAATTGGCATATTTGAAAGTAGGCTATGACCTGCCTTTATATGCATGTTTATGCTCTATTATGATGGGTTGTTTCAAGTGGCAATGAGTTCAAAAACGAGCCAAGTTTTGAATGTGTTACAATAACATAAGAACCCATAAATACTAGATGGGAAATAACCTTTTTGAATGAAACCAGTGATATGAGGTTTCCATACAACTAATTTCATCAAGACCATTTACAAGTGTATAATCATGTTTTACTTCGAATTTGGTATCTTTTAAGAAAAAGAAGTAGAAGGGGGTGATTAAAGGCTTGGTAAATAGCTTATTAAAGTCCACATGGTTAGACACACGGGTTTGTGTCTATGCCGTGTGTGACACACGGCTTATTCGCATGGGCGTGTGGCATGACCGTGTGTCCCCTGTACCTAAAATTCTAAGTTAAATTAACACATGGGTAGGACACACGACCGTGTGTCTTGGCCGTGTTAATTTAACAGAATGCTCAAGTTTTGGACACAGGATAAGCCCACGGGCGTGTGAGTCCACACGGTCCACCTACACGGGCGTGTGTCCTTTTATGTTACGGAAAATTTTTTGAGTAGCCCAAGGTTAATCGAACGTGCCCTTATTTGTCCCGCATTGCTCTCCGATATGTTATAGGTCTCGAAGGTCTATACAAGAGAAGAGATGTTCATGATTGAAAGGTTTTAAATTCAAATGAATTTTGTGATCCAAATTAGTATACTGAAAGTGTAAAGTTCTGGTAATGCCTCGAGCCCTGTCTCGGTGTTGGATTCGGGATATGGGTGTTACAGATACCTTTAAATGTAACACTCCATACCCGTATCCTATGCCAGGGCAGAATATAAGGCGTTACCTAACTTGAACTCATACTTACAACCAATTCTAAGTCTTCATGACTTGGAAAATTTAAATCTTTCTTAAACTTATCAATATATTCTTAACATGGGCTTACAAGGATAAAAGCACACATCGGAAATCATTCGAGACCAACCTAGGACCTTTAGATAACTATAGGAATATGTCACTTGACATAGGGGCACACGCCCGTGTGGGAGGGGCAACACGCTCGTGTGAAAATTCCAACATGGTCGTGCTAATGGCCCGTGTTCTCACACGACCTAAGTAAAACAGGGACACGCCTGTGTCCTTCACCTGTGTGGAATTAATTCTAAATGGACACCTACAGGGGTTTTCACACGACCTGTCACGAGCCCTTGTCCCTGGCTCGTATCCTTCACACGGCCATGACACGCCTGTGTCCTAGCCCGTGTACAAAAACCTAGACATTTTGTTTCTGATGTCAGCATTTCATAAGGGTCACACAGCCAAGGCACATGTCTGTGTACTAGACCGTGCCCTTTACATGGCTAAGACACATGGAGGTGTCTCTACCCGTGTGTTTACTATCATGCATACTGACTTGAAATTTTTATGTGCAGGGGACACACGACTGGACAACACGCCCATGGTGCTGGCCATGTGTCTACCCGTGTGGACAAAATTAGGCTATTTACCAAGCCTCTTTGCCACCATTACTTACACAAAAGCAACCATAACCAGTACAAGACTATTTCATGCAATAAAATCAACCACAATAGACAACATTTCATTTGTGCATTCTACTCATCCATGAACAAAACACCATTTGCGCATATCAAAATGAATATTAGCCATCATTCAAGGCTTAATACAAAATAAGGAATTTATCCCAAGCCAACACATTTGGCCAAATTAATAGCAACACAAAACACAAGTCTAGTTCCCTATACATGCCATATTCAAAAATATAAATCAAACTATACCGAATGCTTTGATTGATAGTGTGATCGATATCTCTAACTTCCGTTGATCCGTAAGCTAGATAGACGGCACTATAAGAAAAGAGAAAGGAGAAAAAGTAAGCATAAAGCTTAGTAAGTTGCATATAAATATTTATACAACTATACTTTGCCATTCATCAATAAGTATCATAATACACAAGTGGGCATAAGCAAACTTACTCATCAATACTCAATACACATCATATAGAATACAATGTGGCTCACATTTTATACATACCAAATAGGTACCTGTATCACCCACAACATGGTTACACTTTCCTCATTAACTAGAAATCAGAATTTCCACCGTTGAACCATTCGGAATGCTATCGTGTATAACATAGCCTCAAACGTGGGGTAAAGTGTCGATGCCATGTCCCAAACTCGGTCTTACACTGGCTTATATCTCAAGTCAAAGCCATGTCCCAGACATGGTCTTACACTGACTATCATATCGTAGCCGACGCATGTCTCAGACATGTCTTACACTGGCTTACGTCTCGAGGCCGATGCATGTCCCAGACATGTCTTACACTAGCACTCATCTCAATGCTGATGACATATCCTAGACATGGTCTTACACTAGCTCTCACAAATGACCCTATCGTTATGGCATGAATATTTGATTTATTTCCCTAGGGTTCCAACGGGAATTTTACTATCTCTACTCTCATCGCATTTTCTCATTTCCACAAGTCAAGCAATTTATGCTATAATAATTTGGATACAATTCAAACACATATATTATCAAAGTAGTTGTATTATTTACATACAACTTACCTCAGACTACAAAATGTGGCGATTATCCAAGTCGATTTGCTTGGCTTTCCCTCGGTCTAGGTTCAGATTCAGTATTTCTTGATCTATAATAGCAAAATACACTTATTTAATCACTAAATAAAATTAGGAAATCAAAAATTCACTTCTTTAGTAAAATAACCATTTTGCCCCTGACATTGACAAAATGACCATTTTACCCTTAGGCTCGAAAATCAATTTTTATCGAATTTATTTATTTCTGAAGACTAGCCGAACCTCTTTGACTCTTATAGAAACTCCAAATTCCCACTATTTCACACATTTATTATCTATTTTACAACTTATGAACATTAGTCATTTTAGGTGTTTTCATGCTAACACCTTTCACAAAAGTTGTTTATAAGACACCCAAGACCCGGTTTCTTCCATAAAAACTTAGAAAACATCACAAATCCTTTCATGGAAAAACCCTAGACTTTCAATCATTTTGCAAAATAGTACCCTCATTTGAAAGCTCATGCTTCAAGGATTTCAAAAGTATAAAAAATATTTAAGAAAAGCCATTAGGATCACTTACTTGTGAAGGCTTAAAGTTATTGAAATTTCAAGCTCTTAGACCCCATTCTTTGTTGAAAAGTTTGGTGGAGGAAGAAGATGAAAAGGGATAATATCATCTTTCTTTTATCTATTTCTATTTTAGTCAAAATAAGCCACCTAACCCACCAAGTTTTAAAATTTTGTCTCCTCTTTGACTCTATGGCCGGCTATGCTCCTTTAAAAGGGTCTAATTGCCCTTTAAAATACCCCAATTTTGATTCTCTAATAAAATAACACCTTTAGCTATCAAATTAGGACTTGTACACTTTATGCGATTTAGTCTTTTTTCGCAATTGGGCTCACAAACGTTAAAATTAGCTCACCAAATTTTTCATGGACTAATATAAACATGCTATGACTTTATATTAATAATAAAATAATTTCTCTGACTTCGGATTTTGTGGTCCCGATACCACTATTTTGACTAGCCCCACAATCGGTCTATTACAAATACGACAAAGCAACTTGAAAAACATTAATAGTATTAATGTTGAGTAATAGGTATATGCTAGTGCTAATAAATTGCATCCACATCTTAACGATGGGAAACATTATAGCTTGCTTAAAAGATAGGTGTATTTATTGTACCCTTCTCATTTCCATTCCCTCGCCTCTCAGTTAAAAATAATAAAATTGTGTTCGTATCAATATTTTCGAGTTTATTCAAATCCATTGTATGTAAATCATTAGTTTCATAATAAGGGAGGTCATAATATTCACTCATAGCTCTAGGAGATATATCGACCTTTTTGTGCCTCACATACACTTTGTAATTTATAGAAAATTTTAAATTGGAGTAGAACTCCAAAACAACTGGTGTGGTAGGCACCATGGCAAGGTTCTTCCAATGATGAAAACAGACTAAATCCCAAGCGTCCACGCAAGCTAACGCCGACGAATCAAAGCCCCTTTTAAGGATAAAAGTTCATCCTTGAATGTTTGAGAAAGAGGCTTAGGCCTCTTTTAACTAAAATTTATCAAGGACATACTCCAGTGATGGAGATGGTTTAGGTCAGGACTTAGTTCGTTTCTTCATTCTTGGAGGCATGGTTATCAATTTTTACTCAAGCTAACTATAATGCAATTGCTATCCTGTATTCACAACCAATCAACACTAAAACTCTAATAAAAGAACAAAAATAATGACAAATCCAATAATATAAAATGCAAGACAAAAGATTATGTGATTTCCTGAGACTTGGAACGTTCAGGAAATAGCTTGAATGGAAAGATCATCTTGAATAGGTGATGCAATCCCGGTCGTACCATGTTTCGGTACAACTCGACGACCTCAGAATTGGCCTAAACTCGAGGGGCCCAAGTGCAAAATGAAGTTTAATTTCAGCTCAATGAGCTCAATTCTAGCTTCTTCAAGCTCGTCTAGTTCAACCCAAGCTCATTTAGCTTAACTTCAACCCATTTTTGATTTGCTGGAATAAACTTAAATAATATCTAGTTTAGGTATTAAATGTGTTTAGTTAATTTAGTTTAATTACTTAAGTCGCTGGAATAAATTACTCATCTTAGTTAATTGAGTTCATCCTAGTTAATTAAATTGCTGGAATAAATTACTCATCTTAGTTAATTAAGTTCATCTTAGTTAATTTAGTTGCTGGAATAATTTCTTGTTGCATGTGTTTTTAAGTTTATTAAATTAAGTTAAGTGTTAAATGTGTTTATTTACAGTTTATTAATTAAGCTTATTGAGTCTAATATGTGTTTAAATGTGTTTAATGTGTTGTAATGTGTTTGTTTGTAGGTGGCTAATCACTTGGAAACAGTTATGTACAAAGGCTATTACAACGTGTTAAATGTGACTATTCAGTTGGAACCAGTTACATACAAGGGGCTGTTACATACCGGAGAGAAAATTCTCACAATATCCTTTTGTATTAAAAAATGTTGGGTCCGAAAATGTCCCTTTTACATGGTTTTTATAGGCCCTTGAAAATGGCCATTCAAATTTCGGCATAAAATGAATTCACACTAACATAAACACATTCACACCTAACACTTAATTTGTTCACACTAAAACATAAATGTGTTCACACTCCATGAAGTAAATTTCGTTCATGCTTGATGTTTGATGCATGTTTGGCCAAATAATGTGTTGTCTTTTCACTTAGGCATTCATGCATGCTTAGCTAGGAAGTATTCGACCAATTCAATGTAGGTGCAGCCCTTTAATTACCAAAAATCCCCTTTGGCCGAATGGATTTTGCATGGCTTATGCATCACTTAAATTGAAGCTTTAATGTGCCTTGAATACATGAATGGGAAGCATAAATCTCTTAAATCCTTCCCCCATTTTTGTTAATGTATGTGTTGGTTCAATGGCTGATTTAAAAGGCACGCACATCTCCCTTGTTTGTTTATGAACTCTTCCTTATTAAAGAATGCATGAAGGCATGAACTTGGTCCTCCCATAAAAACGGTCTCATGTATCTTTATAATTATTGAATCTTGAACATTCTACAAACTCTCATAGTGCAATTATTCAGCAAATGAATGGCCAATCTTGGGACACCAATCAGTCACCTACATCAAGTATAAATAGCCATCAAATTTTGTAATTCATTCCAAAATTTGGCTAAGACAAAGAATTAGACACTTGATCCTTGATCCCACATGCATGAAATTCAAGTTATTTATATATAATGGACACAAACACATGCACACAACTAAAACATATCAAATGTCACAAGCTAGACACTATGTGATAATTTACAGATGCACACATGCTAAAGATAATCATCAACTTAGGAACTTGAACACAAAAGACATATAAAAACTTGCGTGATAGAAATCTATGAAATTAAATTAAAAACACAAGCTTATTAAAATAAACTTAAGTTCAACAGTCTTTAAAACTACATGATTAAATCAATCAAGCTGCTTAAAGAAGTCGTCCAAAGCTTGATTGATTTGGACCAGCATGGGAGTTGAGCTTGGCCCAACTTGGGCATGACTAGTTTAGGCTTGATCCCAACGGTTTTTCATAAGCCCACCGAAACCTTCCATGAAACTTGGTATTGAGATCATATCAAAAGAGAAATGGGAAACTTAAATCGTGTTATAGACACATCGATGGAATCGATAGTGTCCCAGGGTTGTATATCACGATATCCTCTATTTTTAGACCCCTCACCTTTAAGTCTATTCGTGATATTGTGATACCGGGGGGTGGGTATCACAATATTAGTATGTAAAAGAAAAAACTTTGACTTTTGAAATTCTAGGGGTATCACAATAGTAAAGACTTGATATCGTGATACCCAAAAGATTTTTGGTCCCTCTCGAAACAGTCCATGAAATCGTGATCTCCCCCCTTGGGTATCCCAATTTCATTAAACTTATCCCCAAAAACACGACAAAATCTTCAATTTTCATCTCAAACTTGAAAATTTTGACATACCAGGTTTAACATTAAACTAACTAAAGTTAAAATCCTAGTCTAAATGGATAAAATAAATGGAGTCCATGATCAAAACATCTAATTATTTATAAAATTTTGTTCATATGCCACAGGCATCAAGTGAAAAAATTCAAATTTAGGTGGTCAGTCACACCACCGAAATGGTGTTTCATCGGTTTCATCGACACTCAAGCATGTCTTTTGTTCAACACGTGACTAGGGCCTCTTAAGAATCGTATTTTCTTTCTTATCAACATTCATTTTCTTATTCTTTTGTGTGGCCCATGAACACTTGAAAAATTACACCATTCCATGAAAGTTACAAATTTGTTAGCATGATAACTTTTTGTCTCAATTACGTGACACTTATAATCTTGTGATGATAACAATTCCTTGACCTAGTCTCGGGCTTGACACATTTGAAAAGTCTGGTTCCTTCTTTGATTTCCATAATCAAATTGCCCCGTCCTATGTCTATGGTGGCCCTAGATGTGGTTAAGAAAGGTCTCCCTAAAAGTATAAAAATTTCTAGATCCTCCTTGAAGTCAAGCACGGTACAGTTGACAGGAAAAATAAATTGCCTAACCCTCACTAACACATCCTCAAGGAATCCTTTGGGACATACTAAGGGTCATTCGGCTAATTGTAAAGTGACTTCCGTGTCCTTAAGCTCTCCCAAACCTACCTCCTATAAATTGACAATGGCATGAGGTTAATACTGATTCCTAGGTCACATAGGGCCTTCCTAAAACTTACTCCACATATCTCAATGGGAATGGTAAAGCTACCAGGATCCTTTATTATTGGAGGAACTGTTCTAGACACTACCACACTATATTCTTCGTTAAATGCAATTTGCTCACTTCTCCTAATTTTTCTCCTACGAGATATAACTTCCTTAAGGAACGTCCCATATTTAGGCATTTCCCCAAGGATTTCTAATAAGGGGAGATTTACATTCATGGCTTTAAACATCTTGAGAAAGTCTATGTATAACCCCCTAGAGCCGACCTAGACGTTATGGCCAAATCTCAAAGGTCACATTGGCCATGACAATGGTACAATAAAACGTTTAAAAGATTTCTCTTTAAAATTTCCTTGAAAAATCATTGTTAGTACTTGTTTTAAGTAAAATTGAATTTAGTTGGTATCTTATCTTTGGTAAAACTTAAGTATTATTATTGTTTATTTAAAATGTTGTAATTTATCTAAGACATCTCAGTGGACAAATTTCTAAATAAAAAGTTCATTATTTATTTTGAAAACATAAATTAATCATACAACTCTTAAAAATAGTGGTCTTGTTGTAACACCCCTAACTTGTATCCGTCGTCAGAATAGGGTTACAGAGCAGTACCGTACAATCGGGAACATTTAAACTTAATATCATTCAATAACATAAGTAAATCATAAACCAATCATATACATGCATACCATCCCAAAATCGAGCCCTTAAGGCCCTAGAAATACCATAAAGATAATTTTGGACCAATTTGAAATCATTTGAAAAGTCTAGGAAAAGTCATAAAAATTTGGAAATAGGGGTCACATGGTCATGTGCCTCACATGGTGGAGAGACACACTCGTGTCTCAGGCTATGTAACCTTCGAACTAGGGACACACGACTATGTCCCAGCTCCTGTCCTCACCTGTGTAACTCTCTAAGTAAGGCTACATGGCCTGTCACCAGGCCGTGTGTCTTACACGGTTGAGTCACACGCCCGTGTGGACCCAAATCTACCTAAAATCAAACCATTTATTGTCCATATCATACATGACCCTTCAACCTATTTAAGCATACTTCAAGGGAACCTAAACATTACCGACACATACACCAAAATGCCATTCCAAAGTCCTAAGTTAATTAACCAATGTGTCATTCAAATACACCACATATACATCAAATCATCATCTATCTAACATGTCAATATTTCCTTATTTCAAGCATGAATACCTAACTTCATTATGTAACTATATCACATCACAAAAGACCATTTTCGA
This sequence comes from Gossypium hirsutum, assembly GCF_007990345.1. Classification (NCBI taxonomy): domain Eukaryota; kingdom Viridiplantae; phylum Streptophyta; class Magnoliopsida; order Malvales; family Malvaceae; genus Gossypium; species Gossypium hirsutum. Next base: position 73,143,465 of record NC_053429.1, on the reverse strand, counting down.
ACCATCATTCCATATGACCATGCACATCAATTACCTAACATAATCATAAGCTACATTTCACTTATCAACTTAGTACATATAGGTACAAAAACATACCACATTTACCCATCGTCAATCATTCAAAACATACTATAAGATCATCATTTTCAATCACTATAAGTGGTTAAAATGACTTTATTTATCGAGCCATACAAATCCATCATATAAACATAACTTAAAGCATAAGCATAAGCATAATAATTCAACCATTTAGTACATCCATGAGCCATCAATACAAAAGGCCTATACATGATAATATTACCATTTCCATACATGAAAACCTAGCTCATAAATGAACTTAACTAGATTTCAAGTAATCAATTTCAAGTCATTAACAATATGCCAATACAACCTCAAAAACAAGCACATCAAAGGCACCAAAATCACATAACTTGGTAGAGTATCAAAATGTACCAAACCAACCTAGCTTTCCAAAGTTGATAAATGCAAAAACACTATTAACATATACACCATAATATCATCAAAAAACACCCTATTATAATGAGTAGGTTTGTGCAAGTGTACACAGTCGTTATCAAGTAATAAGTAAGTATTGAGTTATTGTCTCCATAGGGATTGTATTTGTGTTAAATCACTTAATTGTAAAATTATACTAAAAACTTGGTAAATAAAAACACAATATGGTTGAGAAGTGAAAATTGAATATATTAAACTAAATGCAATGATCCCTAATGCAAATTATCCTAAGTATGTAAACTATATGAATGAAATCGATTTTAGCAAAATTAAACACAATTTACAACAATTATAACATAATTAAACTAGAAAAATTACTTTAATTAAACTCAATTTATTATTAACATGCTTAATAACATTCGGAAAAACATTCCATGGCAACTCGATCTTTCGTGAGTTTGGAAACCACTTTAGGTCCTTTTGGAATCCTTTACTTTGTAATTACGCATTTTATTTATCCTTATTTACTAAGGGTTTCCAAGCATTTGTGTGAGGTAACAGGGATGTGTTAGGTTTTAAACAGTTTAATTGCACAAATCTAAAAACTATGCAGATAACAGAGCTTGGTTAGAGTTGTTATACAACCTGCAATTTAATCAGGTATAGATCTAAATGAACATACACATTTCAATTATGTGTCCACCAGCCATCATTTGGTTAGGGTCGCTCAGCTCATTCAGGTGCATTCAGTCATGCATGAATGAAATACAGACTTGATTTTAATTGAAAACATGATCGATTGAGGCACAAGCATTATAAACACGAATCAAATAAATATTACTTAATCAAAGCAATCATCCTAGCTTAAATAAAATTAAGCTAACATTGTTGTAAACAAGAACAAAGAACACATAGCAAACATTTTTAGATGGAAATAAAGAAAAGAAAGATTAAACCTAAATCAGAGTGGTTGTCACCCAAGACTCTGACCAACGAGGCTCCTTCACTCCTACATTTTGCTCCTTTGCTGATGGCTCTCCAAGGTGGTCGACCAAGGGCTCTTTAAGAATGTAACACCCATCACCCGTATCCAACGTCGGGATGGGGTTCGAGGCATTAACGGACTTAAACATTCACAACAACACATAACATATTACTAACCATGCGTGGCAAACAAGCATATGCACATCATCAATATCAAACATAACATAAATAGCTAGATTTATAAGTCAGAATCATTAGCTTACTAAAGACCAATATATTTGGCCAAATTATAACAACACATGTTATAAAACTAGGTCCCTATACATGCCACTCACTTGATAATTCTAGCATATGTGTTTATCCTGTCAAGGTGTTGGCTTGATAGTGTGATGCTGCCTCCGACGATCTCCAACCCTGAGCTAACCTGACAACACTAAAAGAAATGAAAAGGAGGGGGTAAACTTTACGCTTAGTCAGTTCACATGAAATGATAATAAGCAATTTACTAACATGCTTTCCATAGTAAAACTAACCCAATTGTACATTTACACATGTTCTGGTTAAGCTGCTTTCTTGAGTCACAGTCACCAAATCATGTATATCTAGAGTTACGGAACTCCAAATTAAGATCCGTAAATTTTACCAGAAACTGGAATCATATATCTTTCCACCATAAAATTTTAGAATTTAGTTTATTATTCAAAGTCTCCCCTGTTTTGCTGTTTGACAGCTTCGACCTTTCTTCACTAAAATTTATTTATCTCATAGTACAAGACTCAAATAATGTTCACATTTGTTTCTATTAAAAGTAGACTCATCAAATATTCTATGAATATAAATTATAACTCATAATTATTTTTCTACAGTTTTTAACAATTTTTCCAAGTCAGAACAGGGGATCTCAAATTCATTCTGACACTGCCTCACAAAAATTAGAATATCACATAATATACAACTCTTTTGTTCCCCATGTTTCTTCTATATGAAAATAGACTCATTAAGATTTAATTCCATAATTTATTTGAAGTTGAATTCAACTTACACAATTTTTGGTGAATTTTCAAAATCACACAACTGCTGCTGTCCAACATTGTTTTACTACTAAAATTCAGTCTTACATAATTTCACTTAATCCATTTTGTCTTATCGAAGTTCACTCAAATATCGAGCATATTTCTCAAAATTTTCTTAAACATATACCTGTACTTATTCATCATATAATCATGTTCACATGTATTTTTACTTAATCGATTTTCCCGTTGAACTCTTCAGAATAATAACTGATACTCAGTTCCCTGCACGTATTTTCACACTTGTAGCCAAAGCTATTTGGTACGCATAGTAGCCTACACTTAGTACTAAACATGCGACCAATTATCCGGTACACGTAGTAGCCTGCACTTAGTACTACACACGTGACCTAACCATCTAATACACGTAGTAGCCTGCACTTAGTACTACACACGTGATCAAAGTTATCGGGTACGAATAGTTGCCTGCACTTAGTACTACACATGCGACCAATTATCTGGTACACGTATTAGCCTGCACTTAGTACTACACACGTGACCTCGCAATAGATCATTCGTATCGTTTCTATTCCGAAGGCTTAACCGGGAAATTCCTCACTTTCTAACATGTTACAATTTATTCATAGTCCTTTTTCAATTTGCAATTTATAACAAATAATCATTCTATAGCAGCCACGCTTCATATGATAACAAAATATAATAAAATAAAAATAATTGATAAATTATTTAGGTACAAACTTACCTCGGATCTAGAAATGGAAATTTACCATTCTAGTCCATAACTTTGTATTTTCCCGATTTAAGCCCAAATCTCAATTTCCTTGATCTATAATATCACATTTAGCCTACTAATTACTCACACTATTCATATGGGTCTAAAAATCATATTTTTTACAAATTTACATTTTGACCCCTAAACTTTTGCATATTTGCACTTTTTCCCCAAGGTTCGGAAATTAAACTTCTTCCTATTTTCTTATGTTTTATGACATGCTGATCATTTTTCCCTTATATGGAAACATCAAATTCTCACTCGAACATGTACTTATGAACATTAGGTATTTTTACCGATTATACTATTTTACTCGTTTTCATGTAAAATCGCTTAGCAAAAGTTGTTTAACACAATTTCAAGCTTTATATTCTACCATTAAACATCAAAATACATGTATATCATTCATGGGTAAATTTTTAAACATGAATCCTAGCTCAAAATAATGGTAGAAATGAGCAGATCATGTTACCGGGATTTCAAAATTACATAGAACATTAAAAACGGAGCTCGGAATCACTTACTATTAAGCTTGGAAGCTTGGCCAAACCCTAGCCATAGCTGCTCTTGGTACATTCTGCTGTAGCAAGAAGAAAGGGACACATTTTGGGTTTAAAATTTGTCTTTTAATTCATTTTACCTTTAAATGACCAAAATGCCCTTCTACTATTCTTTCAAATTTTACCCAACCAAGGCCATTTTTGTCCAACAAGTTATACAATGGTTTAATTATCATTTAAGGGCCTCCCATTTAAAATTTCAGGACAATTAGACACCTCTAACGTATAAAACTCAACTTTTGCACTTTTTACAATTTAGTCCTTTTTACTAAATTGAGTGCCCAAACGTCGAAATTTTCGAACAAAATTTTCGCAAAATCTTTCCCTGAAATTGTAGACCATAAAAATATAATAAAAATGAAGTTTTCCTCATCATATTTGTGGCCCTAAAACCACTATTCCGACTAAGCTCAAAATCAAGATGTTACATTTCTCCCCCTCTTTAGGGATTTTCGTCCGCGAGAATCTTACCAGAAAAGTGATTTTGGTTTTTCACTTGGATTCCTCAATCCTATAATCGATGTCAAAGAACTTTCACTCAGGGTAAACTTTTACTACTTGTCTCTTTAAATTTTACATACAAAAATCATAAGTGGTATTCACTTTACAATACTTTTACTGAAACTTAATCTCTGCAAAAAAGCACATGCACTCAAAAGTCCGATCCATACCATCATGTTACATATACATTCGCACCCCAGTCTTTTTGGATTCAAATAGTAAAACTAATCAGTTCATCTCAACCTCATACTTTTTATAATTTCACACAGTCCAATTATTTGTCAATTCAACCCTCAACTACTCTTTATTCCGAGCCTCTTCTGGCTTTCCAAAGAAATCATGATATGAAACTCGGATCTCATTCTGATTAGTGGAGATTAAAATTCCATGATATCCAAAATTCATAAAGACACGAAATTCTTTGAATCTGGTGAGTAGACATTCAGGTATACTAGCATAATTTACACATCTCATAACGTTTAACAATGCTACATATCACTTTCCTCTTTCAAGGACAGGAATGATCCAGATAAGAAAATTCATATTAACCTTTTTTTATTTCCATTCTAATTCCCAAACGACAAAAATAATTCTGATGATTCTTGCTATACATCTTTAAACTTTCAACATTTCAAGAATTTGTTCTCAAAGATAAACAATGATCGTTTTAGCATTTTTAAATACCCAGATTATGTTCACATTATCAATATCAGATCTTCTTATCACATACGATTCTTCTAGGAAATATACACTTCTTAATTAGACTATTCATCTTTTTACCCGTGAAGAAATAAAATCTTATTCTCAAGTATGCATATCTCATTAAATTCTATACATATATTCCATACAGATTGAAAAATCAAGTCGACCTTATTCATCCGTAATTGATATTTCAAGAAATTTTCTCTTCTAGTTAACAGAACGATTCAACATGCATCATTCCAAATTCATTCATCATGCCAATCGAAGACCATAACAAATGCATTAGCATAAGTAATACTGATACCTCAACTGAATACATTAACTCTAATTAACTTACTTGAGAAAGGAAATCCACCATATACATTAGGACTTGAAATTTCACCACATTGTCAGGATCAATTCAGAGGTATAGTCATACTTGTTCTTTATATAGATCAATCACAAGCTGGAGGTCATGCTCTAAATGCAAGCCATGATCAACAAGTTACAAGCCCAGAATAAGGAAATCCAAGATAAAGAAATCCATGATAAGGAAATACCATTTACAGCACTGCATCAAAAGACTGAGAACCAGACTCATAAAAATATGAAAGATCCCAATGTTTTTTTTTCAAAGAAAAGAAATCCAGAATAACATCATTCCAAACCACTAACAACAAATACAATCAGAACTATATGCTTCTCATATATATATAAAATCAATCAGAATAATGATCGGTAGAAATAGAACCATAACACCATACACAATTTCTTATCAATTCCCAACAGGCGGAACATAACAAAATACTAGAGAAAAACAGAACCATGCAAATTATAATCCAATCAGACTGACAACACATTCGTCTAACGTTAAGATCAGGGAACATTTTCATAATATAAGAATTCATCTAGGATTAGATAGCCCCAATAATATTTTCGGTGTCAGATAATCTCATACCATATCTCAATAGAGACAATCACAAATTGTTCACTGTAATTACCATGCTTGGACATTTCATATTTCGAACATTATTCCTTTAACTATCTCTGTAGTCCCAAATTCCATAATATTCCTTTTACTAAGAAAACTAATTCATGAGGGGATTTCAATCAATACATTTCTCGACATCATAAACAATCTTTCGGTCAATCCGATATCTTTCTAGCTCATGTCTGTACTTATCAACCCATTCTCAATCTCTAATCATGCTTATAACCATTCCATCATTGAACTCTTTGGTTTCTCACCTGGAAACTCATTCAATATAAATCTCAGGAATTTCCATTATAAAACACCACTTTGGCAAGGGAAAGAGGGTCGTAGGGCCTCTGACTCAACTCTCATATGCATATACATGTAACACAGTTTTCATCATAGCAATCATATCTCAATCATGTCATTCATTTCGAGTAACTAACATTCATATTGATTTTATACTCACTTTCTAGTTTTCTCATTTAAACAAGTGTACTTATACATGTATTTCAATGTTTCCTAGATAATATTACTTATCCATTCATTAAATCAGACAATTCAAGCACATAATATCATATAAGGGCCAAACAAACATGGATAAGTATATCACAGTCTAAACTTTCATCTGACACATCATCATATACATATCGTTACAATCATATATATCAGTCCAAGCAATTTAATACATTTACTCAAGTTATACGAGTTTACCAATCATAATCATCCCAACCAATATACATGAATATTCATCTTCTCAATATTTTTGATAAGTTACTCAAACACATGCATTTGTTCAAATAAATCGATCATATACATTTCATGAATCCTCATTCGTACCTTTCCAAGTTTCAGTTTATCATGACTATACTTTACTCGAATATTTTAGCATCACATTCAACATGGTCGATGTAGCTCGGTTGGAGAGTACCTTTGTCTAAACAAAGTGGCTCTCATATGCGTCGGGAGACATCACACTATCACGGATCAGTGGCATATATAGTTGGACTTTTACACATGCTAGGTTAGCCCAACAACTGACTAGACCATAGCTCTGATACCACTAAATGTAACACCCATCAGCCGTATCCAATGCCGGGATAGGGTTTGAGGCGTTAACAGACTTAAACGTTCACAACAACACATAACATATTACCAACCATGCGTGGCAAACAAGTATATACACATCATCAATATCAAACATAACATAAATAGCTAGATTTATAAGTCAAAATCATTAGCTCACTAAACACCAATATATTTGGCCAAATTATAATAACACATGTTATAAAACTAGGTCCCTATACATGCCACTAACTTGATAATTCTAGCATTTGTGTTTATACTGTCAAGGTGTTGGCTTTATAGTGTGATGCTGCCTCTGACGATCTCCAACCCTGAGCTAACCTGACAACACTAAAAGAAATGGAAAGAAGGGGGTAAGCTTTACGCTTAGTAAGCTCACACGAAATAATAATAAGCAATTTACTAAGATGCTTTCTGTGACAGCCCTATAGTGACCCTAGTCGGAAAGCGATTTCGGGACCGCTAAACCGAGTCACCAAATTATTTGAATGTGATATTTATGGTCTAAAATATGTGAATATGAATGTGCGAAAATTTTAAGCTTCGATTTAGTTAATTGCATGTGAATGTAGTACATAGGACTTGTGTGACACTTTTGAAATGTGATAGGCTAATCTACAAGGATCTAATAGTGCATGTAATCAAAAGGGAGGACTTGCATGTCAATTTTCCCCCTAATTAGTAGTGGTCGGCCATGAGCATGGGTGGACAAAATGTTATGGCTAAAAACATGTCATAAACATGTTGGGTTAATGCATTATGTAAGGAATAATAAAATAAAGAGCATGGGCAATAAAGTATTAGTGTTAGTAGGATGAGAGAAAAAAAGAAAGAATGTGTGTGATTGTTTCCCCCCCATTGCCGTGAGTTGAAGAAAAGAAAACAAAAAAAAAGTGTTCATCCTTGAACATCTTTGGCCGAAAATTTTAAGGAGAAAGGAAGAAGAAAGGTTGAAGAGGTTCGGCCATGCATGTAACTAGGCTAAGGTATGTTTGATGTTGTGCCATGAGATTCATGCATGTTTTAGTTGTTAGCTTGAGTTCTAGCTAGCCCATGGTTCAAATCTTTGCTATGTCATGGAGATGGTATTCGGCTAAAGTGGATTGGTGTTGATGTCATTTACATGCTAAAAATGAAGCTTTGTAATGATGCATGTGATGGTGGATTGATGACTCTTGAATCTTCTTTTTAGCATTTTTGAGTGAGACATTAAGTTCTTTGTTTAACCATGACCAAAATTGAAATGGTATGGTGTTGTGATGCATTCGGCCATAGTAGAAAGTAGAGGAGAAATATGGTTGTTATTCACGTTATTTGGATGAGAAATGATAGTAAGGTGAAGAGCAAATGTTAATGTTTGATTTACTAGTGTGTATATGTGTATTAGCCGAGTTTTGAATTTGAAACAAAATGGTATGTAGTCAATACAAGCAACCATATTTGTAGGAAGTATTAAGCATATAATCGGCCTCAACCTAGACATGTATATTCGGCCACATGAAATAGATTTGTGTTGTATGTGTTCGGTTAGAGGCAAGCATATTGATGCTTTTATCTTGACTTAGAAAATTCGGCTAAGGGGAATATTAGCTAATATGTTGAATTCGATTCATGATTTCGTACATATGTGACTCTAATGTCTAATGTATATATGGGCTAAGTACCTTGAGCTTCTCTTTTGATGTTCAAATGAATTGTGTTAAATTGCTTAATGTGATTAAAAATGCGCATGACCATTGTGTATTTGAGCTAAAGGGTGGCCATATGACCTACTAAACTCCTTGTCATATTCGGCCATAAGCTAGCATAATGAGACTTTAATAAGTTAAATTTGTTTGAATTAGCTCAAGAGCTTAGAGGACCACAGTTGGATAAGGGAAAGGAAAAAGTTATCGAATAGCCGCCGAAATCGTTCGACCACATCCGAGGTAAGTTTTCGAGTAATGGAACTTAGATTATGATTTGATTAGATCATGTTTTAAGCAAATCAAAATCATGCTCTTTGTATGTGGCTATTGAGCCGAAATTGCAAGTGTGATAAGTGTCTTGTGTTTGAGCTTTGGTAATGAAAATGAAATACGGATGTGTCATGATTTATTGATAAATGTGCATGGTTATTCGAATGATGTCCGGGCTAAGTCCCGAAGGCTTTGTGCTAAGTGACTATATCCGGACTAAGATCCGAAGGCATTTGTGCGAGTTACTAATTCCGGGCTAAGCCCGAAGGCATTGGTGCGAGTTACTAAATCCGGGTTAAGTCCCGAAGGTATTTGTGCGAGTTACTATAACCGGGCTATGTCCCGAAGGCATTTGAACGAGTAGCTATATCCGGTTAAATTCCGAAGGTACGTGATTCAGGAATGAGCGATCTTGCTGTAAAAATTTCAGTTAATACGCTTATAAAATCCCAACAATGAGGTATGTTTCGTATGTGCATTGGAATAGTTGATTCCCTTCGAATAATATTCGCTCAGTCGAGTAATGAGCTTCCGGTATTTGGCTAAGATGATCCCTTATGTATGAATATAGGGGTTGGAATGTGAAGTAGGAATGATTTGAGAATATGTATATATGGAATTATCCGTTTAGTTATATGAATGCTATACTTCAGTTGTGCTTAAATTCTTTGCTCAAAACTTACTAAGCATTTAATGCTTACCCGTTTATTTAATTCTCTGTTTTATAGATTTTGGTCCTTCAGCTATCGGACTCGGGATTTTTGAAGTCGAAGTCGCCCACACTATCAAAGCTCCTTTTGGTATATTTTGGTTGAACTTTGAAATGGCATGTATAGGACTACCCTTTTGTTGTTGGTCATGTACCTTTCGGTTTTGTGTAAATTTGGATAGCCATGCAAAAATGGCTTAAATATACTTTGATCATAGCATTATAATCGTTTTGTATGTTGTCCGTCGAGAGGTATGGAAATGTTGGTAACGGTTAGTCATGGGAATGGTTATTCATGATCACTTTTGGTATATGTATGACAAACTCTAGTTGATCCATGGAGGATCATGAAATAGGTAAAGTTTACCTTAAAAATAGATGCTGGCTGCAGCAGTGATGTGGATGTGAAAAATCACTAAAAATAGTAGAAATGGAATTAAATAGTGAATAAATTATGTAATCGAACCTTAATGAATATATTTTCATAGGAAAGTAACGAAACGTTCATATGAACAGTATATTATGAGATGTTAAAGTTTTCGTGAGACAGGGCCAGAACGGTTTCTGGATCCCCTTATCTGACTTTGGAAATTCATTATAAATTAACCAGAGATATTTAGAAGTCATGCCATATATGTATAGATTCCTTTTTGAGTCTAGTTTCTATAGAAACAAACGACATCAGTATTGAAGCCCTGTACAGGGAGATATCCAAGTCGTAATGCATGAAGGTCAGTGTAGTCGCACCCTGTAACAGGGGAGACTTTAACTAATAAACTGTACTAATTGACCCAACCAAAAATTCTAGAAAAAAATCTGTAGATGGACATATGAGTCTAGTTTCAGGGAAAAATTACGAAACTGATTTTAGAGTTTTGGAACTCAAGATATAAATTTTAAGGTGACAGTGACGCAGTTAGCCAACTGCCTGGAAATTTTTAAAATGGACTGTGAAAGTAAATGAATTAAGTCGGTTAGCACCTCGTGTTCGACTCCGGCAACGGTCTCGGGTACGGGGTGTTACACTTTCCATAGTAAAATTAACCCAATTGTACATTTACACATGTTCTAGTTAAGCTGCTTTCTTGAATCACAGTCACTAAATCATGTATATCTGAAGTTACGGAACTCCAAATTAAGATCCGTAACTTTTCCCAGAATCTAGACTCATATATCTTTTTGAACATAAAATTTTCAGAATTTTTGGTCCATTCAATAAGTACAGTTTATTATTCAAAGTATCCCCTGTTTTGCTGTTTGACAGCTTCAACCTTTCTTCACTAAACTTTATTTATATCATAGTAGAGGCTCGGATAATGTTCATATTTGTTTCTATTAAAATTAGACTCATTATAAATTCTAAGCATATAAATTATAACCCATAATTATTTTTATACAATTTTTAACAATTTTTCCAAGTCAGAACAGGGGATCTCGAATTCATTCTGACACTGTCTCACAAAAATTAGAATATCACATAATATACAACTCTTTTTCTCCCCCTGTTTCTTTTATATGAAAATAGACTCATTAAGATTTAATTACATAATTTATTTGAAATTGAATTCAACTTACACAATTTTTGGTGAATTTTCAAAGTCACACAACTGCTGCTGTCCAATATTGTTTTCCTACTAAAATTCACTCTTACATAATTTCACTTAATCCATTTTGTCTTATCGAAGTTCACTAAAATATCGAGCATATTTCTCAAAATTTTCTTAAACATATACCTGCACTTATTCATCATATAATCATGTTCACATGTATTTTTACTTAATCGATTTTCCCATTAAACTCTTCAAAATAATACCTAATACTCAGTTGCCTGCACATATTTTCACACTTGTAGCCAAAGCTATCTGATACGCATAGTATCCTGCACTTAGTACTACACATGTGACCAACTATCCGGTACACGTAGTAGCCTGCACTTAGTACCACACACGTGACCTAACCATTTGATACACGTAGTAGCCTGCATTTAGTACTACACACGTGATCGAAGTTATCGAGTACGCATAGTAACCTGCACTTAGTACTACACATGCGACCAATTATCCGGTACACGTAGTAGCCTGCACTTAGTACTACACACGTCACCTTACAATAGATCATTCGTATCGGTTCTATTCTGAAGGCTCAATCGGGAAATTCCTCACTTTCCAATATGTTACGATTTATTCATAGTCCTTTTTCAATTTGCAATTTACAACAAATAATCATTCTATAGGAAACCACATTTCATATGAAAACAAAATATAATAAAATAAAAAGAATTGATAAATTATTTATGTACAAACTTACCTCGGATCCAGAAATGGCAATTTACCATTCTAGTCCATAACCTTGTATTTTCTCGATTTAAGCCCAAATCTTGATTTCCTTGATCTATAATATCAAATTTAGCCTACTAATTAGTCACACTATTCATATGGGTCTAAAAATCATATTTGTTTACAAATTTATATTTTGACCCCTAAACTTTTGCATATTTTTACTTTTTCCCCAAGGTTTGGAAATTAAACTTCTTCCTATTTTCTTATGTTTTATGACATTCTGATCATTTTTCCCTTCTATGGTAACATCAAATTCTCACTCTAACAAGTACTTATGAACATTAGGTATTTTACCGATTATACCGTTTTACTCGTTTTCACGTAAAATCGCTTAGCAAAAGTTGTTTAACACAATTTCAAGCTTCATATTCTACCATTAAACATCAAAATACATGCATATCATTCCTGGGTAAATTTTTAAACATGAATCCTAGCTCAAAATAATGGTAGAAATGAGCAGATCATGTTACCGGGATTTCAAAAATACATAGAACATTAAAAATAGAGCTCGGAATCACTTACTATTAAGCTTGGAAGCTTGGCCAAACCCTAACGATGACTGCTCTTGGTACATTCTGCTGTAGCAAGAAGAAAGGGACACATTTGGGGGTTAAAATTTGTCTTTTAATTCATTTTACCCCTAAATGACCAAAATACCCTTTTTACTATTCTTTCAAATTTTACCCAACCAAGGCCATTTTTGTCCAACAAGTTATACAATGGTTTAATTATCATTTAAGGACCTCCCATATAAAATTTCATGACAATTAGACACCTCTAACGTATAAAATTCAACTTTTTCACTTTTTATAATTTAGTCCTTTTTACTAAATTGAGTGCCCAAACGTCAAAATTTTTGAACGAAATTTTCACGAAATCATTCCTTGAAACTTTTGACCATAAAAATATAACAAAAATAAAATTTTCCTCATCAGATTTGTGGTCCCGAAACCACTGTTCCGACTAAGCCCAAAATTAGGATGTTACAAAGAAGCTTAATTGCTAAAATCTCTATGAAGAGATGATGCTAAGCATGGGGAATGGAAAATGCTAAGGAGAATTGAGAGAGAATAGAGAATGATAAGGGATGAGGGATGATGGATCTAGTGAGGTCTTATTTATAGGTGAAGAGAGAAGGGTAGTTTGCTAAAAATAGAGAGGTTTAGTCTCTTTAAGTTTTTCCAATGAGTGGTCGGCCATGCTTAGTGGATTTTGAGTTGAATTTTGCTTGATTTTTAAGCAATTTAAATGCCATAACTCAGGATTGAGATTCGGTCAAATGTAAATATTCGGGCAAATCTCTAATTTCTTCAAAATTGCAAGGACCTTGTGTAATTAAACCAAAAAGTGGTTCATGTGGACAGCCATGTGTAGCCGAAATTGGGTTGACTTTGTCTTCAATTTGGATGGTTTTTGTAATCCAACAAAGCTATCAGACCTGTTCAAAATAAATCAATAAATTAAAGGACCAAAGAATAAAATAATTAATTAATTAAAACCCAAATTATTAATGAAATATTTTAAAATGAATTATTAAATATAATTTTATATTTTATAATTTAATTTAATCATGCATGGCCCATTTTATGTCTTAAAAATATACTATGTTCAAATAAATATAAAATAAGTCATTTTATGCATGAAAACTATATAATAAAGCATAAAATCACATTTTAATAATTTATATGTCCTCATTTCATAATTTCACATATTTCATTAATTTATTAAACAATTACTTAGTTTTAACAACGAAATTAAGTAAAAAGGTAAAAAATTGCATAGGAAAAATCCTACATATTTTTCAGTTTACACCTATACAGGCCATTATAAACCTTAACCAAATTACTCAAAAACTACCTAATTGTCCATTAGATAGTGTGATAGATCTCCAACAAACTTCCATCCGATTAAGCTTCCGGTAATTTGTAAAGTAAAAGAAAATAACTACGTAAGCAATGAATGCTTAGTAAGCTCGTATAAACTTTAAATATAATATACCATTTCAACAATGAACTTTATAAAGTAAGTATAAACCTTTATCAATGCCATAAGATTAATAAAGCTTATATAACACCATCAAACTCACAAGTTAGCATACTTATTCATGATAGATATGAAATCAACCATATATATAAACACAACATTTAATTCATCATTGTTACTATATGATTATGTTTCATTCCATTAGCTTACTTACTGTTTCCAAATGCTTAGCATAAGGTTAAATAACATCATCAAATCACAAGTTAGTGCACTTGTTATAATATAAATGAGCTCATCCATAAAATAATTAGATTTCCCATACATAAGTACATCATTTAATTCATCAATCCTTTTATAAAATTGTGTTACATATCAATTATGAACTTATCATTTCATTCCCTTTTCTTACCCATTGAACCATCTAGAATTACATTGGATACTCGAAAAAGCACACACATAGTGTGCCTTTATATATAACCGTAACCTTTCCTTTACATCATTTCTCACACGAATTGTGGGTCAGAATGTAAGCTACCCAATGTTGCTCATACAAGTTGTGGAGAATTCGCAACAAATGCAAGACCTTAGTTATTGGTAGGACATTGGAGACCAGCACCCGAAAGATAAAATTCCTAATGACATTGCATTTGTATCTTAAGAATTCCTAAGGTTTAACTGGGACTCGATATCTGTCAATTCATTATAGCATTGTTATGTTCATATATCGAGCTATTTACAATATAAATAACATAATAACAATCAATTTAACTAACATTTACATGATAACCATTCATACCAACTTACTTGACTAAATCGCAGCAATGACTAAGTACATGGGCTATTTGGTAATTTTCTCTTCTCCTCGATTTTTCCACTTGTTCTTGATCTAAAATAATATTTCCATTCAATTCGCTAATTCTAACAGAAAAATCAATTCATTTTATGCAATTAAGTCCTTTTTGACATTTTTACAAATTGCCCCAACATTTTACTTTTATACAATTTAGTCCCTAAGTTCAAAACATGCAAATTAACCATTTTTATTCAGTCAATCCCATTCTAGTAGTTAAATTAATTAATTTAATATATAACCCTTCATAACAAAAATTTATAGAGTTACCCTAAAATTTTACCTTTTTCTACAAATTAGTCCCTAAACCTGAAACTTGCAATTTCTAAATAAAATTCATGCAAACCGATTTTGACCCAATCTTATAACAACCCGTGTTTACTATTATTTAACCGCAAGTCTTTGTGCTTTTACTAATTTCACATTTTAGTCCTTAAACACTAAAATTACCAAAATATACTTAACAAATACTTATATTTAACAACCAAGCTTTATAATCTATCATAAAATTTCAAGAACATCACAATTTCATTCATGATAAAATTCAAAACATTTAACAATTTAACAAATTGATCCTTGGGTTAGCTAAAACTAATTGCAACGATTTTGAAAACATAAAAATTATTAAAAACGGACCTGAAAATCTCCCATATGCATTGAAAATAGATTGGCCGAATCTCCCTTGCTCCAAAAATGGAGTTCTTCCCATCAAAGAAGAAGAACATATGAAAATTATGTTTTGTTTTGTTTTTTCCTTATTTAATACTTATTAGTTTACTTTTTAACATTAAAATATACCATTTAAACTAATAAAATTAGTCACTAACCACCCACTAAGTTATAGTATGGTTTATTTTCCATTTTAGTCAATTTAATTATCTTTCCTTAGCTATTGACACCTATAATTAATAGAATTCAACTTTTGTATCTTTTACAATTTAGTCCTTTTCAATTAATTAAATATTTAAACATTAAAATTTCTTAACAAAACTTTAATACAACCTTAATAACACTCCATGAATATTCAATAAAATATTTTTGGCTCGATTTATAGAAACGAGATCTTGATACCTTATTTTTTAAGACCACCTAACTTTAGGGTCATACCACTTGAACCTAATAATTCTTTCAAATAGCATAAATTGTCAATTCTAAATTTATTTTAATATCATATTTGACTCATAAATATTAAATAAAACCATTTACGAACTCACTTGTTGGATTTGTGGCCCCGAAACTGCTATTTTCGACACCATTTAAGAACGGACTGTTACAACTCTCCCCGCCTTACAAAAATTTCGTCCTCAAAATTTCTCACCTAATAATAGCTATTCATATCAAGTCTTTCTTTCACCTTTTCAAGGGTAATACATAAACAAAATCTATCATAACATGTTCCCAATCAGAACTCATCTCAAAACTTGATAGACATAACAGACATCTCAAAATTAACATTGTAATTTCCCATTCTAATCACTTATACCAATAGCCTTGTCTCAAAACATTATTCACTTTTGTCGCTGTCTAATGTAAATCAAATAGACTATGATCTACCTTGTATAAGATGTATTACAAAATCCCAGAATTATTCAGTGCACAAATTCGAATGTTTTTCCCTGCATAAAAAAATTTTTCCTAAAGAATTAACAATTCTACTCTTTTAACTTTAAGCTATTCAACCCATCTTAATTGTAACAACCCATTTTTTCAGTGGTGTCGAAAACAGTGTTTTAAGTTCGTAAATATTATTATTTAATATTTATGAGTCAAATGTGACTTTGAAAAGGTTTTTGATTTGATAATTTATGTTATTTAAGCGATTTATTAAGTTCGAGTGGTAAGACCCTAAGGTCAAGTGGTTTTAGAAAATGAGGTATTGGGACCTCGTTTCTATAAACCAAGCCGTAAATATTTTTATAAATATTTACGGAGTCTCATTTAGGTGGTACTAAAGTTTCATTGAAAAATTTTAATGTTTTGATGGTCAATTAATTAAAAATGATTAAATTGTAAAAGTTATAAAATTCGATCACTATTTGATTTGAGTGATTAAATGGTTAATTGAATAAAGGAAAAGGGACTTAAATGGTAATTACACCATTCATGGTGTTAGTGGACAATAATGGACATGAATTTGATATTTTATTTAATTATTATCCAAAGTTAATATGTTAATTTGATAATTATATTAAATTAAATAAAACTAAAAGCTTTTATCATCTTTTTATTTGTCTTCTTCAGCGAATGATTAAGGGAAGGAAGCCATTTTTATACCTTGAAATTTTGGCAAGCTTTGAGGCTAGCATGGTAAGTGATTTTGGCCCTATTTCTTTTAACTTTTATATTTTTAAGATAATTGCAACTAGGTCCAGCTGCCCCGTACCTTCGATTTTATAACTGTTAAAGATTTTCAATGTTTTCATTGATGAACCTTGTAGTTTTAGCTGTTAAATGATGAATTTGAGATATATTTGTTATTAAAAAGTATTTTATTAAGTGATTTTTGATGAATTTATTGATTAGGGACTAAATTGTTAAAATAATAAAAATACAAGGATTTTTTGTGAAATTATTTCATAAATGAGTTGTATTGGATGCCACAAGCATTCAGCTAGGCTAAGTTTTGGGTAAAAATGGTTAAATTGCATGTGTTGGGCTCAGAGACAAAATTGAATAAAAGTAAAACTTTAGGGGTAATTATGTAAAAATGTAAAAAATGACTAAATTGCATAAATTCATTATTTTGTTGTCTAAATTAATAGATTTAGTGAAAATATTAATTTATATCAAGATCGGGTGGAAAATCGAGGAGAATGGAAAATTACCAAAATCCCCCTGTACTTTGACATTTTTGCAATTGAGCCAGTGAAATTCGTATGAACTATACTATGTTGATTAAATTAAATGTTATTATATGATTTTTTTGAAAATGAATAATTATATATGTTAATTATACAATTTATCGAGTAAAGAAACGATGAAAATTCAATGAAGTACGACGACTATCTAGCCCTGTTTGAACCTTAGAAATATATAGGATACAAATGACATGTCATTAAGGTTACCGTGTTTTAGGTGCTGGTCCTAAACGTCCTACAAGTGGCTGAGCTTCTGGTATGTATTGGTTACTTCGCAGCTTGTGTAAGCAGCACCGTGTAGCTACGTTTCGACCGATAGCTTGTGTGAGCAGACCCATTTATGGCTCGAGTGAGAGCATCTAAGTAAAGGAAAAAGAAAGAAATGGTTTCGACTATGTATTAGCACACAATGTGTGAGATTCTCGCGTATTCGATATTATTCTAAGTGGTTCAATGGGTATACTAAAGCATGTTCATATATGAACTTCTTTGATATGTTGATACATGAAAATTATAAAAGTTGATATAGGTGACAATTTCTAATGGTTCATGTCGAGATCAATGGCTATATATGTTATTTTTTCTTAGGATTTATACCATGTATACTAACATGTTTGTTGTGGATGCTTAGGCTTATGCCAAGCTTGTGCATATGATTGATGTTTATGATTATGCTTGTACTATGCAAATGAAACATGTAAGAAAAGGGAATGATACGATAAGTACATAATTGGGATGTATTATGATGTTATAAAAAGGTTTAATGAGATAAATGATGTATTCATATGATAGTAAATTGCTTATGCTTTGAATGAATCTATCGATGTCATGAATAAATACACTGAATAGAGAATTAATAATGTTGTTGAGGCTTACGATAAACATTGGGAGCGGAAAGGAAAGTAAGTAAATAAAGAGGTCTATAATTTTATAGAAAGGTTCATGGTTATACATTATGTCCTATAAAATCATTTCATGTTATGAATTCTAAATATATGTGACATAAATGAATTTACCCACTTACGAGTTGGTAATTATGGTTTGGTAAATTTTGAGGCATTGGTATAGATTTAGATTTAACCTATAATGTTCATTATTGAAATGTAATACTATGCTTTGGTTTATACGAGCATACTAAGCATACATTGCTTATATGGTTTTCTTTCTTTTACTTTATAGATTATCGGAAGCTAAATCGGGTTGGAAGCTAGTCGAAGATCTATCACACTATCCATCAATTTTATCGGTAGATTTTAAATGCTTCGGTCGTGGCTATAATGGCATGTATTGGTGGACTATGTCTAACGTTTAATTTATGAGTTTGGTATATATATATGTCATTTTGGTTGATGTTTATGGCATGAAATATTGCCTTGGATTTGAGGTACTTAAGGCACTATTGATAGATGGTTGTGGTTAATATGGTCAAATTGGTGTATGATTTGAAATGACCAAAACTGGTATGGTTCTTATGTATCAATTATGTTAAGTTTTGGCATGAAAACAAGTTAAGTGATAATTGGTTATATATGCACATGTATAGGTGTCTTTGTTTGATGCAATTAACCATTATGTTTGGCTTGTAAATATGCTATTTCAAGTTATGAATTAGTTGTTATGTTTTCATGTATATATGGTATTTTAATGGTTGTTAGTTTCGTATCTACATACTTAAATGATGGTAGTTGAAATAATGATCATAAAAGTATGCTATTAAATGTTGGTTTGGTAAGGAATGAGATAGTGCATTGAGTTGTTAAATGGCTACTTTTGGTGGCTTTGGTTGTGGTTGGCATATGGCTAAGTGGCTAAGGTATTGAGTTGTGAGAATAGTCATATCGGTGGTTACGAGTATGAAAATGGTATGTGAACATTATGGTAAATGTAGTATATAAGTTGTTCAATTGTTTGATTGATTTATAGCTAAATTTAGCAAATGTTTAGTCAAATTTGATTGTTGTGTTTGAGGTGCCTTTGAGGCATATTGGTTGTATGACTAAGTACTATGATGTTCTAGCATGTTTATGCATGTTTTAGGCATATCTTGAATGCAGAAAATTAGGTGCATTTGGTTGGTGTAAGTAACTAAGGCTTTGGGTGAGAATAATGGCTTGGAAATGGCCTATTTATTGTCCACACAGCCAAAGACACGAGCGTGTGTCTCAGCCATGTGTGACACACGGCCATACGACACGGTCGTATGTCCTTTGTAGCTTACAAAGGGTTGCAAGTTAGGTAGTTACACGGCCTAGCACACGGGCGTGTGAGGCAATTTTGAAGGGTACACGACCTGGTACAGGGTCGTGTGGCTTAGTCGTATGACCCCAAGTCAAAAAAGTTACACGGGCATGAACATAGCCGTATGTCCCTACTTCGAATGCTCACACAGCTTCAAACACGGGCGTGTGTCTCAGCCGGGTGAGTCACACGGCCGTGTGACCCCTGGAGTTTTGAAAATTTGCATCTTTTTTCTTAAAAATTCTATATGTTTCTGATTTAGTCCCGATTCATTTCTAAGGTGATTTTTGGGCCTCGATGGCTCATATAAGGGACTATATATTTGTGTAACAACCCATTTTTAGGATTAATCGAAATAGTGGTTTCGGGACCATGATTCAAGGTTAAAATATTTATTTTATTATTTTATTAATATTTACAGCAAGATAGAATGTTCATGTGAAAATTTCATAAAGAAATTTTACCGTTTCAATGGTTAATTCGGTAAAAAGGACTAAATTACGTAAGGCATAAAATATGAGTTCTCTAAGTTAGATGAATCAAATGGCTATAGAAATGAAAAGAATAAGTACTTTCTTGGTAAATATACCATTATTAGATTGACTGGACATTCATGGATGTTGTCTAAATGATTTTCATGTTTTTAATAAGGTTATTATTGTAATTTGGCGAATTATGTTATAATAAATAAAACAAAGCCATAATAGTGTTCATCTTTTTCATTCTCTTCAACCGAAAATAAGAATGAAGAAGAGTATGGTAGCTAGAGAGGAGGTCGGCTACATGTAGTGGAAAACCATGAAATTGATTGCTTAGAAGTTAAAATTTTAAAGTGGAAGGGTTTCTAAACTCTCCTTTGCTTATATCTATTCATTGATGAATTTTGGTTAAATTATTGGTTTAAGTTTGACTGAATTTGTGAGGGACAGAAAAAAATTTGAATTGATAGAATCGATGTTGGGAAATATTAGCAAGCTTTCCTTGAACTTTTATTCTTTCGTGTTTGCAAATTGGGGAAAACTGTTAGATGCTATTCGAATTGTACCCTCTATCAGTATTGTTAATTGCTGCTCTGTTATTACTGTTCGATCATGGTTGATGCTATTGAATATTGTGGTGATAAGGATGCTTAGAAAAGGGTGATGCATGTTGTTTTATGGACTGCTGTTTGGTGTATTAATGAAGTAGTAAATTGTTGTTTAGATGTTAATAAATGTGGTCTGAGTGACTTTAAATTATGTTAATAATGGTTGAAGTTGCCAATGAATATATAGTGATGTACTTATTATGTCTGGAACTTGAGAAAAATGAGTGTTTGATACTGTTATTAATGATATTTATTAGTTGCAGCTTATGTGTAAAAATCTAAATGTTAAAGGGGTTAATGCAACCATTATTAAAGTTATTAAATGAGGATAAAAGCAGAGTAAATGCTACAGAATTTATGTCTTAAGTGTTAGTTAATGAGTTGATTAAGTAGTGATAAATAGCCATATGTTTATATTGTTTGGGCAGTTTATGGATTATTTATTACAACAGGAGAAAAATGTGATAATAATGCTAACTAATGTTGTTTAAATTGTCAAAGAGTGTAATTAGTGATTAATATGTGTTGCAATAATAAGTTAACTGTTAATTATTATTAAAGTTTGTTTCGGTGGGTCAATTGGGCTACTGGAATGCATAATTTAAATGTTGCCTGAATTGATATTAAATACCTAATTATATTGCCATATTTTGATTTTTTGTATTAATGTTATTTATTAAAGAGTATCTTAATGCTATCCAAATATGTAAGTCTTTGAGACTTTCTTTTAGGTTTCATGAACTATTATAAATTTCTATTGTATTCATGTTGTCCAAATTGGAATGAATTGGATAATGACTATGTTTGAGTTTGAACTTGATTTATATTTGAATTAGTTAATAAATTGATTTATTATGTTTTGATTGTGAAATGAGTAGATCGATTATAAATTGGGGAAAGGAGAAGGTTGTGGAATAATCATCTGCGACTTGAGCTAAGTTAGTATGCTACTTAAATTTTGTTATAAATGCTTATTTATTATTGAATTGAATTGAATGCTAAATGGTCATGATTACGAACTGAAATCGCCAGAGTTACGACGGTCGAAAGTCCCGTACGAACCTTAGGAATATTATAGGATACAAATGTCATGACATCAAGATTTTCGAGATGTGATTACATGTCTGGGACATTGGCATTGTATTATGATTACGTGTAAGACCATTTCTGGGACATTGGCATCGTTATATGATTTCGTGTAAGACCATGTCTTGGACATTGGCATCGATATGAGATTTGTGTAAGACCATAGCTGGGCTATTGGCATCGATATACTATAAAATGTAAGACCATATTTAGGATATGGCATTGTATGAGTTATACTGTAAGACCATATCTAGGATATGGCATTGTATGAGTTATACGAGATTTCCAAGTATCCTATGTGGTTTCGAATGGTTCAACGGGCACAATCAAGACAAGAATGAAAGTGCAAATTTACAAACTTTTTCATACCCTTTTTAACTTACATTCATGCAAATTCAGTTAAATTCTTGTCGAAAAATAATTAATTTTTATAAAATAATTAAAGTGCACTTAAAATATGAACATGCTGAATTTTAGTTAATTTTATAATTATTTTTGATGAATTTTGAATATTTTTGACAAATATGCACAAAGGGCGAAAAATGGCTCAGTAGACACTACTAGAAGCACAAAACCGAGAAGCAATTTGAAGTATCGATGCGAGCTAAATTTTAGCCTAAGACAGTCCAAAATTATATGTAATTATTCATAATATAATTAATTTTAATTTATATCGAATTTAATTTGGGTTAATAAATTATGATTAATTAATTATGAAAAAGTGTTCCTACTAACCAAACCGATTGAACCGAGCCGGCCAAGAAAATGACAGCCCAAAATTGTCCAAGTGTTGACCCAATTTAGCTCATTATCTGAATATTTAAGCTGCAAATAAGCCCTTAAAGACTTGTTCAAATTGCAATTCAGCCCCTCCACAATTGATGGCTTTGAAGATTTACCCCAAGCCATATTTAGCAAAGTTGAAGCCATCAACTTTTCCACATAGAGTGGCCAGCCAAGGGGTGGCTCTTTGGCTGCTATTTTTAGCAAATTTTAGATGCTACATTCAACTATAACAATCCCCCTTGGCTGATCATTTAACACATCCCTCATTCATTCACATCTCTTCTCTCCTCTCTAACTTTCTCCTATCATTTTCCCATTCCAAGTCCCTTGCTCTTGTTCCAATTTCTCCCCTTTAGAAAGGGTTCTTCTTCAGCCATTTTGGAGCAGCAATTGACTGTTCATAGAAGCCTTGATCGGGAAGGACAACAAAGAAGGAAGAACGGAGCAACCTAGTCAAGCCACAGAAAAACACCGGATTTGATTCTTGTTCCCTATCTATTTAATTTTTGTTTTTGTTATGATGAACATATCTACGAATATTTCTGTTGTTGGAATGGTTAATTAAATCAGCTTAGCTTGAATTTAATTTGTGTTGTTTTGATTGCATTTCATCTGCTTAAATTATTAAAATTGTGTTGATGCTATTATAGGCCTCCGTAAAATGCTTGATTAAGTAAAATCATGCCTAAGTTATTCTTGCATTATAATTGTTAGGTAACTAATAAATTAATTATTTAAACGGATTGAAATTGTAATGCCCCAAATTTGGGCCTAGAAGTATTAGGTTTTGAGCAGGGTGTAATGCCTTAAAAGTTTAGGGTCTGTAATTTTGCGTGTTTTGGCATAAAATTTGTGTTTGCTTTGTTGGTCAAGTAATTTGGGTATGTGTGGGGGTTATTAGGAAGCCTGGATTCGAGTTTGGGCCTTGGCAACTTTTTAATTTTGTCCTTAATTGGAGTTGGCTGCTAGCAGTTGGGGTTTATGTTTAGGTGTGTGTATGTTCATGACACAAAAGAGCTTGTGGCAATGAGGCAAGTGGCGTATTGTGCTATTGAGGGAGGCTTGGGTTCAAATCCCATGGAAAACAAGGGCATTTAATTTGCTATTAGGGGATGATAAGAGTTGTGTGGGATTTGAACTCTGGTGATGGAGAGTTTGAATTGGTTTTAAGGATATCTAGGAGGGATAAGGGGATAGAATCATAGAGATTTTCAAGGAGTTTGAGATTGGGAAGAGTTGTAGCTGATTGGGGAGTTTGGGGTAGGAAAATTCGGCTAGAGAGCCCTTTGTGTGCATTTTCGGTAATTGAAGAGGTGGGAGGCACTTTTCTTTATGCAAATTCAGCTTTGGGCATTTTTGGTACTAATTTGGTATTGTGGTTCTTTGTTGATTGAACATTGTTTTTCGTCTCTCACAACAATAGTTGATTACATTAGTCTTTCTTTCTCTCTTCAACCACTTTTTTTCTATTCTCGATATTCCTCTGTGCCTGGTCGAATCTAACATCTTCCCTTCTGATTTTCTTTCATTCTTGACCGAATGTTGTTTCACTTCTCCCTTGTTATTTGACTTTCTCTGGTTTTCTTTGCTTGCTGAATGCTCTCTTTATCTTTTTGCCCCATTCTTTTCTTCTGTTTCCTTTTGGCATACTCTTTTCTTTTTAGGCTGAATACCCTTTATCTTTGTGGCTAACCATTTTCAGATACTCTACTATTTGGGGATTGGCAGAATACTCCTCTGTTCTTCTAATGTTGCACTATTGTTGTTTTCATAGGATTCTCAGATCATCGGTAAGGGTTGAGGTTATGCTTCTTTCCATTCTTTTTTTTAGCCGAATGTTTTTCTTTCGGTTCTTCGGGTATCGATTTATGATTCTTTCCTTATTTCTACAGTTTTTCAAGGAGTAGTGGTGCACAAGTGGTTTTGAAGCAACCACAACCTTTTTGCCTCAAGTATTCAATTAAGGTAATACGCTATCTCATTGTTTGGGGTTAAGCCGAATGTGGCTTTTGTGTTAATGGGATAGTAGTTGTTACTAACTATCAAGATCTACTTGGAACTCAGATTCTCGTCAAAGGGTGCGATCAATTGTGGGTTAGCGACCTTAGTGGTTTAGGCCACCCTCTTTCAATCAAGGTAAGATAGTGTGTTTTGGTTAAAATGTTATGATGTGGTTAAGTCGAATCATCAGTTAATTAATTGAAAGTCTTGATGAGTGTAGGTTCGATATATGTGGGATTTGTCGTACGTCTCGCCAAACATGTGTGTATTCACACCTCTCTTTGCTGTGAATCGGCAAAAGCTGAAACGTCAGCATCTGAGACCCCATGGGTGTACAAATGCTTATGTGATAATCTAAGCCCATAAATTATGGGCGATAGACTGTAGAGGCCGCCACGAGGGTTCTCATGGGCTTGGGCCTTTATGGGCCTCGTTGGGCCAAGATGGGCCGTGTGGGCCGAATTAGGTCATAGGCCTCACATGGATAAAAATTATGGTAAGCGGAAAATAATGGAGTGGGCTATGGTGAACGTATAGTTGCGAATGAATCTGGGCTATAGGGGCCACACGAGCGTGTGGGCCTACTTGGGCCGAGTAATGGGCTTTGGGCCCATTTACACCGTTTTAGTCACATTGGTTATCTGAGTCGCTTGAGGCAAAGATAGACCTTATGAGAGGTCGTTATCTGTACCGAGACCCCAAAGTTAGTGAAATGCCCAAAATACCCCTAATGGATGGAAATGACCATTATACCCTAGAGGTAGGCTGATTGATGAGTGTATGATATATGCATGACTGTATCTGAGTATGAGACCTTGCATACACGTAATATTTCTTTTTGACATGACATTCTGCATTGGGGTTGGGATCCTGATTTGGAGGAAGTACTGTACTAGTGGCTTTGCCACGTTTTTACCATTCTGGTGGCTTTGCCACGTGTTTTGATATTAGTGGCTACGCCACATTTACTATTTTTTAGCAGCGTCGCTGTGATATTGGCGTATTCGCTGGGTGAGTCAATTTGATCCTTACATGGTGTGTTGGTTGGTATGGGTGGTGTGTTTGTTGGATTGGTATGGGTTGCATATCTGCACTGTACTAATACCGTTTTGGGCTTAGGCCCACACTGTTACTGTATAGGGCTATGGCCCAAACTGTACTGTTATTTAATAGGGCTCAGGCCCAGACCATTTCTGTGTGCTATGTTTATTGTTTGACTGGTAGAGGATTAGACAATTTGGAGCCTCGAGGGACTTAGAGGTGGCCACATGATCGCAAATGATTTGTTTATGGCTTAATTTAGTCAAAGATTTTATATTTGGTTTTTAATTATGTAATAAGGCCATTTTGGGGATTTTAACTTTTATTGGGCTTTTGATTTCGTATTTTAAACTACTAGAGTAGGAACATCGAGTTTTCAAAATAATAATGGTTTTAAAGAAAAAAAAACTTGCAATTTTAACCTTAGGGTTTACAACTAGAGAAGCTTCCACAATTTTAATCAGATTAAGAAATCGATGATAACAAACGTTTTGATAAGTTAATTTTCAGTTGTAATAATGAAATTTACCGAGTTTTCTCAATCAGTAAAAAAATGGGTTTTAACTTTAAAACGATTTTTCACCAACAAGTTCAAGTTTTAGAAGGCACTTTGATGTGACATGTCAGATTCGGTCGTAACATCTAGGCCGAGTTTGGGGTGTTACAGTTAGTGGTATCAGAGCCAGGTTACAAAACTCGACTGTGGAATGAGTTTCTGAAAATTTTTCTCAAAGTTGGGGTTTTGAAAAGTTTTCCTAAAATTTGGTTTTGGAAAAGATGATTTCAAAGTAATTTGAAATGTTTTGACACGACATTAATGGAAATGTGGCACACTTAGTCTCTGACACCAAATCTGTAAGTTCTCTACCATTAGTTATTGCTATGGATTGAAATATTATACTGAGAAACTACTATAGATAGCAGTGCTATACTAAAAATCTTTAGTTCGAGTAAGCTGAGACTGTAAATGACTGAAAACTTTAGTGAGATCCCGATCTGCAAAAACAAAAACTTTAAATACTGTTTATCATAAAATATCCATTAATAATTACTGGAATTATAAACTGATGTCAGAAAATTTCTAAAAACAGATTAAGCGTATATCGATATGAGCGCTAGAGGTACTCGTGGAAGGGGTACACGAGGTCGTGGTAAAGGCCGAGAAAGTGTTAGAGCGGGGTCTTCAGCATCGAGTCACATGCCTGCTAGGAAGGCACCAGCCTTACCAATAATAGAGACAGGGTCTCATGATCGAGCAGCTGGGGATGATGCTTTATCCTAAGCAATGTTACGGGTTCTTGAAAGGGTTGCTGGAGCAAGTACGGGATTAGTGGGCCGAAGGTCAATTTCTAAGCGACTCTGATCTAATGGAGCAGAAATCTTCAAGGGTGTTTCTGGTGTAGCAGAATATTGGTTAGAGGCTACTGAGCGAATAATGGATGACCTTGATGGTATTGTGGAACAAAAGTTAAAAGGGGCAGTGCCTTTACTGCGAGATGAGGCCTACCAATGGTGGCTTACTGTAAAAGAAGGTACGCAGGCTGACCGTTTGACATGGGACTTTTTCAAGGCGACCTTTCAAGGTAAGTATGTGGGCGCAGGTTATGTGGACACCCGAAGGAAGGAATTTCTAAACTTGACCCAGGGGAATAAGACAGTGGCAGAGTACGAGGCAGAGTTTCTGCGGCCGAGTCGGTATGCTCGCGGGATAGTCGCAACTGAGTATGAATGCTGTGTGCTTTTCAAAGATGACCTTCCAAATGAGTTGCATGTGATGATAGCCTCGCAGAGGGAGCGAGACTTTACGACTCTTGTTGAGAAGGCAAAAATTACCGAGGATGTAAAGCCCTCAGAACGCCAGAATCGTGAAAAAGACCGAGGCAGAAACAAGAGGGATTTTGGGCCCTCAAGTTATTTTGGAGGGCCTATGTAACACCCTAAGCCCGGCCCAGACGTTATAGCCGAATCCAACTTGCCACATTAAAGTTAAAAATTCATGTTTTGTTTTAGGGTTTTATAAACCGACTTTTGTTTAAGCTAACAAAGTGAATGGAAGCTGGGCACCAGGTAGGAATCCGTAACAGAGGAGGCGAGCCATGAAGCCTGCTTAAGTACCAAGCTCTTTAATTGGATCCAATCCTAGACATGCCCACAACCATTGCCACACTTGGTTATAACGAGTTGAAATTTCTTTGAGTAGATATCTTTGATAAATCGAATAATCGTGACGTTGTGTTATTTTGAAAGCAAGTATCATTTTGAAAACGCGTCCTAAGTCTAGCCCATTTGAATTATTATCAACCAGTTTGAAGTTATAAAAAAAATAAAATAATCCCAGAAAAGAAAAGAAAAGAAAATAAAGTTAAAATGGCCTTATTACAACCCAAAAATAAACAGTAAATAAGATAACTAAAAAAAACCAATCACTTATTTCAAAAGCCCAAAAGCGATCACCATGGCCACTTTGAATCCCCTCCGGCTCCAAGCCCCCACATCAAGGCTCACATGTAAGGTTAAAGAAGGGGTGAGTTTGGAAACTCAGTGTACAACAAGCCCCTTTCAGAGCCTAAAACAATATTAGCCTATTGGGCCTAAGCCCAAATTCAAGCTCAGCATATACTGGGCCGAAGCCTTCACATTATTCATATCACTGGGCCGAAGCCTTTTCATTATTCGTATCACTAGGCCGAAGCCTTTAATGTAACAATATGGCCCATAGGCCCATTTCAATAATACATGCAACATTAATGAACATATGCAAGCCCATTTGGGGAGACTACTCAACCCACCAACCGCTACTCTCCACCCGTACCAACCAAGCTCTCCATGTGGGGAATAACTCAACCCACCCAACCAAACTCTCCACTGGCAGCATAGCTGCTTTATCATATAACTGGAGGCCTAGCCTCTTTTAATAACTGGGGCAAAGGCCCTTTTCGGTAAACTGGGGCAAAGCCCTTTTCGGTAAACTGGGGCAAAGCCCTTTCCGGTAACTGGGGCATAGCCCTTTTGCACTTCCTCCATCCATGTAAACCCAACCCATGCATAAATGAATACATCATGTGTATATCATACATATCATGTGCATATCGTATCAAATCATATATATATATCAAAATCTCATGCATCAAACTCATAATTAAACCCTAGGGGTAAAATGGTCATTTTTACCTAGGGCAAAACAGTCATTTTCATATTATAAGGGTAATTTCGTAATTTTACCAAATATTAGGGTTTTCCATGTTCATTATCAGTTACTAACAATTTCATGTGTTTTGACAGCGATTCTAGCCCATTCTTAGCGAAACGGAGTTATTGGGCCAAAAAATGGGCCCTACATAGCCGAATTAGTCATCTAGGCCCATTTTCCATAACGGTCTTAGCCATATTAAGGCACAATCTGATAGGATTCCATTTTCTACCAAATTTACCCAAATGGGCCCGGAAGCCCATTGGGCCCGATTTTAGCCCTTCGAGGCCCAATTTACCATCGTGCACTAAATCGTGCCCTTGCCTATTCCAATGATCCCGATCATCGAACTTAGCAAATCTAACTAACCTATGAGAGTTCGCATGCTCACGAGTCCTCGAAATGCCAAAATTTCAGCATTTCGACTTTTCGACAAATATCGAGTTAAGCTACGAAAGAGGGTTCGTTACACACCTGATTTGCGATATTCCTTGACGAGATCTCCTGCGTGATTTCTCCTATAATCAACCGCTTATAGATTAGATCATGTTAGTAATTAAACCAAATCGAAGGCTACCTATTAACACTTACATATTCGGCCACCATCCATAATGGCCCTAGAATTCATACCTTTGCCGAAATTGATGACTAAATCTAGATTTAGTCACTCCGATGATCCAAGCTTATCCAAATTGACACCCCACGCCTTGCTGCTCCTCCAACTTATCTACTCCACCATAGAACCCATACAAAAACAAATGAAGAAGCCGAATAAGGCTTATATCTCCAATCGGCCACCTCCCTAAACTATAGGAGTTTCGGCTTTTGTCAATAGTTACTATTGAAATCAATTTAGAATACGAATACTTACCACAGTCTCTCTTCTTGAATCCGTTTAAAGCCTAGAAGATAAAGTGATTGGCCACCAAAAAGTGAAGGAAAACAAAAAGTTGCTGGTCAACAAGAAATCAGCACCACAGGTTTCGCTTTTGTTACTTTTCGGCAAAAGTAAAGATAGAAGTAGTAGATGAACGGGAGGGAAAAGTGAACAGGTTTCGGAAAAGAAAAGGAAGGAAGAGTGGATGGAAGGGTGGTGGTTCGGCTAGAGAAGAAGAAAGAAAAAAGAATAAAAGAATAAAACTATAGTTTACAGAAGAAAACGGCACAGCTAAATTCCTAAATGCCGAAAATACTACACTAACACCCCTCTGTCGAAATCCCCTCCCTAATCCCCTGTAATCGGCTAACTCTATCTCCCTCTCAAATCCCTAAAATCTCTCCCCTTATCCCTCCTTAATCCATGCGTTTGACTAATTCAAACTCTCTCCCACAGAGTTCCATTCGGCTACAACTCCTGCATGCTCAAAGCATAAAAATTAACATCACCTTTGCCATCACAGGGAATCGAACCCAGGTCTTCCCCCAACCACTTACACGGTACTTTTTTAGCTCCCTAGTGGCGTCACTTAGCCACTTTTCCAGGGGCTCTTTTGTGATACATTTTACCCACAATTTTTAATAAGACCACTATCCAAATCCCCTAACTTCTTAAGTCCAAAATTCAAAAATTCTACCGGGTTTCGGCCAACACATGGGCCTTCCACAAGCCCATTTACACCCTCCAATTATGAATTTCACAACCATATATCTAATTTCAAAAACTTTACCCAAATATCAAGAATCACGACAAAACTCGAAAATCAGGATATTACAGCCTAAGAAGAATCCTAGATTTGATGGGCCAGCCTGGGCTAGGGTTCCTATTGTTGTTGCTAGACCGCATCCTTGCACTGATTGTGGGATAGCTCACCAGGTTGAGTGCTGGAAATGAATTGGGGACTGTTTTAGATGTGGTTCTATGGATAATCAGGTTAAGAACTGTACTCAAAGGCCTATTCAGATGTAAGCTGCAGGTCAGGGCTATGTTCAGCCAGGGAGAGGTGGTTAGCACACTGAGAGGCCATGATCAGGTCAGAGGTGGAAACAGGTTTGGACGAGGTCGTGGAGCACCAGACAGAAGTGTTGGTAATACTGAGGCGAGGTAGCCTGGTCTATGCTACTCGTCGTGGAGAGGATGGTGATGCTTTTGACGTCAAAACTGGTACGTTCTTAATTTATAATGTACCATACACTGCCTTAATTGATATTGGGTCTACACACTCGTATGTTGCATGCACTATGTCTGAAACGTTGAGTATTCAGTTTGAAAGTACTGTTAGTGAGATGATTGTGTTAAGTCCATTGGGACAGTCAGTTAGGGTAAATAAGTTATTTAGAGATGTTCCCCTAGAGGTTCAAGAAGTAGTCTTTTTGGCGGATTTGATGGAATTATCGTTGGCTGAATTCGACCATATATTGGGTATGGATTGGCTAGTGAAACATCTTGCGAGTTTGGATTGCGTTGCTAAGCATACGGCATTGAGGACTACTGAGGGTGAGGAGGTGGTCATGATAGGAAAGCGAAAGGATTATCTGTCTAATGTAATTACAGCGTTAAGGGCAAAGAAACTGGTTCACAAGGGTTGCGAGGCATTTCTAGCTTATATCAGCATTTTTTATTCTAAAGGTCTTTTTGTTAAAGATGTTAGAACTGTTAAGGATTTTGCGGATGTATTTCCTGAAGAGCTCCCTGGGTTGCCTCTGAACCGTGAGGTCAAATTTGGTATTGAGCTCCTACCTGGAACAGCTCCAATGTCCATCGCCCCTTATAGGAATGCACTGAAGGAGCTGGTGGAGTTAAAAGCTCAAATTCAAGAGCTATTGGACCGAGGATTCATTCGACCGAGTGTGTCTCCATGGGGAGCACCGTTGTTGTTTGTGAAGAAGAAGGATGGATTCATGCGCATGTGCATCGATTATCGTCAACTGAATAAACTGACTATCAAGAACAAGTACCCTTTACTGAGGATCGATGATTTGTTTGATCAGTTGCGAGGAACTACGGTGTTCTCCAAGATAGATCTTTGATCTGGGTACCGTTAGTTAAAGGCTAAGGAAGCTTATGTGTATAAAACAACGTTTAGGACTCGTTATGGTCACTACGAGTTCCTAGAGATGCCGTTTGGGTTGACGAATGCACCAGCTGCTTTCATGGATATGATAAACCGAGTATTTCAACCCTATCTGGACCGATTCATAGTAGTGTTCATAGACGATATTCTGGTGTATTCAAGAACTGAGGAGGATCCTGGTGCACATCTTCGGATTATTCTACAAATTTTGAGGGAGAAGCACCTGTACGCGAAGTTCAGCAAGTGTGAGTTCTGGTTGCGAGAGGTGACATTTTTGGCTCACGTGGTGTCTGTTGAGGGGATTAGGGTTGATCCACGAAAAATTGAAGCCGTATTGAATTGGAAACCACCAAAGACTGAATCTGAGATTCGAAGCTTTCTGGGTCTGGCTGGGTATTACAGACGTTTTGTTGAGGGGTTTTCACTTATTGCTACACCTCTGACCAAGTTATTGCGTAAAGGGGTCCCATTCGTTTGGACTGATAAACAACAAGAGAGTTTTGAGAAACTGAAGAGTGTTCTGACTGAGGCCCCTGTTTTGATACAGCCCGAGGCTGGAAAGGAATTTACTGTCTATAGTGATGCGTCACGTATTGGATTGGGTTGTGTGTTGATCCAAGAGGGTAAGGTGGTTACGTATGCATCTCGTCAGCTTAAGCCTCATGAGATGAATTACCCTACTCATGATTTGGAGTTAGATGCGGTGGTGTTCGCACTGAAGATTTGGAGGCATTACCTGTACAATGAAAAGACAATTATTTACACAGACCATAAAAAGCCTCAAGTACCTCCTTACTCAGAAGGAGTTGAACCTTAGGCAATGAAGGTGGATAGATTTTCTTAAGGATTATGATTGTTCAATTGAGTACCACCCTAGTAAAGCTAATGTAGTAACTGGCGTACTGAGCTGTAGGGTTGTATCTAATTTGAGAGCAATGTTTGCTCGTCTTAGCCTGTTCGCTAATGGTGGCTTGTTAGCTGAACTGCAAGTGAGACAGACCTAGACTGATCAAATTACAGAGAAACAATTGTTGGATGAGTCATTAGTTTCTCGTTTTCGACTAGTCAAAAATGGTGAGACTACGAATATTGGGCTGAATAGTGAAGGAGTACTATGTTTCCGTAGGAGAGTTTGTATACTGAAGGATTCTAATTTGAGGTAATCTATACTGCAAGAAGCGCATGGTAGTCCGTATACTATGCATCCTAGCAGAAATAAGTTATATCGAGATCTTCGCGAGCTGTACTGGTGGCCAGGGCTTAAACACTAGGTTACTGATCATGTGGGTAAGTGCTTGACATGCCAGCAAGTTAAGGCTGAGCATTAACTACCTTCTGGGTTACTTCAACCAGTTAAAATTCCACTCTAGAAGTGGGAGACGGTAACCATGGATTTTGTGAGTAGGCAACCCTTGATGTCTTCCAAGAAAGATTCGGTATGGGTGATTGTGGATCGATGACTAAATCTGCTCATTTTATACCGGTTCGTACTGATTATCATTGTAGAAGTTGGCTAACTTGTATGTGGCTGAGATTGTAAGACTGCATGTTGTACCAGTTTCTATCATACCTGACAAAGATCCTAAATTCACATCTCTATTCTGGAAGAAGTTACACGAGGCTTTGGGTACAAAACTGGATTTTAGCACTGCGTTCCACCCTCAGACAGATGGGCAGTCAAAGAGGGTGATTCAGATACTGGAAGACATATTAAGAAGTTGTGTAATTGATTCAGAGGTAGCTGAGAGAATTATTTGCCGTTCGCAGAGCTTGCGTATAACAACAGCTACCAGTCTAGTATTCGAGTGGCACCGTACGAGGCATTATATGGTTGTAGGTGTCGTACTCCTACCTGTTGGACTGAGTTGGGTAAGTGGCAGATTTTGGGGCTAGAATTAATTTCTTATACTGAAGACAAGGTGAAACTGATTTGAGATTGATTAAAGGGAGCGTCTGAAAGGCAGAAGTCTTATGCAGACTTAAAGGTAAAGAGATTGAGTACTCTGTGGGAGATTATGTCTTTCTTAAAGTCTCACAATGGAAGAAAATTTTAAGGTTTGGGCGGAAAGGCAAGCTTAGCCTTAGGTTTATTGGGCCTTACCGAGTGTTTAAGTGCGTGGGATTGGTAGCTTATCAACTTGAGCTGCCTCCAGAGTTGGATATGATTCACGACGTGTTTCATGTGCCAGTGGAGGAAATCAAGGTTAGGCCTAATTTAACCTTCGAGGAAGAACTGGTACAGATATTGGATCATGACGTTAAGGTGCTGAAAAAGAAAATTGTTTCGTTGGTAAAAGTGATGTGGCGTACTCACGGTTTTGACAAAGCCACGTGGGAACCAGAAGAGGCGAAGCGACATCAATACCCTCACTTATTCTGACCAGGTAAATGTTGAGGCCAAAATTTCTCTAAGCGGGTAGAGTTGTAACGCCCTAAAAATTTAGGGTCTATAATTTTGCGTGTTTTGGCATAAAATTCGTGTTTACTTTATTGGACAAGTAATTTGGGTATGTGTGGGGGTTATTAGGAAGCCTGGAATCGAGTTTGGGCCTCGGTAAATTTTTAATTATCTTTAAATGAAGTTGGCTGCTATTAGTTGGGGTTTATGTTAAGGTGTATGTATGTT
Organism: Gossypium hirsutum; assembly: GCF_007990345.1. Classification (NCBI taxonomy): domain Eukaryota; kingdom Viridiplantae; phylum Streptophyta; class Magnoliopsida; order Malvales; family Malvaceae; genus Gossypium; species Gossypium hirsutum. Next base: position 73,108,658 of record NC_053429.1, on the reverse strand, counting down.
CATGACACAAAAGAGCTTATGGCAAGGAGGCAAGTGGTGTATTGAGCTATTGAGAGGGGCTTGGGTTCAAATCCCATGGAAAAAAAGGGCATTTATTTTGCTATCAGGGGACGATAAGAGTTGTGTGGGATTTGAACTCTGGTGATGGAGAGTTTGAATTGGTCTTGGGGTTGGTTGTGGATGATATCTAGGAGGGATAAGGGGAGAGAATCATAGAGATTTTCAAGAAGTTTGAGATTGCGAAGAGTTGTAGCCGATTGGGGAGTTTTGGGTAGGCAAATTCAGCTAGAGGTCCCTTTGTGTGCATTTTCAACCGTTGAAGAGGTTGAAGGCACTTTTCTTTGTGCAAATTTGGCTTTGGGCATTTTTGGTACCGAATTGGTATTTTGGTTCTTGGTTGGCCGAACTTTGTTTTCGTCTCTCACAACCATAGTTGATTACATTAGTCTTTCTTTCTCTATTCAACCACTTTTCTTCTACTCTCGATATTCCTCTATGCCTGGTCGAATCTAACATCTCCCCTTCTGCTTTTCTTTCATTCTTGACCAAATGTTGTTTTATTTCTCCCTTATTATTTGACTTTCTCTGGGTTTCTTTGCTAGCTGAAGCCTCTCTTCATCTTTTTGCCCCCTTCTTTTCTTCTGTTTCCTTTTGGCATACTCTTTTCTTTTTAGGCTGAATACCCTTTATCTTTGTGGTTAACCATTTTCAGATACTCTGCTATTTTTGGATTAGACGAATACTCCTCTGTTCTTCTGGTGTTGCACTATTGTGGTTTTCATAGGATTCTCAAACGATCGGTAAGGGTTGAGGTTATGCTTCTTTCCATTCTTTTTTTAGCTGAATGTTTTTCCTTTGGTTCTTCGAGTATCGATTTATGATTCCTTCCTTATTTCTAGGGTTCTTCAAGGAGTAGTGGTGTACAAGTGGTTTTGAAGCAACCACAGCCTTTTTCCCTCAAGTATTCATTAAGGTAATATGCTATCTCATTTTCTGGGGTTAAGCCGAATGTGGTTTTTGTGTTAATGGGATAGTAGTTGTTACTAACTATCAAGATCTACTTGGAACTCAGATTCTCGTCAAAGGGTGTGATCAATTGTGGGTTAGCGACCTTAGCGGTTTAGGCCACCCTCTTTCAATCAAGGTAAGATGGTGTGTTTTGGATAAAATGTTATGATGCGGTTAAGTTGAATTATCAGTTAATTAACTGAAAGTCTTGATGAGTGTAGATTCAGTATACGCGGGATTTATCGTGCGTCTCGCCAAACAAGTGTGTATTCACACCTCTCTTTGCTGTGAATCGGCAAAAGCAAAAAAGCTGAGAAGCCAAAACGTCGGCATCTGATACACCACGGGCATGCGAATGCTAGTGTGATAATTCGAGCCCACAAACAATGGGCGACAGACTATAGAGGCCACCATGAGCGTTCTAGTGGGCTTGGGTCGTTATGGGCCTCGTTGGGCCAAGATGGGTCGTGTGGGCCCAATGGGCTTGTGGGCCTCACTCATATAAAACTTACGGTAAGCGGAAAATAATAGAGTGGGCTATGCTGAACGCATAGTTGCGACTGGATCTGGGCTAAATGGGCCACACGAGTGTGTGGGCCCACTTGAGCCGAGTAATGGGCTTTGGGCCCATTTACACCATTTTGGTCACATTGGTTATCTGAATCGCTCAAGGCGATGGTAGACCTTCTGAGAGGTCGTTATCTGTACCGAGACCCAAAAGTTAGTGAAATGTCCAAAATACCCCTAATGGATAGAAATGGCCATTATACCCTAGAGGTGGGCCAATTGATCAGTGTATGATATATGCATGACTGTATCTGAGTATGAGACCTTAGTATACATGTAATATTTCTTTTTGACATGACATTCTGTATTGGGGTTGGGATTCTGTTTTGGAGGAAGTACTGTACTAGTGGTTTTGCCACGTTTTTACCATTCTGGTGGCTTTGCCACGTGTTCTGATATTAGTGGCTACACCACGTGTACTGTTTTTAGTAGCGTCGCTGTGATATTGGTGTGTTGGCTGGGTGGGTCGGTTTAATCCTCACATGGTGTGTTGGTTGGTACGGGTGGTGTGTTGGTTGGATTGGGATAGGTTGCATACCTCCACTGTACTAATACTGTTTTGGGCTTAGGCCCACACTGTTACTGTATAGGGCTATGGCCCAGACTTTACTGTTGTTTAATAGGGCTCAAGCCCTGACCTTTTCTGTATACACTATTTACTTTTTGACTGGTAGGGGATTACACACTGAGTTTTCATAAACTCACCTTCCTTTCAACTGTGCAGGTAATCCTTAGCCTTAGACAATTTGGAGCTGCGAGGGACTCAGAAGTGGCCACATGATCGCAGATGATTTGTTTATGACTTAATTTATTCAAAGATTTTATATTTGGGTTTTAATTATGTAATATGGCCATTTGGGGGATTTTAACTTTTATTGGGCTTTTGATTTTTTATTTTAAACTGCTAGAGTAGGAATATCGAGTTTTCAAAATAATAACGGTTTTAAAGAAAAAAAACTTGCAATTTTAACCTTAGGGTTTACAACTAGAGAAGCTTCTGCGATTCTAATTGGATTAAGAAATCAATGATAAAAAACGTTTTGATAAGTTAATTTTCAGTTGTAATAACAAAATTTACCGAGTTTTCTCAAGCAATAAAAACAAAATGGGTTTTAACTTTAAAACAGTTTTTCACCAACAAGTTCAAGTTTTAGAAGGCACTTTGATGTAACACATCAGATTCGGTCGTAACATCTAGGCCGGGTTTGGGGTGTTACAAGGGGTGCAGTTAGGAGACTGCATATAAATATTTAATTAGGCAAGGAAGTGACATAATTGTGTGTTTGGCTTAGTGGTTGTGTGCTCTGGAAGTGTCTGGAAAGTCATGGGTTCAAGCCCTGGCTTCCACAAAATTTTGGTTTTTTGAGGATAATACCCTATCTTTGGCCAGTAGGGTTATAAGTTTATTTTGGTAAAGTATGATATAAAAAGCCTGCTAGTCTAGTGGATAGTGGCATGTGGAGTGTGCTAGTGGTTTGAGGTTCGAACCCATGCTTGTGCAAATGGAGGTTATTTTTGTTGCTGACCATGGAAGGAAGTTGTGTTTGACCGAAACACCAAGAATTTGAATAGGTTTGAATGGATTGGTTGTTGGCCGAATCTAAGGAGATGGAGGGGAGGAAATTGTGGAGGAAATTGAGGAGTTTGAGTGGTTTGAAGGTGTTGTGCCGAAATTGGACTGTTGGAACATAGAGTTTCGGTTTAGGTAGGGGTGTATGGCGGAGTAAGTGGAAGTTTGTTGACCGAATAGAGGGGTTCTTGTTAGCAAATTTCAGTCATAGTCTAGCTGGTGGCCGAATCCTCTCCTTACTTTTTAGGTTTTCAAATAGTTCATTTTGTGTTTTCTCTTCTTCTGGTTTCGAGTAGTCCCTAAAGTTTCCAACTGTGCTACCGATTTCCCCTTATTCTTGGCCAATTTCTTTTGTCCCCTATCTTATTTTTTACCGATTTTACCTTCTCCTCTGTCTCAACTTGGCCAATTGCCTGAGTAACACTTCCCTCTCCATCGATTCTTCCTTGCTCTTCTTTTGTGTTGGCCGAACCCTTATACTCTATTTTGCAAACCAGACACCTTGTTTCAATATTCTTTCTTCTTTTGGCCAAATAATTCTTGGTCAAATACCTCTGGCATTTGTGGCCAATTCTTCTCTCCCTCTCAATCGTACTAAATTCTCTTGCTAAAACCGAATACCCCTTTGGTTATTCAGGCGGCATGTAGACTGGGGTCTTGGCTTTTTATTGGGGCACGATCTCCATAGTCAAAGGGTTAGGCCGATTGTTCCTTCACGTCAAGTGATCTTTTCCCTCATGGTAAGTACTTTAAGTAGTGATTATATTGATAAGGGATTTTAACTTCTAATGAATCGGCTAACTGTTTCGTAAAGGTTAATGCTTTGCTGAGAGTACGTTCGGTTTGGAGCAAGAGGGGTTATGCGATAGTTCGATTAGTAAGTAGCGATGACCCGATTAAAGTATTGGTGATACTACGGTTTTTGGATTAACCCCAAATATGAACTAATGGTGGAGTTTTTTTTGTGAATCATAGGTGCTTTAAATTTCGGAAGTGTTGAGGCGACAGTTTCGTTACAGGTGTGTAACCACACTGGCATACTCGTAAATCGGCAAAAGCCAAAATAAGTGACTGTCGGCACCACACGAGCTTGCGCTCACTCGTGTGGTAATTCGAACGCCTAACGTGGGCCCACACGGGTAAACCACACGGACGTGTGAAGAATATTGGGCCAGGCTGTGTAGATCACACGGCCAAGGTCATTTTTGGGCTTTGTGGGCCACATAGGCATATGGGCCGACATAGGCCTACAATATGGGCCTTAGGCCCATTTTCACTGTTTGACTATTGTTGTTTGATGGGTCACCCGAGACAACTGTGGACCTATTGTGGGGTCGGTAAGTATACTAGACCCCCTTATGTGATAAGATGACGATATTGCCTTATGTGATAAAATGACGATTTTACCCTTATGTGATAAGATGACGTTATTACCTGAAGTGATAAAATGACGATTTTACCCTTATGTGATAAAATGACAATATTGCCCTTATGTGATAAAATGACGATTTTGCCCTCACGTGATAAAATGACGATTTTTCCCTTATGTGATAAAATGACCGATATACCCTTATAGGGTAAGATGACCGAAATACCTTCTTAGGGTAGAATAACTGAAATATCCGTATAGGGTAAAATGACTGATTTGCCCCATGATGTGTATGACTGTATTTGAGCATTCCACATTATATGTATGTTGCATCCATGTAAAATACTATGATACGATGCATGACATGTGGTTGCCCAAGACGACTGTGGACCTACTGATGGCTTTAAGCCTATTACTGGCAGCTCTGTTGCAATTACTGATTAGTGCCGCAACCGGTGCCATATTTGGCGTGTAGGGATGGGTGGGTCGATTTTATCCCTACATGGAGTGTAAGGCTGGATGGAGTGGAGTGTAGAGGATAGATGGGTAGGATTTTCTGTTTGCATTCTATACTGGTTATTGTTACTCCATTGATCATGGTTATTGCACTGATTACTGCCACTGCTATGGTTTCTGTACTAGGCCAAGGCCCTAACTGATATTGAACTGTTATTGACATGGGCTTAGGCCAGACTGTGTTGTTCACTGTTGTTTATTATTGGGATTACACACTGAGTTTTCGTAAACTCACCCATTTGTCTAACTATACAGGTAATCCTTAGGCAGATCTGTACTGCAAGGGACTCGGAGGTGGACACACAACAGCTAACGCTTCCGAAATTATCTTTTAATTTATAAGTAGTGTTATTTGGGTTTTATGCAAAAGGCCTCTTTAAGTTTTATTATTTAATTTGGGCTTTATTATTTTATTATGATTTATGACTGCTAGTGGTGAGATGCGGGTTTTCAAAAGATATGCATGATTTACTAAAATACCATGAATACGCAAAACCATTTTAGAAGCTTCCGTGATAAACGAGATTTTGGAATTAATAACGTTTTAAAGTAAATACTTTTTCATAGTGATGCAAGTTTTAAGATGCAAGTTTTAAAATTATTCTCTAGATCACACAAAGAGACAAAATCAACATTGGGCTTCTCAAACGATATCACGTTTTACGAAAAACACTTCAATGTGATATTACTAGATTCGGTCATAACGTCTGGGCCGGGTTTTGAGTGTTACAGAAATTGTAATTAATTGACACAATACTTAATCTGTGCATGTTTATTCTTCTAAGGTAGCTGAAGGTTAAATTAGCAATGTATCTGGTGATACACTTGCCTTGCATAACTTGCAAGATTATTGTGATTAAACTGTTTCAAGGTAATGATACCTTGTTACCTCACATAGTCTTTTATGTGCTTATTAGATTTAATTAATTGTTTGAATTTACATAGGGATATGCAAGAGATTAGTTCAATTTAATGAGTATGTATGTGCAATAACATGTTTGCTTATTAAAATTTGTTTAACCGTTTGAGTTAACATAAGGATATGTTAAGAGATGAATGGATTTGTGTAGGTGAATATGTTCATAAGTTAGCAAATTACCAAGTTTCCTTGAATTTATTCATAACAATATAAACATGAGTTTAATAATTCTGAGTTAGAGAAATGTAATTAATCAAACATAATTATGTCATCTTGATTAAATCATATTTCGAAATCATGCATTAGAACTTTTATTTTTATTTAGTTTTAAATTTTATATTTCTTAATCACCCTTTTCAAAACAAAATATTTTTCCTCACCAAAGTGTTTTAAATAGCATTCATAAATAATTCTTTTCACAGTCTCTGTGGGTACAATAACTCGATATTTACTTATCACTTTATTACTTGCCTTGAATAACTTGCAAGATTATTATGATTAAACTGTTTCAAGGTAAGGACACCTTGTTACCTCACATAGTCTTTTATGTGCTTATTAGATTTAATTAAACGTTTGAATTGACATAGGAATATGGAAGAGATTAGTTCAATTTAATGAGTATGTATGTGCAATAACATGTTTGCTTATTAAAATTTGTTTAATCGTTTGAATTAACATATGGATATGTTAAGAGATGAATGGATTTGTGTAGGTGAATATTTTCCATAAGTTAGCAAATTATCGAGTTGCCGTGAATTTATTCGTAACAACATAAACATGAGTTTAATAATTCTAAGTTAGAGAAATGTGATTAATCCAACACAATTATGTCATCTTGATTAAATCATATTTTGGAATCGTGCATTAGAACTTTTACTTTTATTTATTTTTAAATTTTATATTTCTTAATCACCGTTTTCAAAACAAAATATTTTTCCTCACCAAAGTGTTTTAAATAGCATTCATAAATAATTCTTTTCACAGTCTCTGTGGGTATGATAACTCGACATTTACTTGTCACTTTATTACTTGTTGGAATTGTGTACACTTGCACATTTCCATCGTTCCAAGTTTTTGGCGTCGTTGCCGGTGACTGTTTTAAAAAGTCATTATTTGTGAATTTGTTAGTTTTGCATTTTGGTTTAATTTTTTGTTTAAATTTTAACTTAATTAATTTTTCTGTGATTATTTCAGATGTTTATGAGTATTGATCGAATTATTGACCTACTCCCCGTAGACCCTGAGATAGAAAGAACTTTTCGAGAGCGAAGAAGACAAGCAAGTTAGAGAACAACCGAAGAAATGAAATTTGAAAATCTAAATCAAGGAAATGGAGCAAACCCTACTCAAAATCCTATCCTTATTACTGATGATAGGAATAGAGCTTTAAGACAGTATGTCGTGCCAGTGTCTAATGATCTTAATCCGGGTATTAAGAGACCCGAAATCGAGGCACAAGAGTTCAAGTGAAGCCAGTCATGTTCTAGATGCTTCAGATAGTGGGCCAATTTAGCGGAATGCCTATCGAAGATCCTCACCTACATTTAAGACTATTTATGGAGGTGAGTGATTCTTTCAAGTTAGCCGGAGTACCTGAAGATGCATTACAATTGAAGTTATTCCCATATTCACTAAGGGACAGAGCTCAAGCCTGGTTGAACTCATTGCCACCAAACTCAATTTCTATATGGCAAGAGTTAGCAGAAATATTCCTTATGAAGTATTTCCCGCCTAGCAAGAATGCTAAGTTGAGGAACGAGATCACTGCTTTCCAAAAAATGGATGATGAGTCATTGTATGAGGCATGGGAAAGGTACAAAGAGTTATTACAAAAGTGCCCTCATCACGGAATCCCACATTGCATCCAATTTGAGACATATTATAATGGTCTCAATGCTCACACGAGGATGGTAGTGGATGCTTCTGCTAATGGTGCTCTCCTTTCTAAGTCTTATAACGAGGCTTATAAAATCATTGAGAGGATCGCCAGTAACAATTACCAATGGCTAACCAACTGAGCAACGTCAGGAAAATGAGTTGTTGGAATACATGAAATAGACGCTCTTATTTCACTCACATCTCAGGTATCCTCAATATCCTCAATGCTTAAAAATCTTACTACTAATTGGTCTAATAGTTTTGCAGCACAGCCACCAAATCAATTTGAAAATATAGCATGTGTTTATTGTGGGGAAGGATATTTGTTCGAAGAATGACCATCGAACCCAGAATCCATGTACTACATAGGTAATTAGAACGAAAATCGAGGAAGGCAAGGACTACAATCCAATTTCTATAACCCATCGTGGTGAAATCACTCGATTTTTCCTGGCGTAACCAAGGGGTTGGAACTAGTAATACTTACGCCCAACCTAGATTGACCCAGCTACCTAGTTTTTCCTAACAAGTTCAGAAACCAACCCAAGCTGAACTATCCAATGGCTTAGAAAATTTATTGAAGGCATACATGGCCAAGAATGATGCCTTAATCCAAAGCTAAGTAGCTACATTGAAAAACTGGAAAACCAAATGGGCCAACTAGCAACTGAACTCAAGAACCGACCACAAGGTGTTTTACCTAGTGATATGGAGAATCCGAGGAATCCAGGGAAGGAGCATTGTAAAGCATTGACATTGATGAGTGGAAAGACATTAGAGCCTAACACCGTCGAAGTTCAAAAGGAGCCAGCTGACGCTCAAGAATCAGAGGAAGATCAACCGAGTGTTGAAATTCCAGTTTCACTAGAACTAGAGTCTGCAAAATCTAACAAAGTAACCTCAGAACTAGCTAATTCTGATCAACTAACAACTCTGTTAGATGTAGAATCACCACAGAAGATGAATCAACCAATTCCAGTAAAGAAACCATCACCACCCTACCCTTAAAGGCTTCAAAAGCAGAAGCAGGAGATTACGTACTCAAGCAACTTCATATCAACATCATGTTGGTTGAAGCACTCGAGAAAATGTCAAACTACGTCAAATTCATGAAGGATATCTTGTCCAAAAAATGAAGACTTGGATAATTTGAGACGATAGCTCTGACAAAGGAATGCAATGCATATCTTCAAGAATAACTACCCCCAAAGTTAAATGATCCTCGATGTTTTACCATACCTTACAACATTGGAGCAATATATTGTGGTAAGGCACTATGTGACTTAGGTGTGAGTATAAACTTGATGCCTATGTCAATATTTAGAAAGTTGGGGATAGGTGAAGTTAGACCTACTACGGTTACTGTAACGCCCCGTACCCGAGACCGTTGCCGGAGTCGAACACGAGGTGTTAATGGACTTAATTCATTTACTTACACAGTTCATTTTAAAATTTCCAGACAAGCTGGCTAACTGCATCATAGTCACTTTAAAAATTATATCTCGAGTTCCAAAACTCAAAAACCAATTCCATAAAATTTTCCTGAAACTAGACTCATATATCCATCTACAAATTTTTTTCTAGAATTTTTGGTCGGGCCAATTAGTACAGTTTATTAGTTAAAGTCTCCCCTGTTTCAGGGTTCGACTACTCTGACCTCCATGCATTACGACTTAGATATCTCCCTGTACAGAGCTTCAATACTTATTCTGTTTGTCTCTAATGAAACTAGACTCAAAACGAAATCTGTACATATAATGCATGACTTCTAATTATCTCTGGTTAATTTATGGTGAATTTCCAAAATCAGAATAGGGGATCCAGAAAATGCTCTGGCCCTGTTTCACGAAAACTTAAACATCTCATAAAATACAGCTCATATGGACGTTTCGTTTCTTTCATATGAAAATAGACTCATGAAAATTAGATTACATAATTTATTCACTATTTAATTCCATTCTTACTATTTTTAGTGATTTTTCAAATTCACATCACTGCTGCTGTCGGCATCTATTTTAAGGTAAATTTTACCTATTTCATAATTTTCCATGAATCAATTAGTAAATTGACATACATTATTTTCAAGTATAATCACGATTAACCATGACGTACGTAGCACCAATAGGACCATGATTGGCCATTCCAATGGCTAATCATTACCAAACATTTCCACACCACATAATAACCATATCATAAGACCATATATACAAAATGACCATAATGTTATACTCAAAATTTACAAGCCATTTTCGCATGGCTATACGAATATACATTACCAAAAGATACTTAATTAACAACAAGGGTCAGCCCTATACATGCCATTATCAAAGATCAACTAAAAAAATACCAAAAGGGCTTAGATAGTGTGGACGACTTAGACTTTGACACTCCCGAGTCCGATAGCTGACGAACAAAATCTATAAAACGGAGAATTAAAGCAACAGAATAAGCATTTTGATGCTTAGTAAGTTTTAAGTAATGAAATTATTTACAACTAAAGTATAGCGTTCGTATGACTAAATGAATAATTTCATATACGCATATTCCCAAAATTATACTTACTTCACGCTTCAACCATTTTATTCATACACTCAGGATCAAACCTAACTAAAGGTCGAAAGGTTGTTAATCAATTGAGCGAATACTATTTAAAAGGAATCAACCTTTCCAATGCATATACGAAACATACCTTATCGTTTGGATTTATGAGCATATTAATTGAAGTTATTACAGCAAGATTGCTCATTTCCAGACCCAAGTACCTTCGGGAATTAGCCGGATATAGCAACTAGCACAATTGCCTTCGGGACTTAGCCCGGATATAGTAACTAGCACAATTGCCTTCGGGACTTAGCCCGGATATAGTAACTAGCACAATTGCCTTCGGGACTTAGCCCGGTTATCATCCGAATAATCATGCACATATATCAATATATATCATAACACATCTGTATTTCATTTTCATTACTAGAACTCAAACACAAGACACTTATCAACCATTCCCATTTTCGGCTCAATAGCCACATACAAAGAGCATCATTTTGATTTGCTTTATGACATGATCTCTATACACATTCGGCTACCAGTCATAAGTATAAACTAATTACCTCGATATATAATTCAAGTAGAATCATTATATCACCGTTTATTTGTTACAAATATATGTCGTGATTTAATCAAATCATAAACTAAGTTCCATTACTCAAAGACTTACCTCGGATGTTGTCGAACGATTTCAACAGCTATTCGATCACTTTTTCCTTTCCCCTATCCAACTTTGATCCTCTAAGCTCTTGAGCTAAATCAAACAATTTACTTCCCAAATCAAACATAGTCATACGACATCCATATACATTTTAGAACTAATTCACTCGAATTAATTGCCTACTTAAGTCTCTCATCATTTCATTTTCAAATTTGTATATTTGGTAAGTCACATTAAACAATTATACATATAGCTTTAATACATTTTATACTAGCCGAAATGTACCATCAAGATATACTTTGCTCAAATAATTTACCTTGGCCGAACATGTACAATGTTTTGTAGCTTAATAATTATAATATACACCATGTATTTATAATATTTGTGCGGCCAATTATCCATGGTCGTACACACACACAATCAAAAATAAATACCAAAATTTTCATATCCTTTATGCCCTAAGCCGAATACACTTGTCATGTTCACCTACATTTTTCAACAAATTCCTTCTTAATCAAACGCATATTTGGCTAGGAACATGGAAATTTTTTAGCAATTTTTAATTTAACACCTAATCGATTATAACACATTTAAGCATTCTTTTCATTTTATTAACTCAAACCACATACATTACTCAAGTACAACATCTTCATATTCGGCATTAGTATCAAACATAATAGCCAATTCTTCCCACTTTGAATCTATGCATATATTTAATCATAGTTTGTTCAAGCACTCATACAACAAGATTCATCCAATTTAACAAGAAACAAAAACCTTATTTCTCCATAGCTACTATGGCCGAAAGTTCTAGACATCTCAATACCGAAATTTTTAACATGGGTTGTCTAAAGAACTTGGTGATGAGTTCAAATTTATCTAACATTTCAAGCAACTTAACACATCCATATAACTAACATGCTAATAGTATCAAGGCATCAACTAAAATTTTGAAGCCTCTTAGCCGAATCCTAACTCTCCAACAACCCCAAATCCATCCTTGAGATAGATAGAATTTATACTAATCATGCAAAGGATGTATAAACTTCCAAAGGCAACATTGAACATACCTTAATCTAGGGAACCACCTTGGCCGAATTTTTCTTCTTCCTCTTCCTCTAGTTACGGCAATGGAGGAGTAACATAAGCTAATTTTTTTTTGTTTCTCCTCCCCTAACCACTATTGTTTTATTATCCATATTTTTATTTTTAACATAAAATATTAACATAAAATAATTATAATATGTTTTAGTCCATAACATGGCCGGCCACCATCTAGAATTTGGCTAATTTGACATGCATGTACAAGCATTTTCTAACATGCATCAATAGGCCACTTTAACATTTGCCTAGCACATTTCTAAATTTTCTCACACAAGTCCTATTCAATAAATTTCGCACCATATACACATAATTTAAGCATGAATTTTTCACACATGCATATTCATATATAATGAACATCAAACATGACTGTAAATTATTTTTATGACTTGGTTTGTGGTCCCGAAACCACTTTCCGACTAGGGTCAATTTAGGGCTGTCACAACTCTCCCCCACTTTAAGAAATTTTCGTCCCTGAAAATCTTACCAGTAAATAGGTTTGGGTATCATTCTTTCATAGAGTTCTCGGTTTCCCAAGTAGCTTCTTCGATCGCGTGTTTGAGCCATAACACCTTTACTAACGGAACCCTTTTGTTTCGCAACTCTTTCACTTCACGATCTAGGATACGAATTGGTTCTTCTTCATAACTCATATCGGATTGAATTTCAACCTCGGAGGGATTAATTATGTGCGAAGGATCAGATCTGTAACGTCGAAGCATCGAAACATGAAAAACGTTGTGAATCTTTTCGAGATCAGGGGGTAAAATCAATCTATATGCCACTGGACCAACTCGTTCGGATATTTCATACGGCCCTATGAACCTCGGACTCAGTTTGCCCTTACGGCCAAATCTGAGTATCTTTTTCCAAGGTGAAACTTTAAGAAACACTTTGTCTCCCACCTGATACTTAATATCTCTTCGTTTTAAATCCGCGTATGACTTCTGACGATCTGATGCTGCCTTCAAACTTTCACGAATTATTTTTACTTTCTGCTCAGCATCTTTAATCAAATCAACTCCGAAAATTTTACTTTCACCGAGCTCGGTCCAAAACAATGGTGTACGACTTTTACGACCGTACAAAGCCTCGTAAGGTGCCATTTTAATACTTGATTGAAAACTATTGTTGTAAGCGAATTCAATCAAAGGTAAATACCACTCCCATGAACCACTAAACTCAAGGATACAACATCTCAACATATTCTCGAGTATCTGAATTATCCGCTCGGATTGACCATCAGTCTGGGGATGAAAAGCAGTGCTAAAATGCAACTTGGTACCCAAAGCTTCTTGCAATTTCTTCCAAAATCGCGAGGTGAACCTCGGATCTCTATCTGACACAATAGAAATAGGTACCCCGTGTAATCTTACAATCTGAGAAACATACAATTCAGCTAGTTTATCCAGTGGATAATCTGTACGTACGGGAATAAAATGAGTCGACTTAGTCAGTCTATGAACAACAACCCAAATCGCGTCTTTCTTACTTGCCAACAATGGCAACCCAGATACAAAATCCATCGTGACTCGATTCCATTTCCATTCAGGTATCATGATCGGCTGAAGTAAACCTGTAGGCACTTGATGTTCTGCTTTCACTTGTTGACATATTAAACACTTCGAAACAAAATCGGAAATGTCTCATTTCATACCATGCCACCAAAACTGACGTCTCAGATCGTTGTACATTTTCGTACTCCCCGGGTGAATCGACATTCGGCTACAATGAGCTTCGTTCAGAATCATCGAAATAAGTTCTGAATTTCTTGGAACACACAAACGACTTCCGAACCTCAAACAATCGTCATCATCAATTTGAAACTCTGATTCCATATTCGAAACACATTCAGCCCGTTTTGCAACCAATTCATCATCGACTTTCTGAGCTTCACGAATTTCATGAATCAACAATGGTTTGGCCTTTAATTCTGCTACTAACACATTGTCGGATAGAATAGACAAGTATACATTCATCGCTCGTAAAGAAAACAATGATTTACGACTTAAAGCATCCGCAACCGCATTAGCTTTTCCCGGGTGATAGTCAATGACAAGCTCATAATCTTTTAACAACTCAAGCCAACGTCTTTGTCGCAGATTCAAATCTCTTTGAGTCATCAAATATTTGAGACTTTTGTGATCCAAAAATACATGGCACCTCTCACCAAATAAGTAATGTCGCCATATTTTCAAAGCGAAAACGATGGCAGCTAATTCGAGATCATGGGTTGGATAATTTTTCTCATGTGGCTTCAATTGCCTCGACGCATAAGCTACAACTCGACCTTCTTGCATCAATACACAACCCAACCCAAGTAAGGATGCGTCACTGTAAATGACAAACTCTTTGCCTGATTCAGGCTGCACTAGCACTGGAGTTTCAGTCAAGTAAGTTTTTAGTTGATCGAAACTTTTCTGACATTTTTCTGACCATTCGAACTTAACATCTTTCTGAAGTAGCTTCGTCATTGGTATGGCTATCATCGAGAAACCCTTTACAAACCGTCTGTAGTAACCGGCAAGTCCCAAAAAGCTCCGAACCTCAGTAATATTTCTCGGAGGCTTCCAGTTAAGTACGGCTGAAATTTTGCTCGGATCAACTCGAATACCCGATGCAGATACCACATGACCCAAAAAGCTAACTTCTCTCAACCAGAACTCACATTTACTAAACTTAGCATATAACTGCTTATCTCGTAAAATCTGCAACACAAATCTCAGGTGCTCAGCATGTTCGGTTTCATCCTTCGAATAGACCAAAATGTCATCAATAAACACAACTACAAACCGATCCAAATACTGTCTGAAGATCCGATTCATCAAATCCATAAATACTGCAGGGGCATTAGTGAGTCCGAACGGCATCACTAAGAACTCATAGTGACCGTATCTCGTTCTAAAAGTAGTTTTGGGTACATCTGAATTTTGAACTCGCAACTGATAGTAACCCGATCTCAAATCTATCTTTGAAAACACTGAGGCTCCCTTTAGTTCATCAAACAAATCATCAATACGAGGTAACGAATATTTATTCTTTATTGTCACTTTATTCAGCTGACGATAGTCGATGCACAACCTCATGGTTCCGTCCTTCTTTTTCACAAACAATACTGGTGCACCCCAAGGTGAGAAACTCGGTCGAGCGAAACCTCTATCCATCAACTCTTGCAACTGAGCTTTCAATTCCTTTAATTCCGTTAGTGCCATACGATACGGAGCTATCGAAATCGGTGTAGTCCCAGGTACAAGTTCGATGCCAAACTCTACCTCCCGAACAGGTGGTAACCCTGGTAATTCTTCGGGAAAAACATCCGGATATTCACAAACCACTGGTACCGATTCAAGTTTCTTTTCTGATTTTTCATTATGAAGTACGTATGCAAGATACGCTTCACACCCCTTTCTCACATATTTTTGAGCTAACATCGAGGATATTATTGTTGGCAATCCATTCAAGACAGTAGACTCAACTCGGATTATCTCATTATTTGCACACCTCAAATCAATAGTCTTACTTTTGCAATTCACAACTGCATCATGTACGGTCAACCAATCCAACCTGAGAATAATATCAAATTCATCAAACGGTAAAAGCATCAAGTCAGCCGGAAAACAGAAGCCTCGGATTATTAACGGGCATTTCTTACACACCTTGTCGACAAGCACATAACGACCCAAGGGATTCGACACTCTAATAACGAACTCAGTAGACTCAATAGGTAAAGTCTTACTAGATGCTAAGGTCTCACATACATAAGAATGAGTAGACCCAGGGTCAATCAAAGCAATCACATTAGTATCAAAGAGAGTGAAAGTACCGGTAATAACATCAGGCGAAGAAGCATCCTCGCGTGCACATATAGCATAAGCTCTAGCAGGAGCACGAGCCTCAGATCTGGTGGTAACATCTCTAGATCCTCTCTGACCGCCACTAGCATTCCTCGCATTTTTAGATGGTCTACCTCGAGCAGTAGTAGCACCCGGTTTCCCACTCTAATTTACATTCTGTTCAGACAGTCTCGGGCAATCCTTGATAAAGTGGTCAGCTGATCCGCACTTATAACAGGAGCAGTCATGGAATCTACAACTCCCCGAATGCCATTTACCACAATACTGGCACTCTGTTCTGTCTCGGCGATCATGTCCAACATTGGCAACCGAAGTGACTCGTGTACTCACAGGGGGTCGATCACGATCTCGTCTAGAAGAGCCCGAAGTGTCTTTAGACCGGCCTAAATCATCTCTAAATTTCTTCGATGACTGTTGAAAGGGCTTTCCCGAAGATCTCTTACGAAACTCCTTTGCTCCCATATCAGCTTTTCTTTTCTCCTTACTGAGCTCTTCAGCTTTCCAAGCTCGCTCGAAAAGTACCACAAATTCTCTGATTTCTAAAATGCCAACATACAGTTTTATATCATCGTTCAGTCCATCTTCGAAATGTTTACACATTACAGCTTCTGAAGAAATGCATTCTCGAGCATACCGGCTAAGCCTTACAAACTTTCGTTCATAATCAGTAACCGACATGGAACCTTGTTTAAGTTCAAGAAATTCTTTCCGTTTTTGATCAATGAATCTCTGGCTGATATACTTTTTTAGAAACTTGGTTTGGAAAAACTCCCAAGTTACTTGCTCTCTGGGCACAACAGAAATCAACGTATTCCACCAATAGTAGGCAGAATCACGTAGCAAGGAGATAGTACACTTTAGGCATTCATCGGGTGTGCAAGATAGTTCATCAAGTACCCGAATGGTGTTGTCCAACCAAAATTCAGCTTGCTCGGCATCATCGCTGTCTGTAGCTTTAAATTCAGTAGCCCCGTGTTTTCGGATTCTGTCAACTGGCGGCTTATTTAACCTTATCTGGTCAGTTACCGGAGGTATCGCAGGTGCAGGGGTTGTATTAGTCGGGAATGGGGGTTGTGGAACAGCCGTATTAGTTCGAATATACTGATTGAACCAATCATTCATCACGCTATAAAAAGCCTGTCTAGCTTCATCATTCTGATTACTAGCAATAGGTTGAGAGTCCACCGGTGCTGTCCCTTGCGCGGGAGCAGGCGCTACACTCTCAACATCATCAGCTATCACTTGGTTAGGATCGGGATCCATTACTATAAGTAAACACATTTTTAACTGTCAGAAATCACCACACTATCAAATAAACACATAATGGCATGTATAGCTAGGCCCGAACGTATTACGGTAGTCCTAGAATCGACTAAACTGTAGCTCTGATACCAATAAAATTGTAACGCCTCGTACCCGAGACCGTTGCTGGAGTCGAACACGAGGTGTTAACGGACTTAATTCATTTACTTACACAGTTCATTTTAAAATTTCCAGACATGCTGGCTAACTGCATCACAGTCACTTTAAAAATCATATCTCGAGTTCCAAAACTCGAAAACCGATTCAGTAAATTTTTCCTTAAACTAGACTCATATATCCATCTAAAATTTTTTTCTAGAATTTTTGGTCAGGCCAATTAGTATAGTTTATTAGTTAAAGTCTCCCCTATTTCAGGGTTTGACTACTCTGACCTCCATGCATTATGACTTAGATATCTCCCTGTACAGAGCTTCAATACTTATGCTGTTTATCTCTAATGAAATTAGACTCAAAAAGGAATCTGTACATATAAGGAATGACTTCTAATTATCTCTGGTTAATTTATGGTGAATTTCCAAAATCAGAACAGAGGATCTAGAAAATGCTCTGGCCCTGTTTCACAAAAACTTAAACATCTCATAAAATATGGCTCATATGGTCGTTTCGTTTCTTTCATATGAAAATAGACTCATCAAGATTCTATTACATAATTTATTCACTATTTAATTCCATTCCTACTATTTTTAGTGATTTTTCAAATTCACATCACTGCTACTGTCAGCATCTATTTTAAGGTAAATTTTACCTATTTCATAATTTTCCATGAATCAATTAGTAAATTGACATACATTATTTTCAAGTATAATCACGATTAACCATGACGTACGTAGCACCACTAGGACCATGATTGGCCATTCCAATGGCTAATCATTACCAAACATTTCCACACCACTTAATAACCATATCATAAGACCATATATACAAAATGACCATAATGTTATACTCAAAATTTACAAGCCATTTTCGCATGGCTATACGAATATACATTACCAAAAGATACTTAATTAACAACAAGGTTCAGCCCTATACATGCCATTATCAAAGATCAACTAAAAATATACCAAAAGGGCTTAGATAGTGTGGACGACTTCGACTTTGACACTCCTGAGTCCGATAGCTGACGAACAAAATCTATAAAACGGAGAATTAAAGCAACAGAATAAGCATTTTGATGCTTAGTAAGTTTTAAGTAATGAAATTATTTACAACTAAAGTATAGCGTTCATATGACTAAATGAATAATTGCATATACGCATATTCCCAAAATCATACTTACTTCACGCTTCAACCATTTTATTCATACACTCAGGATCAAACCTAACTAAAGGCTGGAAGGTTGTTAATCAATTGAGCGAATACTATTTAAAAGGAATCAACCTTTCCAATGCATATACGAAACATACCTTATCGTTTGGATTTATGAGCATATTAATTGAAGTTATTACAGCAAGATCGCTCATTTCCAAACCCAAGTACCTTTGGGAATTAGCCAGATATAGCAACTACCACAATTGCCTTCGGGACTTAGCCCGGATATAGTAACTAGCACAATTGCCTTCGGGACTTAGCCCGGATATAGTAACTAGCACAATTGCCTTCGGGACTTAGCCCGGATATAGTAACTAGCACAATTGCCTTTGGGACTTAGCCCGGTTATCATCCGAATAATCATGCACATATATCAATATATATCATAACACATCTGTATTTCATTTTCATTACTAGAACTCAAACACAAGACACTTATCAACCATTCCCATTTTTGGCTCAATAGCCACATACAAAGAGCATCATTTTGATTTGCTTTATGACATGATCTCTATACACATTCGGCTACCAGTCATAAGTATAAACTAATTACCTCGATATATAATTCAAGTAGAATCATTATATCACCGTTTATTTGTTACAAATATATGTCGTGATTTAATCAAATCATAAACTAAGTTCCATTACTCAAAGACTTACCTCGGATGTTGTCGAACGATTTCAACGGCTATTCGATCACTTTTTCCTTTCCCCTATCCAACTTTGATCCTCTAAGCTCTTGAGCTAAATCAAACAATTTACTTCCCAAATCAAACATAGTCATACAACATCCATATACATTTTAGAACTAATTCACTCGAATTAATTTCCCACTTAAGTCTCTCATCATTTCATTTTCAAATTTGTATATTTGGTAAGTCACATTAAACAATTATACATATAGCTTTAATACATTTTATACTAGCCGAAATGTACCATCAAGATATACTTTGCTCAAATAATTTACCTTGGCCGAACATGTACAATGTTTTGTAGCTTAATAATTATAATATACACCATGTATTTATAATATTTGTGCGGCCAGTTATCCATGGTCATACACACACACAATCAAAAATAAATACCAAAATTTTCATATCCTTTATGCCCTAAGCCGAATACACTTGTCATGTTCACCTACATTTTTCAACAAATTCCTTCTTAATCAAACGCATATTTGGCTAGGAACATGGAAATTTTTTAGCAATTTTTAATTTAACACCTAATCGATTATAACACATTTAAGCATTCTTTTCATTTTATTAACTCAAACCACATACATTACTCAAGTACAACATCTTCATATTCGGCATTAGTATCAAACATAATAGCCAATTCTTCCCACTTTGAATCTATACATATATTTAATCATAGTTTGTTCAAGCACTCATACAACAAGATTCATTCAATTTAACAAGAAACAAAAACCTTATTTCTCCATAGCTACTATGGCCGAAAGTTCTAGACATCTCAATACCGAAAATTTTAACATGGGTTGTCTAAAGAACTTGGTGATGAGTTCAAATTTATCTAACATTTCAAGCAACTTAACACATCTATATAACTAACATGCTAATAGTATCAAGGCATCAACTAAAATTTTGAAGCCTCTTAGCCGGATCCTAACTCTCCAACAACCCCAAATCCATCCATGAGATAGATAGAATTTAGACTAATCATCCAAAGGATGTATAAACTTCCAAAAGCAACATTGAACATACCTTAATCTAGGGAACCACCTTGGCCGAATTTTTCTTCTTCCTCTTCCTCTAGTTACGGCAATGGAGGAGTACCATAAGCTAATTTTTTTTGTTTCTCCTCCCCTAGCCACTATTGTTTTATTATCCATATTTTTATTTTAACATAAAATATTAACATAAAATAATTATAATATGTTTTAGTCCATAACATGGCCGGCCACCATCTAGAATTTGGCTAATTTGACATGCAAGTACAAGCATTTTCTAACATGCATCAATATGCCACTTTAACATTTGCCTAGCACATTTCAAAATTTTCTCACACAAGTCCTATTCAATAAATTTCGCACCATATACACATAATTTAAGCATGAATTTTTCACACATGCATATTCATATATAATGAGCATCAAACATGACTGTAAATTATTTTTATGACTTGGTTTTGTGGTCCCGAAACCACTTTCCGACTAGGGTCAATTTAGGGCTGTCACAGTTACCCTTCAATTAGCAGATCGATCCTTTGCACATCCAAAAGGAAAGATCGATGATGTATTGGTATGTAGAGATAAATTTATCTTCCCTGTTGATTTTGTTATTCTAGACTTTGAAGCAGACAAAGAAGTGCCAATTATCTTAGGAAGACCGTTCTTAGCAACCGGAAGGACCCTTATTGATGTGCAGAAGGGCGAGCTTACTATGTGTGTTCAGGATGATCAGGTAACATTTAACGTTTTTAAGTCTATGTGATTTCCTGACACAATTGATGATTGTTCTACAGTATCCGATTTAGAGGATTTGATAGTGGAGAAGGAGCTCAACCATGTTGAGGATCCATTAGAACAACTTTTGACATAAGATCCTCCGAATGATGAAAAGGAGGATGAATACTTAGCATTGTTAAAAGCTAATCAAAAGGGATTTAATCCACGATCCCGTTTTGAATTTTTGGAATTAGAGAAAATAGATTATGCCCAATCAAAAGCGTCAATTGAAGAGCCACCTAAATTAGAACTCAATGTACTACCTTCACATATAAAATATGTTTATTTAGGTAACTCTTTTACTCTATATGTGATTGTTTCAGCAAAATTAACTACTGAGCAAGAAGAGAAACTCATCCTGGTGTTGAAACAATTCAAGAATGCTATCAAATGGACCATAGCCGATATTCGTGATATTAGTCTATTTTTATGCAAGCATAAGATCATACTAGAAGATCGCGAGAAAGGGACGTCTGATGGACAACGAAGACTGAACCCCATTATGAAGGATGTAGTAAAGAAAGAAATCATCAAGTGGTTAGATGCGGGTATAATCTACCCCATATCAGATAGTTTATGGGTAAGTTTGGTCTAATGCATACCAAAGTAAGTCTGGTCTAGTGTGTACCAAAGAAAGGAGGTATCATGGTCATTGAAAACAAGAATAACAAGTTGATACCGACTAGAACGGTTACGGGATGGAGAATTTGCATCGACTACCGGAAGCTGAACAAGACGACTAGGAAATATCACTTTCCTTTGCCATTTTTGGACCAGATGTTGGATAGACTCGCAAGGCGAGACTATTACTGTCTTCTCGATGGATACTTGAGATATAATCAGATTACAGTAAGACCGAAAGATCAGCACGGTACATTTGCATTTAGACGTATGCCATTTTGTTTATGTAATGCACCTGCTACATTTCAAAGATGTATGATGTCTACTGTAATAGCCCAAAATTGGGTCTAGCTGGAACAGAGGTTTCGGGACCACAAAATCCAAGATAGAAATAATTATTTTATGATTATTTTGAGGTCTATGATATGATTTCTTGATTGTGGGAAAATTTCGTGAAGAAATTCTATGCATAAAATGCTCAATTTGAAGTTAGGGACTAAATTGAATAAGTTGCAAACTTGCATTCTAGAAGTTTCTAGTATGAAATTGCTTTGAAATATAAATTAGGAGGTCTTAAATATAAATTTTACCAATTTCTAAGTGATGGAAAAAAATTGGACATGGATGGAATTTTTGAAAGTTTAGTAAGGAAGGGCATTTTGGTCATTTGGTAATTAAAAGGAATAAAAAGGAAAAATAAAGCCAAAATTGACTCATCTTTTTCATGGAGGCCAAAATTAGCATGGGGGAAGCCATGGCTAGGGTTTTCAAGCTTTCCAAGCTCAATAGTAAGTCTGTTCTAACCCCGTTTTTCAAGTTCTTTACGTTTTTGGAATCCCGGTAATTTGATTAAGCTTATTCTAGTAATAATTTAAGCTAGGGTTCATATTTGGAAAAATACCCATAGGTGAAATGTGTTTATTTTGCTATTTTATGATAGAATATGAGGTTTTAAATTATGTTAGACAACTTGTGCTACTCGGTTTTGAGTGAAAACGAGTAAAAGGGCTCAATCGGTAAAAATACCTAATAGTCATAAGTATATGTTAGAGTGAGAATTTGATATTACCATGGAAGGGAAAAGTGATCAGCATATGGGATGAAGTTTAATTCCCGAGCCTAGGGGCAAAAGTGTAAATATGCAAAAGTTTAGGGGTAAAATTGTAATTTTTCCAAAGTTTGAGTTAAGGACTGTTTTGAATAGTACATTAATTACATAAGTAAATATGATGTTTTAGATCCCGGAAAATGAGATTTGAACCTAGGATGAGAGAAAAATCGAAAATTGGGAAAGTTGGTAAAATGGTCGTTTTAGTATCGAGGTAAGTGCATATGTATAATAAGCATTAATTTATGCATGTTTCAATGTGAAATTGATATATTAATTATGATTTCCGAGGTGTTGAAAGTATGTAAGTTGGTATGATAATAATACAGCAATAATGCTGTAATTTATATTTGAAAGTTAAATTTAGTGAATTAATTGAATTATGTTAAATTAAATGATTATGGTGACAAGTTTATAAATTGATTTAAAGATATGTCTATGGTACATGAAGTGCATTGAATTATCATACATAAATGTGATTTCTATGATTATGGATATTATGGGAAATTGTAAGTTCATATGATTTTTAATAAGGCAATGTGTAATTTAATGTTATTGTCTTGATATTAAATGATGTGAGTAATACATCATTATTGTTTGTATTATGATATTTTATAATAATATCGGAAATATGTTTATAGATAATTACTTGATTGGTGAAATTGTTGGAAAAGAGAGAGAAATCCCGGTTGAACCTTCGGAAAGATTGGATGATATAGATAGTATGTAGCTAGGTCGTATGGGTGATACTATGTGTACACTATGTACACAAGAGAACTACGGGATATATGTAGCTAGGTCGCATGCGTGGTTCTAGGTGAAGGACACCATGTAGACAAGAGAGCTACGAGATAAATTGCCTAGGTCACATGGGTGGTACTGAGTGTTCACCATGTGTACAAGAGAGCCGAACTATATGATGGGTGGAACTATGTGCTGAAACCACCAAGTATCGAGGATTGATCCAAAGTGTTCAACGGGAGACTCTCTATGTATTGCTTTGTGAGTTTTGTGATGAATAAGTGCAGGAACTTGGTTATGTGAATGATGTGTTCATTAAGTGAACAGGATGTGGTAAGGTTATAAACAAGTAAGTTATACATGAGGATGATTTTATGGTGACCTTGTGATCATGGGCGTATACTTGTGATGTATGAAATGTGGTGAAAATGATTTGTGATATGTATGTTAAAATGAGGTTAATACAAAGAAAGTGTGAAAGAGTGAATTAGCAATAAAACTGTTTTGGACAGTAGCAGTGATGTGATTTTGAAAAATCACCAAAAATAGTAGAATCTGAATCAGAGACTGAATGAGACATCAAATTAAAGAATAATGAGTCTATCTTCATATAAAAGAAACAGAGCAAGAAAAGGAGTTCTATATTTTGAGATATTTATGTTTTTGTGAGACTAGTTCAGAATGATTACGTGATACCCTGTTCTAACTTTGGAAAATCACAAAAATTTGGATAAAAATAATTAGAGGCTTAAACTTATATTTTTAAAATCCCTAATGAGTATATTTTTAAGATAAATCAACAAGAACATTATCCGAGTTTTGTAATGTGAGATAATTAATTTTTAGTGAAGAGAGGTCAGAACTGTCAGAAAGTGAAACAGGTGAAATTTTAATGAATAAACTGTGCTAATTGGCTAAACCAAAAATTATGAAAATTTTATGGTGGAAAGATATGTGAGTCTAGTTTTAGGGGAAATTTATGGATCTTAATTTTGGAGCTCTGTAGCTTGAATTATAAATAAGTAAGTGACTATGACTCGTGTGGATAGTTTGATGTGAGCATTTATTAGTAAATTGTGAAATCGTACTTACAAGAATGCTATATACATTAAGGATGTGGAATGGAGAGGAGGAGGAGGAAAATAAATATATGTGGAATACATGGAAACTATGGTATATGAAATATTGATATAATGAAATAAATGATATGTGTTTATAAGAAAACAGAAAGAGAATGATATGTATCATGACATGTATATATATATGACTAGTCTCAATGTAATGCTTGTTGGGTATAGAGTTGAATTGAAATGTTTCAGGCAAACATGTTATTTTACGCATCTGAATTGTGATATTTTATAAAGATATGATCTAGTTTTAAATATGAATGCTTGATGATTAAGCTGAAGATATTTGGTAAGATGATAATCTTGGTATAAATGTATAAGTGGTACTATAATAAACAAGGTAAAATGAGTATGAGAGACACATGTATGATGACATACAAATGCTATGTTTGTGGTTTAATTGAGAATATTTAATCATTAAATGAATACCATGTTATATGCTTTTGATTTTGTATAAGTGTGTAAGAGATTAAGGTTGACCAAAGCTTGGAAAATAGCCTAGGTATATTCCACACAGGTAGAGACACGACCATGTGTCTCAGCCGTGTATGGAAAACGACTTCGGGACACGGGCATGTAGAGCCTTAAAGCATGAAATTTCCATGATTTTCGTAAGTTCTCGGTTTAGTCCCGAACTCTTTCTAAAGTATGTTTTGGGCTTGTAGACTCAAATAAGGGACTATGTGTAAGTGAATGAACGTTTTGAAATATGAATGAAATTTTATGGCCCATATTTTAGTTTAGTGTTTGTATGTTTGTCCGGTAACGCCTCGTACCTTATCCCAGCCTTGGGTACGGATAAGGGGTGTTACATCTACTTTTACTGACATAGTTGAGAAGTATTTGGAAGTTTTTATTCATGATTTTTCAGTATTTGGAGATACGTATGACGATTGCATAGCCAATCTAACGAAGGTACTAACACGATGCGAAGAAATAAACCTAGTACTCAATTGGGAAAAGTGCCATTTCATGGTACGAGAAGATATTGTTCTAGGGCATCGGATAACAAGAGATGGAATCGAAGTAGACAAAGCAAAGGTAGATGTTATAGAGAAACTCCTACCTCCAACATCTGTAAAGGGTGTTAGAAGTTTTTTGGGCTACGCCGGTTTCTATCGAAGATTCATCAAGGACTTCTCTAAAATTGCTAAACCCTTATGCAAATTATTGGAGAAGGACGCGACGTTCAAATTTGAGAGGAATGCTTAAAGGCTTTCAAAGATTTGAAGAGTCGATTAGTTACGACACCTATAATCGTTACACTAGATTGGGATTTGCCATTTGAATTGATGTGTGACGCAAGTGACTTCGCGATAAGAGCTGTTATAGGCCAGTTAAGGAACAAAGTTTTTCAACCCATCTACTACGCAAGTCAAACTTTGATAGGAGCTCAACTAAATTATACGATAACAAAGAAAAAGTTACTTGTTATTGTGTTTGCTTTTGACTAGTTTTGATATTATCTTGTAGGTACCAAGGTGACTGCCTATACGGACACGATTAAGTATTTACTTGCCAAAAAAGACTCTAAGCCGAGACTGATACGATGGGTACTTCTACTTTAAAAGTTTGATCTTGAAATTCAAGATCGAAAGGGAGTGGAAAACCAAGTAGCAGACCACTTGTCTAGATTGGAGCCGCAAGAAGGGAACTCTCCTCTTATACCAATTCGAGAGACATTTCCAGATGAACACAACTTCCCGGTTCAGTGGCAATTCCAGGAAACAAGTCGATTCCAAACTCAACTTCCCGGTTCGGAGGCAATCCTGGAAGCTCCTCCAGAAAGACATCTTGGAACTCCTTTACGGTCCTAACCTTATCCACTGTCAGACCCTCTTCCTCCGACTGACTTACAAATGCCAAATAGGCCTCACAACCTTTCCGAATCCACTTTTCAGCTCTAAATGCCGACACCACATTGGACAAATAATCACTTCGCTCACCTATTACCATAACCTCCTCATCTTCCTTGGTCCTTAACACCATTCGTTTAGCAGCACAATCTAAAGTCACCTTATGCTTAACAAGCCAGTCCATTCCCAGAATGAGATCAAACTCTCCGAACGGTAACTCCATCAGATCTCCAAACCCTACCTTGAGTTTCTAAGGGTACACCCCTATATAGTTTATCTACCCTAACCGAGTAACCCAAAGGACTTAGCATAGATACCCCACTCACAATCCTCTTAGAGTGCACACCTAACGACCCCGATATGGCACATGCAAGATAGGAATGAGTAGATCCAATATCCACCAAAGCAGTATACGGTATGCTAGAGACCAAAAACGTACCCGTTATGACGTCAGGTGCGTCGCCCTCCTCTCGACGACGAGCTGCATACACCAATGCTGGCTGTTGAGCTTCAGCATTTTTGGCACCCTTGCCAGGTGCCCCTCGACCTCGACCATTTCCATTTCCATTCCTACCTGGCCCATGTCCTCTCGGTGGTTGTGGTCCACCTCTCATGGGTTGGGCAACCCTCTGTACAGCTACCTGAGCCTGATCAGCTCTCTGAGGATAGTCATTAACTCTATGCTCCATAGATCCGCATCGGAAACAAGCACCTGAACGTTTCCTACACTCGCCCAAATGTACCTTACCACAGTCTCCATAGATTGGTGGTCTAACCACATTCATCGGCACTGTTCGAACTGGTTCCTCCACTCTTGCTCTCTTAACATTCCTATTAGCACCACCCGAGGGTCCTGAATCCTTCCGAAAACGGTTTCGATCCTTCTTTCGATTCTGCTTTTCAGCCCACTTAACCTCCTCAGCTATCTTTGCCTTCTCCACCAAGACCGCAAAGTCCCGTTCCCTCTGCGGAGCAATCAGCACCCTTAGGTCATCACTAAGACCATCCTCGAAGGCACACTTCGCTCATATTCCGTAACGACTATGCCCACGGCATACCGACTCAGCCTTAGAAACTCGGCCTCGTACTTCGCAACTATTTTACCTCCTTGCATCATATTCAAGAATTCCTTTCTGCGAGTGTTCACTTAACTTGCCCCAACGTACTTCCCTTTAAAGGCCGTCTTAAACAGTTCCCAAGTGACCCTATCAGCTGGGGTCCCTTCCTCACAGTGAGCCACCACTAATAAGCCTCATCTTGCAGCAACGATACGTCTCCTTTCAGCTTCTGCTCCACCGAGCAGTCCAAGTCATCCATAATCCGTTCCGTGGCCTCCAACCAATATTCTCCCACATTCGGGGCTACACCAGATACACCTTTAAAGATTTCTGCTCCGTTAGCCCGAAGTCGTTCAGAAATAGATCTCCGAATTTCGTTGCCTGTACTTGCCCCGATAACCCTTTCTAGAACCCGAAGCATTACCTGTGACAGGGCATCATCCTCGGCACCGCGGTCATGAGACTCTACCTCTGTTGCCGGTGGTACCGGTGCATCCGCTGCCAGCATATGTCCCGAAGACGAAGATCTCGCTCGAGCACTTCCTCGGCCCCGTTCACGGCCTCTTCCACGAGCGGTTCTTGTACTCATATCGTATTATCTGATTACAAATTTTATGCATTAATTCCATATTCCAGTGTTTGTTACAGATGTTTTATGAATCAGACAGTAATTCAAAGTTTGTTTTTCGCAGAATCAAAATCTAGCTACAGTTTCAGTCTCTATCAAATTTTCCTATGGTTTCAGTATCATCCTATCTAGAGTATCCTAGTGTAATTTCAGTACAGGCAGATAATTAAACAAATATTTAGAGAAGTTCAGAGTAATACTTACAGGCTTGGGCCAGAGATTCAGAATGCCACCTTCCAAAGATCTAAATTTTGAAAATTGAGTTTTTTTTAAATTTTATTTTCGAAAATCTTTGTTTTTGTAAACCCATTCCACAGCCGAGTTGTTGCAACCTGGCTCTGATACCACTAAATGTAACACCTCAAACCCGGCCCAGACATTATGGTCGGATCTGACATGCCATATCAAAGTGTTCAAAAACATTTCAGGTTGTTGTTCTAGAAAAACTTATTTAGTTCTTTTAAAAGATAATTTCAATGCAAGTTAAAGTGAATGGAAGCTGCGCACCAGGTAGGAAACCAGAAAAGAGGAGGTGAGTCCCTCGGACTGCTTAAGTACCAAGCTCCCTTCGGATCCAATCCTAGACATGCACACCGCCATTACCACACTTTAACGTCGTGTATATTTCTAGGGAACCATTTTGATTAAGTCTTTTTTAGGAAAAGTGATTAATTTTAGAAAAATATTCTCATTGTGAAGCTTTGCTTGTTGTCGTGTTATTTTGAAATCAATTCCCGTTTTTGAAAACGCGCCCTAATGCTATCCAAATTCAACAGCTAAATATAAATAATACCTAACTCAATAAAACATATAAAACCCATCAAAGAAGATAATTAAACGGCTTTATTACATTTTAAAAACCTAAAACCTTAAATGAAATAAAAAAAATGTCCAATTCACCAGAATAAAATCAACTTCCAGAATGTGTGGCCACTCTGAATCCTTCACAACTCCAAGCCCACTATGGTTGGGGATTACCTGCGTGGATAAAGAATAAAGGGGTGAGTTTGGGGAAACTCAGTGTGTAAATTAACCCAACCATAGCCTATATCAGCTCAACCACAGAAACAGAATAAGTTGGCCTTAGCCCAGAACAGAAGTCAGAATAAAGCCCATAGGCCCATAACAAAATAGAATAGATATTACATGTCTATGTAAAACCCAACCCATATCCAACCACATGCGCCCCCATACCAACCTTTCACCATGTGGGGAGACTACTCGACGCACCCAACCGCTACATGCCACAGAAATATGTAGCATGGCTGCCAGAACAGATAATGTGACAGTGTCACCAGAACAGATAATTGTGGCAGAGCCACCAGAACAGATATATGTGGCAATGCCACCAGATCAGATAATTGTGGCATAGCCACCAAGACGCTTCCTCCATAATATAACCCATGTCCCCATGCAACAGATATACAATCATGGCATACATCATATAGAATTAAATCATCATGTTTTTCAGTCAAAAGTAACCATAGGGGTATAATGGTAATTTTGCACCTAGGGGTATATCAATAATTTTCATACATAGGGGTATTAAGTATTTTAACTATTCTTAGGGTTTTCATGCATAGCATAGCCATTTACAGACGACCATAAACACTTACCACGTTTTCTTATCGAATTGGGCCCGCTGGCCCATTAACCCGATTTCGGCCCGTTAAGCCCAAAATATCAACAATGCACGTTCTTTAGATTACCAAAATATTAACCCACTTATCTTACGAGCATTCGCACACTCGCAAGTTCCCAAAATACCGACTTTTCGGCATTTTGGCTTTTTAGCTTTCGTCGATCTAGTCTATGAGAGGGTGTCAGTTACACACCTGTTTGTGACGATTCGTTGACAAGATCCACGCACGAACTACCTACATTTATATTACTACCACGTTAATCTAACTACCAAAATGAACTACATATTAACCCCTTACCACATTCGGCCAAAAGCACCTTAGGCACTAGCGATCCTACCTTTGCCGAAGTTAGCGATTATGCCAAGATCTAGTCATTTCGATTGTCCAAGCCTTCGATCAGCAGCCTTTTGATCCCACTATTATCAAATTTAAAATAGTTATCACAACCCCCTTAGGGCTATAAGTCCAAACGACAGCCTCCCTAACCTTTAGGGATTTCGGCTTTTTCAAGAATACGAAATAAAGACTAGGTTGAAACGACTTACCACCAATTCCTTCAGTCAACAATACCTCTTAATCCCCACTCAATTCTGGTGCAGTTCTAAGCCCACAAATGATAGCAAAAGTCAAGCCTTCAGTGATCTCAATATTCGGCTAAGTCCCTAGGAGTGTGGAGTTTTCGGTTTTTTTCTCTTGCAACTGTGTAACAAAAGATGAAATAGGAGGGTTTTGCTGTGGTCTTGTTGATAGAAACTTGAGGCTTAGGGAACTAAATAATAGGTCAAGAATGACAAAAAAGATGAGAGAATTGGCTAGGAGAAATCGGCATAGAAGGAAATATGGCTTTCGGGATTTCGGCTTTTCTTATGGCAAATGGCTATGAAGGTTTAGGATCGTCTGAAGAAAAAGATGGAGATGAACAGGAGGATAGAAAGATTCGGCTATAGAGAAAAGAAGAAAAAGAAAAAGTTGATGGAGAGCGGAGAAAAAGAAAAGAAGAGGAGAATTGTCAGGAAACGGCACAACTTACCCCTAGTGCCGAATTTATACTGGCACTTAACCTAGCCGAATTTTGCCCCCCTAAAGCACTCCTTGGCCGGCCAACTCTTTCTCCTCAAGAGTCCACCATTCGGCCAACACTTTTCTCCCTAATCAGCTCCTAAATCCTCTCCCTTATCAGCTCCTACATCCTCTCCTTTATCAGCTCCTAAATCTTCTCCCTTATCAGCTCCTAAATCTTCTCCTGACAGCTTTTCACTTCAGTTCCACTACTTACCTTTTCTGTTCATAAAAATTATTATTACTAATTTGCTTACCTTGCGACTCGAACCTTATCTCACCTTGGTCATCCACACGCCACCTCTAAAGCCCCCAAGTGGCGTCACATGCCAACTTACCACAGGCTTCCTTGTGTTTTATTTTACCCAGTTAATATTTAAAAGCCTAGCTAACCAGAACCTCTTTTCCCTATGGATTGAAATCACTTAAAATTACTGGGTTTTAGCGTAAGCTTTGGCCTTCTAGAGGCCCACTAACATAATTAAACCTATGCCAAACAGTCAAAACATAGAAATTTTAAAATTCGTTGAAAACCACAGAAATCCTAAAAATTGGGGCGTTACAATAATACCCCTTGGTTTGCTAAAATTGCTAACTTTTTAGCTTATGGTTTGATGCCGATTGATAATACGTATCATCAAAGGAAAACGTTTCTTCACGATGTGAAGTATTATTTCTGGGAAGAATCGTACTTTTTTAAAATGTATGCAGATCAAATGATTAGGAGATGCGAGGAAGAAGATGAAGTACATAAGATTTTATACCATTGTCACTCAGCTTTGAGTGGGGGACACTTTGGAGGTACACATACTACAACCAAGGTATTGCAAGCCAGATTCTTTTGGCTAATACTATTCAAAGATGCATACGCTTATGTAAAGAGTTGTGATCGATGTCAAAGGGTCAGAAATGTCACTAGCAGAAATAAGATACCTCAAACAAACAAAATTGAGGTAGAATTATTCGATGTTTGGGGTATTGACTTTCTTGGTCCTTTCCCTCTGTCTTTTGGTTAAAAGTACATCTTGGTAGCTGTAGACTATGTGTCTAAGTGGATTGAGGCTGAAGCTTATCCGACAAATGATGCTAAAGTTGTGATGAAGTTTTTGCAGAAACACATGTTCACAAGGTTTGGAACTCCAAGAGCTATTATCAGCGATGAAGGGTCCCATTTTGTGAACAAGTGGTTGAAATGGTTATTAGATAAACATGGAGTGAAACACAAGGTCGCTACAGCTTACCATCCGCAGACGAATGGGCAAGCTGAACTAGCAAACAAGGAGATCAAAGGCAAACTTGAGAAGGTAGTTTGCCCGAACCAATGAGATTGGTCCAAAAGACTGGATGATGCTTTATGGGCTTACAGAACAACATACAAGACACTTTTAGGGATGTCACCCAACAGGTTGGTCTTTGGGAAAGCCTGTCATCTGCCTTTGGAGCTAGAGCACAAAGCTTACTAAGACCTTCGACAACTCAACTTAGATCTCAAGCTTGCTAAAGAGAAACGGATGCTCCAACTCAATGAGCTAGAGGAATTTCAAATGTTCTTATACGAAAATGCCAAATTACTCAAGGAGAGACTTGAGAAATGGCATGACAAACACATTCGAGTTCGAGAATTTGAAGTAGGTCAGCAAGTCTTGTTATTTAATTCCAGATTAAGGTTCTTTCTAGGTAAAATAAAATCACGTTGGTCTATTTACGATTCATTGCTTCTATCTGTACGAAGTTATTGAACTCCAAGGTAAGAGAGGTAATTTTCAAGTCAATGCTCAGCATCTAAAACAATACTGGGGAGATAAGATTGAATGGAATGAAATTTTGTTCATTTTATTGGATGTTTAAATATTCTTTTTTTTCCTTTTTAATAAATGATTTAGGGTACATTTTTTGGATTAGTATGTTTAAAAAATTCTGCCTAGGAGGTTGGAACTTAAGCGTGACCGCTTGTGACCCCTCCAATCTTTACTGGAAATTAATTTTAACATAATTTTCCGAGAAATTATTCCATAAATGGCAAAATAAATTTTTATTTTTTCAAATAAAAAGGTCAATTTTGACCCAAGTTTTAAATTGCAACTCAATTTTAAATTTTCATTAAGTCTATGGACTTAATCGAATTGTTTTAAAATTTGGTTTCTTCTTTCGTAAATAATAAAAACTAGATACTTCTTTTTGTAAATATTTCCAAAAGGCTTCTAGAACAAATATTTTTAATTTAATAAAAAAAAGATGATAATTATTAATATATAAGTATATCCATTATAATATATATTAATTATTATCACTTTTATAAAGAGTTAGGATTAGTTTTAATTTAATCATATTTTATTTTTGTTTAAATAAATTAATAGCATTAATAATTTAATATGCATATATTTAATTATTAATTGTTGTTAACTTTGTATAGGATTAGAACTTAGAATTCTTTATTGCTTAAATTGTTCTAAGAATTCTACTCTAATTCCTCTTCCTTCTTCTATAAATTCCATCCATCTTCCCATTCGTCCATCACTCAAACCCCAAAAACACCAAGTATGTAACACCCCGAACCCGAGACCGACACCGGAGTCGGACACGAGATGTTAACAAACTTTGAAAAATTTTTCCAGACACTGCCCAGTCTGAGTACTAGTCGCTTCAAAATCATATCTTGAGTTTCACAACTCAAAAATCAGTTTTGTGATTTTTCCCTGAAACTAGACTCATGTCCCCACCTATGGATTTTTTCTAGAATTTTTGGTCGGCCCAATTAGTACAGTTTATTAGTCAAAGTCTCCCATGTTACAGGGGTCGACTACACTGACCTTTTCCCATTACGACTGGGATATCTCTCTGCACAGAGCTTCAATACTGATGCCGTTTGTTTCTATGGAAACTAGACTCAGAGAGGAATCCATACATATATGGTATGACCCCTAATTATCTCTGGTCAATTTATAGTGAATTTCCAAAGGCGGAACAGTGAATCCAGAAACTGTTCTGGCCCTGTTACACAAGAACCCGAATATCTCTTTCTGTACTGTTCCTATAATTGTTTCGTTACTTCCATATGAAAGTAGATTCATCAAGGTTCGATTACATAATTTATTCACTATTTAATTCCACTCCTACGAATTCTTGTGATTTTTCCAATCCACACCACTGCTGCTATCAGCTTCTGTTTTCAAAGTGAACCTTACCTAATTTGGGGTTTCATGGACCAACTAGGGCCTTGTCATACATAAGCCCACATATGATCATACTTAGCCATTCTAGTGGCTGATCATTTGCTCAACACTTCCATTCCAACATAGTTACATCATGAAACCATCTATACATTCATAAATACGAATGGTCTAATGCCATACTCCACTTCTACAAGCCATTTTCGCATGGCTGTACACTTATACATTTCATAAAGTACTCGAAAGACAACAATGGGTAGTCCTATACATGCCATGTCAAAATTCAACCAAAATAGTACCCAAAAGAGCCTTTGATAGTGTGGGTGACTTCGACTTCAAGATCCCGAGTCCGATAGCTGGAGAACCAAAAATCTATAAAACAGAGGAGCAATGTAACGAGTAAGCAATTTATGCTTAGTAAGTTTGAGCAAGGAATTCCAGCATGCACAAAGAATAGCACACATTTAGCTAAACGGAATATTTCATAATACGCAATTTACCGATATCGAACTTGCTTCACAACATTAATAACCCTTATGTACATACACAATAAACTAACTTGGCCAAAGGCCGGTAGCTCGTTTATCAACTGAGCGAACATTTATTGTAAGGGCTCGATTAAATTCAACACATACGTAACATATCCCCATATTGGGATGTTTTTCGAGTATTCGCTGGAATTTTACAGCAAGCTCATTCATTACCAAATCACGTACCTTCGGGATTTAACCGGATATAGCTCCTCGTTCAAATGCCTTCGGGACATAGCCCGGTTTTAGTAACTCACACAATGCCTTCGGGACATAACCCGGATTTAACAACTCGCACGAATGCCTTCGGGACTTAACCCGGATTTAACAACTCGCACGAATGCCTTCGGGACTTAACCCGGATTTAATAACTCGCACGAATGCCTTCGGGACTTAACCCGGATTTAATAACTCGCACGAATGCCTTCGGACTTAACCCGGATTTAGTATCTCGCACAAAGGCCTTCGGATCTTAATCCGGATATATTCACTTAGCACAAAGCCTTCGGGACTTAGCCCGGACAGCATTCAATTAATCATGCACATCTAACAATAATTCATAGCACATTCATATTTCATTTTCGTTTACGAAACTCAAACACAAGGCACATATTGTCCTTGCACATTCGGCTCAATAGCCACACATAGAGCATGATTTAATCACATCGAAATTTAAGATCTCTTACTCAAGAACTTACCTCGGGTGTTGTCGAACGATTCCGCTAGCTATTCAACCACTTTTTCCTTCCCTTTATCGGTTTTATTTCCCCTTTGCTCTTGAGCTTAATCAAACAAATAAATTGATTTCATCATTTTAGGCATCAAAAGATGAACACAAGGCACTTAGCCCATATTTATACATTAGACATTAAAGTCTCATACATGCAAAAATCATGCATCAACACAACATATTAGCTAATTTCTTTCCCCTTGGCCGAATATGTATGTCCATTTTTGGGGTCGATTTCAACACTTAATACACACATATACACACTAGTAAAGCATCCTCCCCCTTTTCATCGATTTAACACATGCATTGCTCATCAACATGCAAAGTTACATTCGGCCTTAGCACACATCTTGCTAGCCGATTCTTCTCCCTTTAGCAACCAATGCACATATGTGCTCACACAAAAATGCTAAAAAGGAGGTTCAAGAATCATCAAGCCATCATCACATGCATCATTAACAAGCTTCATATTTTGCATGCAATGGCATTAACACAACCTCCACCTAGGCCGAATCTTAACTTATCCTCATGCCTCATCACCACAACATCAAACACCAACCAAGAATGATGCCTCCATGGTCAAGTGCCATTTCCATCACATAGCAAGATTTAGACCATGGGCTAGGTAGAACTCAAGCTAACAACTAAAACATGCATGCATCTCATGGAACATCATTAAACATACCTTGGCCTAGCTACATGCATGGCCGAATCTCTTCACCTTTCTTCTTCTTTCCTCCTTAAAATTTTTGGCCAAGGATGAACCAAAGGATGAGAAATTTTTTTTCTTTGTTTTTCTTTCTAATTTAGGCTAAAATGGAGGTGAGAAAGGATGAACACAAACTTTTCTCCTTTCTTCTCTTGAGCTCACGGCAATGGGGGGACAAACACTACACACACATTTTTTTTCTTTTGTTTTCCATTTCTTTATTACCCATACTCCTTATTTTATTCTTCCACTAACAAAACATGTTTCATGACATGTTTTGCCCATCCTTCCTTGTCATGGCCGGCCACTACTCATTAGGGGGGGGAATTTGACATGCAAGTCCCCCCTTTGTCCACATGCACTAGTAGGTCCTCACACATTGACCTATCACATTTTAGAATTTTCTCACATAAGTCCTATTGACTAAATTCACATGAAATCAACCCAATTGAAGCTTGAAATTTTCACACATTCATAATTACATATTCTACACAATAAGTATCACATTCAAACATTTCGGTGACTCGGTTTAGCGGTCCCGAAACCACTTCCCGACTAGGGTCAACTTTGGGCTGTCACAAAGTACCACAAGCCCCTAGTCGCACATTGCTCGGCTAGCAGCCCCAGCTCTATTGCACACTGTATGTCCAAGCCCTAGCAGTTGCTCTTAGGTGCCTCACCTGCATACGTGCAGCTTCAGCGCACGCTAGGCCTGCTTGCCGAAGGTCCCGCACGCTGCTCGCACACTATTGCTAGCTCCCAGCTCAGCTTGCGCATTGCTGCCTGCTACTGTACCCATTCGTCCACGCACTCTAGCAGCCCTCCAGTACTTGTGCGGCACACACCTACACCAAGCCCTTTAGCTAAATCCTCCAACCTACCGCAAATCGATTCCTTTTGCTTTCTAATTATTTTTAGGAGTTCTTAAAAAAAAGTGGTAAGACTAAATTTTCTCTTAAATTTAATTTTATTCTAATAATTACTTTTTCAATTTATTGAATCATTAATAATTTTTATTTTTTTTAGAAAATAATTTTCCCCATCTTTTGTTTAGGTTAATCATGCCTTGCAAGAGAACTCGTGTCTGCACCCAAATTGATGAAACACAAAACAAGTTCCATTGTGAAGAAGCCAAAGCAAGATATGAGAGTATCTTCAAAAATCAATAGATGCATCTAGAGAAAGGCTGTACATTGAAAGAGAGCAACTACAAAGGCTTTATGGCACGTATTCATCAAGTTGCTGAAGCCTTCAATTAGGAATTGTTTTGTGTGAAGAGACCTAGTGTGGATGAGGAGTTAGTGCGCAAGTTCTATACAAATATAACCTCAAATGAGTTGACGAAAGTTCCAGTTCACGGAATCAAGGCACCAATAACTTCAAACGCTATTAATGAGTTCTTTGAATTGCTAGATTTCAAAAATGACAATTATTCTTCCTTGATGAGCCTGAAAATTTGCAAGAAATTCTCGAGGAACTTATAGTTCCAAGTTCTAAGTGGATTATGTCAAAGCAATGAATCCACACTTGTCGAAGAGAATATCAGACACCACTTGTGAAGGTATAGTTCTATTTCATCCAATTCAGCCTTATGCCTAGTTCACATGGAACTACAATTTCATTAAAGCGAATGGTCTTATTATACTCGATTTTAACTGGAAAGACCATTGATGTGGGAAAAATCATCCTGAGAGAAATGTAAAATTGTGTCGTTAGACATTCTGGACCAGCCTACTTTCCCGATACGATAACAATTCTGTGCTTAGAAGCTAAAATTCTTGCAAACGTAAAGAAGATAGGCTATGGCCAGGGCACAATCATAGATTGGGACCTCTACCAAATAGTTGGAGATTTTATTCTACAGCAGCAAATTGAAGAAAGTGAGGATCCCAAAGAAGAGGAAAAATATCTCACAGAGATCAAGCCAATGCAATCGGCTGAAGTCCCTGATAAGGTGAAACCAATGGAACCAGAAGTTGAACCTGATGACGAAACTTCAATATTTAGAGCTCAACCACCTAGCCTAGATCTTTGAGATGAGCTGTAAAAGTTGATGGACATAATGCCGCATATGCAATGGCAGCAACAAGCTTACTGGAGATACTCAAAAATAAGGGATGACTCGATGAGAAGTACTCTTAAAAAAATTTACAATGACCCATTTATTTTTGTGCCTGAATTTCCAGATTTTATATTTGAACCATGGAGTCCATTATCGGGGAAGGAGCGAAGCAATTCATGCAAAGGCAATAATGATGTAGCGAAAGATGAGTCAAATTCGAAAGGATCTACAAATAAATAAAAAGGGGGATCTTGACTTTATTTTATTTCTGTTCTTAAGTCATTTTAGGATTAAGTTTAGTCAGGAATTTTTATTTTCGCATAATAAAGAAAGAGATGGAAATAAGGAATAATGAGCAAGTTGCAAAGTATAAAGTGTGGCAATAGATATATACATGTCTAGGATTGGATCTAGAGAGAGCTTGGTACTTAAGCAGTGAATTAAACTCACCTCCTATTTCCTAGAATCCTACCTGGTGTATATTATCTATTCACTTTAAACAATGAGGACATTGTTCATTTTAAGTAGGGGGACCAAAAAATTGAATTATTTCCACTCAGAATAAAATTTTCTTTTAATTATGATTAAGATATATTTTGTTCAATAATTTGAAATTTTGTTAAGTATGCTAAACTTCAGTATAATTAAAGTTCTATTATTTCAATAAATTCTTATGTTAGCTTAACAATGATATGAATGTATTTTTAATAAAGCATGCAAATCGTACCATAAATTTTTAGTTCCTTACGAAAGTTAGGCATGCATGAAAGTTTAAGTCTATAGAATTGACTTAATAGTTTCTTGAGGCGAAATCCTAGGAACCATGGAACATTGAAAATGATCTAGGCAACTATTGTTTGGACCGTTTGAGCCTTTCAAGCCAACCATGATGAAATTTTTATCCTTTGAAACCCAACTTTGTGACTATATCGCCTAATTATGTTTGAACCCTTGCAAATTTAGCCATTACTTCTCTCTTAACTATCTTAAAATTGTCTCAAACACTAGACTCAGTACTATTCAAAGTATTCTCTAAAAATAAGTTTGGGGGAGTTGAAAAGAAATATAAAATGCTCTAAAATTGTCGTACATTCAGTAAAATGCTTGTGTTAAAAAAAACAAAAAGAGCATGTGAAACTAAAGAAAGTTGATGTATTGAAGGTAATTTTTTCCAAAGGTTCAATTGAAGCTGAGTCTAGGGTTTAAAAGCCTAAATTTATATATCTTTTACCTACCCCTAAGCCCAGCCATGTTACAACCTTGTTAAAGACCTATTGACTCAAAGTTCCAATGCTACCTACATTAGTGGAGAGAAATTGCTACGTTCAACATATGAAGACATAAGTTAAACTTTATGATTGCAGCTTAATCTTGAATAAGGGAATAAAATTACATTGGTAAGGTTTAACATGACTTTATGAGGAAGCATTTACTCTAATTTTTTCTATCATAATAGTTGTTGAGATTAATTTGAACGATATGTATACTTAAGTAGCATAGTTATCAAATTTCTTATCTTCAAGCATAAGTATTTTAAATTCATAATTTTGAGAAAAATGTTGTTCTAAAGGAATTTTTCAAAGGTGTTTCCGAGAAATTATTTTAAAAATTGGTGCATTACTTAGGACGAGCAATGAATGAAGTTTGAGGGTGTGGAAACACAAAAATTTACACACTTTTTCATACCCTTTTTTAACTTAAATTCATGCAAATTCGGTTAAATTCTTGTCAAAAAATAATTAATTTTTATAAAATAATTAAAGTGCACTTAAAATATGAACATGTTTAATTTTAGTTAATTTTATTATTAATTTTGGTTATTTTCGATAGATATGCATAAAGGGCAAAAAATAGCTCGGCAGACACTATTAGAAGCACAAAATCGAGAAGCAATTTGAAGTATCGAGGCGAACTAAATTTTAGCTTAAGGCGGTCCAAAATTATATGTAATTATTCATAATATAATTACTTTTAATTTATATCCAATTTAATTTGGGTTAATAAATTATGATTAATTAATTATGAAAAAGTGGTTCGATTAAACAAAACCGATTAAACTGAGCCGACCATGAAAAGGACAGCCCAAAACTGTCCAAGTGCTGACCCCGTTCAGCTCATTAGCTGATTATTTAAGCTACAAAGAAGCCCTTGAAGACTTGTTCAAATTGCAATTCAGTCCCTCCACAATTGATGGCTTTGAAGATTTGCCCCAAGCCATATTTAGCAAAGTTGAAGCCATCAACTTTACCAAAAAGAGTGGCCGTCCAAGGGGTGGATCTTTGGCTGCTATTTTTAGAAAATTTTAGATGCCACATTCAGCTATAACAATCCCCCTTGGCTGATCATTCAACACATCCTTCATTCATTCACATCTCTTCTCTCCTCTCTAACTTTCTCCTCTCATTTTCCCATTCCAAGTCCCTTGCTCTTGTGCCAATTTCTCCCCTTGAGAAAGGGTTATTTTTCAGCCATTTTGGAGTAGCAATTGAGTGTTCATAGAGGCCTTGATCGGCGAAGACAACAAAGAAAGAAGAACGGAGCAACCTAGTCAAGCCACGGAAAAACACCAGATTTGATTCTTGTTCCCTGTCTCTTTAATTTTTATTATTGTTATGATGTACATATTTATGAATATTTATGTTGTTGGAATGGTAAATTTAATTAGCTTAGCTTGAATTTAATTCGTGTTGGTTTGATTGCATTTCATCTGCTTAAATTATTAAAGTTGTGTTTATGCTGTTATAGGCCTAGGAAAAATGCTTGATAAAGTAAAATCATGCCTTAGTTATTCTTGCATTATAATTGTTAGGTAACTAATGAATTAATTATTTAAATCGATTGAAATTGTAATTAATTGACACACAGTGCATGTTTATTCTTCTAAGGTAGCTGAAGGTTAAATTAGCAATGTATCTGGCGATACACTTGCCTTGCATAACTTGTAAGATTATTGTGATTAAACCGTTTGAAGGTAAGGATACCTTGTTACCTCACATAGTCATTTATGTGCTTATTAGATTTAATTAATCGTCTGAATTTACATAGTGATAAGCAAGAGATTAGTTCAATTTAATGAGTATGTATGTGCAATAACATGTTTGCTTATTAAAATTTGTTTAATCGTTTGAATTAACATAGGGGTATGTTAAGAGATGAATGAATTTGTGTAGGTGAATATGTTCATAAGTTAGCAAATTACCGAGTTGCCATGAATTTATTCGTAACAACATAAACATGTGTTTAATAAGTCCAAGTTAGAGAAATATAATTAATCCAACATAATTATGTCATCTTGATTAAATCATATTTTGAAACTGTGCATTAGAACTTTTATTTTTATTTTGTTTTAAATTTTATATTTCTTAATCACCGTTTTCAAAACAAAATATTTTTCCTCACCAAAGTGTTTTAAATAACATTCATAAGTAATTATTTTCACAATCCCTGTCGGTACGATAACTCGACATTTACTTGTCACTTTATTACTTGTTACGATTGTGTACACTTGCACATTTTCGTCATCCCAAATATAGGCGAGGAAAAGTGGCTTAAAACAAGCTTAATTTCGCCTCACACGATTGAGCACACAAGTGTGTGTTTCGACCGTGTGTCTGCCGTAACTTAGTTAAAAAAGTCATAAATTTACACAGCTTTGACACGCGGGCATGTCAATTGGCCTTGGGTGGCACACAGGCTAACACACGGGCGTGTGGCCAAGTCAATATGTATACCCTGTTTTCACACAGCTTGAAACATGGGCATGTCTGGTGGCCATGTGAGGCACATGGTTTTGTTCACACGGGCGGGTAAACCCTATATGCATGAAAATTTTTTAAGTTTCCTAAAGTTTTCAAATCTTATTGGTTTAGTCCTGAACCTCTTCCAAGCATGTTTTAAGGTCACGTAGAGCCTTATAAGGGACAATGTGATTTTGTTTGATTGATGTTTTACATAGCCATCAGTGTAGGTAATATAATCTGTATGTAGCCATGGGTAAATATGATCGACACAAGGTCATCAATAATTATGATCGGCACATAGCCACAGGTAAATATGATTAGCACAAAGCCATAATCAAGATAGCACAGAGCAATATTTAGGCTGGCACAGAGCCATAAATAGATTAAGCGGCATTAAGTCGTCTGCTGGTCCACAGTTGTCTTGTGCGACCCGTGCAACCCTATAAGAATAGTACTTCCTCCATATCAATGTCCCAACCCCATGCAATATGTCGTGTATGTCATGCTTAATCATCACACGTGTATACAAAATGGCCATGCTTAGTAATAGTCATTTAAACATATATTAAAAGCATATCAGTTTTACAACCACAGTCAAGTTAGTTAAACCACAGTCATACAATCACAGTCAAATCAATTAAATTCGTAGTCTAAGCTGGTCATTTACCCACAAGGGCAAAATAGTCATTTTGCCCTACGGGGGTATTTCGGTAATTTCACACTACAAGGGTATTTTGATAATTTTACACTGCAGTGGTATTTTGGTAATTTCACAAAATGGGTGTATTTCAGCAATTTTACAAAATCGGGGGTATTTCGGTAATTTTACAAACCTAGGGTATTTTGGTAATTTTACAAATCAGCAGTATTTTGGGAATTTTACAAATCGGGGGTTTTTTCAGTAATTTTACAAATTGGGGGTATTTCAATAATTTTCCAAACCGATAGTATTTCAAAAAATTTACAAACTGGGGGTATTACGGTAATTTTACAAATCGGGGTATTTCGGTAATTTTATAAACTGGGGGTATTTTAGTAATTTTACAAATCGGGGTCTTAACGACCCAACCGAAGGTCCATCGTTGCCTCGAGCTACTTAAGTAACCTAAACAGATATAACAGTGCCATTGGGCCTAGGGTCCATACTCGGCCCAAGTGGGCCCACAAACTCGTGTGGCCCATTTAGCCTAGAAACAGCCACAGCTATGGAAACGTCACAGTCCAAACAACACTTACCGCATCATGTACACTTTATTCGTGTGGGCCCAGAAGCCCACTAGGCCCACTCGGCGCATTTCAGCCCAACGAGGCCCAGAACAGCCCAAGACCACGAGAGCGCTCGCGGTGGCCTCTACAGTC
Organism: Gossypium hirsutum; assembly: GCF_007990345.1. NCBI lineage: Eukaryota > Viridiplantae > Streptophyta > Magnoliopsida > Malvales > Malvaceae > Gossypium > Gossypium hirsutum. Next base: position 73,065,435 of record NC_053429.1, on the reverse strand, counting down.
TAACGCCCATGTTTTTGGGCTCGGTTCACCTCACGTGCAATCGCACGTCCACGTGGCATCATACGCGATATTTCTGGCTTTTCGGCATTTTTCCGATCTACAGTCACAGTAGTGCAAACAACATATGCTTTCGGCTTTTAAATGATTATCGAAAACCGCATACAAATACACACACTTTCAGCTTTTCAGCCGATCATCAAACATAGCATACGGTTACACACCTGATCACGTAGAGTATTAAGAATTCTCGAGCGCCAAAACCTATTCAAACATAACAACGGTTAATCACTTATGAACAACGTTAAAAGAATATTAACCAAACCCCTAGCAGAAAGATCGAGTACCACTTGCCTTGACTCGAACGGTCAACTGTGATTTGTCTACTTAATCCAAAGTTTGGTGCAATCACCCTTCCGTAACCTGGCGGAAAGTCCCGAACCGCTGAGACCCTACGTCAATTTATTGCTAGAACCCCTTTTACTCATCGCGAGTTCGATTAAATGAGATTACCCGCCAAATCGAGAACATAAATGGAGAGAGTATGGGATGTAGAAGCAGAGAATTCGTTAAACCAAGGCTAAACCAAAAGGGGTTTTAGAGGGAAAAAGAAGGAGTATTCAGCCAATGATTGAAAAGGAAATATCAGAGGAGGAGGAGAGCAGAGATTTGGAAATTAAGAGAAAAGATTGAGAGGAAGAAACCAAATTTGACTGAAAGAAAGAAATAAGAATGCCCAAAATGAGAGTGCCTATTCGGCCAAAGCTGGAAAAGAAGGCAATGTTCGATCCCAAAAATTGAGCAAGAAACTCAAGGGAAAAGACAACAGAGAATTCAGCACACAAGGAGTAGAAACCAAAACTAGTTATCAAACACCACCAAAAAACCGAAATTGAGCAAAGAAAAACTGAAATTGTAACACCCCGTACCCGAGACCGTTGCCGGAGTCGAACACGAGGTGCTAACAGACGTAATTCATTGATTTTCACAGTTCATTTAAAATTTCCAGACAAGCTGGCTAACTGCGTCACTGTCACCTTAAAAACCATATCTTGAGTTCCAAAACTCGAAAACCAGTTTCGTAAATTTTACCTGAAACTAGACTCACATATCCTTCTACAAATGTTTTTCTAGAATTTTTGGTTGATCAAATTAGTACAGTTTATTAATTAAAGTCTCCCCTGTTACAGGGTTCGACTACTCTGACCTTCATGCAATAAGACTTAGCTATCTTCCTGTACAGGGCTTCAATACTTATGCCGTTTGTTTCTAATGAAACTAAACTCAAAAAGGAATCTATACATATATGGCATGACTTCTAATTTTCTCTGGTTAATTTAGAGTGAATTTCCAAAGTCAGATCAGGGGATCCAGAAATTGCTCTAGCCCTGTTCCACAAAAACTTAAATATCTCATAAAATATGACTCATATGATCGTTTTGTTTCGTCCATATGAAATTAGATTCATCAAGGTTCGATTACATAATTTACTCACTATTTAATTTCATTCCTACTATTTTTAGTGATTTTTCAAATCTGCACCACCGCTGCTGTCAGCATCTGTTTTTAAGGTAAACTTTACCTATTTCATGGTTTTCCATGAATCAACTAGAATTTGTCATACAAAGCACCAAAATGATCATGATTAACCATTCCAATGGCTAATCATTACCAAACATTTCCATACCTCTCAATGAACAACATACAAAACGATTATAATGCTATGCTCAAAGTGTATATAAGCCATTTTCGCATGGCTATCCAAATTTATACAAAACCAAAGGGTACATGACCAACAACAAAAAGGGTAGTCCTATACATGCCATTAGCAGAGTTCAACTAAAAGAGTACCAAAAGGGCTTTGATAGTGTGGACGACTTCGACTTCGACAATCCCGAGTCTGATAGCTGACGATCCAAAATCTATAAAACAGAGATTCAAAGAACGGAGTAAGCATTTAATGCTTAGTAAGTTTTGAGCAACGAAATCATGCACAACTGAAGTATAGCATTCATACGACTAAACGAATAATTTCATATACACATATTCTCACAATCATACCTACTTCACATTTCCAACCTTTATATTCATACGTAAGGAATCAACTTGTCTAAAAGCCGGAAGCTTGTTAGTCGATTGAGCAAATACTATTTAGAGGGAATCAATTATCTCAATGCACATACGAAACATACCTCATCGTTGGGATTTTACGAGCGTATTAATTGAAATTATTACAGCAAGATTGCTCATTCCCAAACCCAAGTATCTTCGGGATTTAGTCTGATATAACCACTCACACAAGGCCTTCGGGTCTTAGCCCGGATATGGTCACTAGCATAAAAGCCTTCGGGAGTTAGCCTGGATATCATTCGAATAACCATGCACATATATCAATAAACATGACACATCCATATTTCATTTTCATTACCAAAGCTCAAACACAAGACACTTATCACACTTACTAATTTCGGCTCAATAGCCACATACAAAGAGCACGATTTTGATTTGTTTTATGACATGATCTCTATGCACATACGGCTACCCATCATACGTATAGACTAATTAATTCAACATATAATTCAAGTAGAATCATTATATCACCGTATTTTTGTTATGACTATATGTCATGACTTAGTCAAATCGTAAACTAAGTTTCATTACTCGAAAACTTACCTCGGATGTTGTCGAACGATTTCGGCAGCTATTCGATCACTTTTTTCCTTTCCCTTGTCCAACTTTGGTCCTCTAAGCTCTTGAGCTAATTCAAGCAAATTTAACTTATTAAGGTCTCATTATGCTAGCTTATGGCCGAATATGACAAGGAGTTGATAGGTCATATGGCCACCTTTAGCTCAAATACAAAGCGGTCATATGCATTTTTAATCACATTGAGCAATTTAATACAATTAATCTAACATTTCCTCATGTGCACCTTCATGACCGAATACACACATCATTAACCTAATATCAATTAACTAAGCACTTTAACAAATTCTCCTTGAGCCGATTATCTAAGTCAAGATAAAAGCATCAATATGCTTGCCCCTAACCGAATACATGCAGCACCAATCTATCTCATGTGGCCGAATATGCATGTCTATGTTGAGGCCAATTATATGCTTAATACTTCCTACAAATATGGTTACTTGTATTAACTACATACCATTTTGTTTCGAGTTCAAAACTCGGCTAATACACATATGTACACTAGTAATCAAATACTAATATTTGCACTTCACCTTACTACCATTTCTCATGCAAATAACATGAACAACAACCATATTTCCTACTATGGCCGAATGCATCAAGACACCATACCATTTCAATTTTGGTCATGGGTTAAACAAAGAACCTAATGTCTATCTCAAAAAAAATGCTAAAAAGAAAATCCAAGAATCATCAATCCACCATCACATGTATCATTACAAAGCTTCACACTTAGCATGCTAATGACATCAACACAAATCCACCTTAGCCGAAACTTAACTCATACAAAACCTATCTTCAAACCATAAAATAGGTAGAATTTAACTAATCATCCAAATGGTGCATAAGTTTTTTTTTCAAGAATGGCATTGAACTTACCTTCCTCTTGCTATCCACCTTGGCCGAATTTCTTCCCTAAAGATTTTTCTTCCTCCTCTTTCTCTAGTCACGGCAACGGGGGAGTAAGGGTGAGACAACTTTGGTTTCTCCTCCCACTCACCTCATGTTTTATCATTCTTAATTCACTATTTTGTTTTCTAAACTAGTAATGCTAATAGAAAATTCATATTATCATCAATGACCCATCCATGGCCGGCCACTACTCATTATAATTGGAAATTTGACATGCAAACCCATCATTCTTATAAAATGCATTAATTGATCCTTATAGATTAACCTATGTCATTTTAAAAGTGTCACACATAAGTCCTATTAGCTGAATTCACATGCAATCGACTAAATCGAAGCTTAAAACTTTCACTCATTTATATTCAAACATTTTATACAATAAATATCATATTCAAATACTTCGGTGATTTGGTTTAGCAGTCTCGAAACGGCTTTCCAACTAGGGTCAATTTAGGGCTGTCACAACTCTCCCCCACTTAAGAAATTTTCGTTCCCGAAAATCTTACCAGTAAATAGGTTTGGGTATCGTTCTCTCATAGAGTTCTCGGTTTCCCAAGTAGCTTGTTCGATTCCGTGTTTGAGCCATAACACCTTTACTAACGGAACCCTTTTGTTTCGCAACTTTTTCAGTTCACGAGCTAGGATACGAATCGGTTCTTCTTCATAACTCAAGTCAGATTAAATTTCAACCTCTGATGGACTAATTATGTGCGAAGGATCAGATCTGTAACGTCGAAGCATCGAAACATGAAAAATGTTGTGGATCGTTTCAAGTTCAGGGGGCAAAATCAATCTATCCGCAACTGGACCGACTCGTTCGGATATTTCATATGGCCTGATGAACCTCGGACTCAATTTTCCCTTACGCCCAAATCTGAGTATCTTTTTCCAAGGTGAAACTTTAAGAAACACTTTATCTCCCACCTGATACTCAATGTCCTTTCGTTTCAAATCCGCGTACGACTTCTGACGATCTGATGCTGCCTTCAGACTTTCACGAACTATTTTTACTTTCTGCTTAGCATCTTTAATCAAATCAACTCCGAAAATTTTAGTTTCACCGAGCTCGGTCCAAAACAATGGTGTACGGCTTTTTTGACCGTACAAAGCCTCGTAAGGTGCCATCTTAATACTTGATTGAAAACTATTATTGTAAGCGAATTCAATCAAAGGTAAATACCGTTCCCATGAACCACTAAACTCGAGGATGCAACATCTCAACATATCCTCAAGTATCTGAATTATCCGCTCGGATTGACCATCGGTTTGGGGATGAAAAGCGGTGCTAAAATGCAACTTGGTACCCAAAGCTTCTTGCAATTTCTTCCAAAATCGCGAGGTGAATCTCAGATCTCTATCCGACACAATAGAAATAGGTACCCCGTGTAATCTCACAATCTGAGAAACATACAATTCAGCTAGTTTATCCAATGAAAAATCTGTGCGTACGGGGATAAAGTGAGCCAACTTAGTCAGTCTATCAACAACAACCCAAATTGCATCTTTCTTACTTGCCGACACTGGCAACCCAGTTACAAAATCCATCGTGACTCGATCCCATTTCCATTCAGGTATCATGATCGGCTGAAGTAATCCCGTAGGCACTTGATGTTCCGCCTTCACTTGCTGACATACTAAGCACTTCGAAACAAAATCGAAAATGTCTCATTTCATACCATGCCACCAAAACTGACGTCTCAGATCGTTGTACATTTTCGTACTCCCCAGGTGAATTGACATTCGGCTACAATGAGCTTCGTTCAGAATCATCGAAATAAGTTCTGAATTTCTTGGAACACATAAACGACTTCTGAACCTCAAACAATCGTCATCATCAATTTGAAACTCTGATTCCATATTCGAAACACATTCAGCCCGTTTTGCAACCAATTTATCATCGACTTTCTGAGCTTCACGAATTTGATGAATCAACAATGGTTTGGCCTTTAATTCTGCTACTAACATATTGTCGGATAGAACAGACAAGTGTACATTCATCGCTCGTAAAGCAAATAGTGATTTACGACTTAAAGCATCCGCAACCACATTAGCCTTTCCTGGGTGATAGTCAATGACAAGCTCATAATCTTTTAACAACTCGAGCCAACGTCTTTGTCGCAGATTCAAGTCTCTTTGAGTCATCAAATATTTGAGACTTTTGTGATCCGAATATACATGGCACTTCTCACCAAATAAGTAATGTCGCCATATTTTCAAAGCGAATACGATGGCAGCTACTTCGAGATCATGGGTCGGATAATTTTTCTCATGCGGCTTCAATTGTCTCGACGCATAGGCCACAACTCGACCTTCTTGCATCAATACACAACCCAACCCAAGTAAGGATGCATCACTGTAGATGACAAACTCTTTGCCTGATTCAGGCTGCACTAGCACTGGAGCTTCAGTCAAGTAAGTTTTTTGTTGATCGAAACTTTTCTGACATTTTTCTGACCATTCGAACTTAACATCTTTCTGAAGTAGCTTCGTCATTGGTGTGGCTATCATCGAGAAACCTTTTACAAACCGTCGGTAGTAACCGGCGAGTCCCAAAAAGCTCCGAACCTCAGTAATATTTCTCGGAGGCTTCCAGTTAAGTATGGCTGAAATTTTGCTCGGACCAACCCGAATACCCAATGCGGATACCACATGACCCAAGAAGCTCACCTCTCTCAACCAGAACTCACACTTACTAAACTTAGCATATAATTGCTTATCTCGTAAAATCTGCAACACTAATCTCAGGTGCTCAGCATGCTCGGTTTTGTCTCTTGAGTAGACTAAGATGTCATCAATAAACACAACTACAAACCGGTATAAATACGGTCTGAAGATTCGATTCATCAGATCCATAAATACCGCGGGGGCATTAGTGAGCCCAAACGGCATCACTAAGAATTCGTAGTGACCGTATCTCGTTCTGAAAGCAGTTTTGGGTATGTACGAATCTCGAATTCGCAACTGATAATAACCCGATCTCAAATCTATCTTTGAAACACCGAGGCTCCCTTTAGTTGATCAAACAAATCATCAATACGCGGTAACGGATATTTATTCTTTATTGTCACTTTATTCAGCTGACGATAGTCGATGCACAACCTCATGGTTCCGTCCTTCTTTTTCACAAACAATACTGGTGCACCCCAAGGTGAGAAACTTGGTCGAGCGAAACCTCTATCCATCAACTCTTGCAACTGAGCTTTCAATTCCTTCAATTCCGTTGGTGCCATACGATACGGAGCTATCGAAATCGGTGTAGTCCCAGGTACAAGCTCAATACCAAACTCTACCTCCCGAACAGGTGGTAAACCCGGTAGTTCTTCGGGAAAAACATCCGGATATTTACAAACCACCGGCACAGATTCAAGTTTCCTTTCTGGCTCTTTATTATCAAGTACATACGCAAGGTATGCTTCACACCCCTTTCTTACATATTTCTGAGCCAACATCGATGATATTACAGCTGGCAACCTATTCAAGTCAGTAAACTCAACTCGGATTACCTTGTTATTTACACACCTTAAATCGATGGTTTTTCTTTTGCAATTTACAATTGCATCATGTACAGTCAACCAATCCATACCGAGGATAACATTAAATTCGTCAAACGGTAAAAGCATCAAATCGGCCGGAAAACAGGAACCTCGGATTACTAGGGGACATTTCTTGCACAATTTGTCGACAAGCACGTAACGACCCAAAAGATTTGACACCCGAATTACAAACTCAGTAGACTCAACAGGTAGAGTCTTACTGGATGCTAAGGTTTCACATATATAAGAATGAGTAGAACCAGGGTCAATCAAAGCAATCACATTAGTATCAAAGAGAGTAAAAGTACTGGTAATAACATCTGGCGAGGAAGCATCCTCGCGTGCGCGTATAGCGTAAGCTCTAGCGGGAGCACAAGCCTCAGATCTGGTTGTAGCATCTCTAGATCCTCTCTGACCGCCACTAGTATTGCCCGTGTTTCTAGACGGTCTACCCCGAGCAGTAGTAGCACCTGGTTTCCCACTCTGATTAACATTTTGTTTAGACAGCCTCGGGCAATCCTTGATAAAATGGTCAGCTGATCCGCATTTATAACAGGAGCGGTCATGGAATCTACAACTCCCCAAATGCCATTTACCACAATACTGGCACTCCGTTCTGTCTCGACGATCGTTTCCAACACTGGCGACCGAAGTGACTCGTGTACTCACAGGGGGTCGGCCGCGATCTCGTCTAGAAAAACCCGAAGTGTCTCTAGACCGGCCTAAGTCATCTCTAAATTTCTTCGATGACTGTTGGAAGGGCTTCCCCGAAGACCTCTTATGAAACTCCTTTGCTCCCACCTCAGCTTTTCTTTTCTCCATACTGAGCTCCTCGGCTTTGCAAGATCGCTCGACAAGTACCACAAATTCTCGGATTTCTAAAATGCCAACATACAGCTTTATATCATCATTCAGCCCATCCTTGAAACGTTTACACATCTCGGCTTCTGAAGAAATACATTCTCGAGCGTACCGGCTAAGCCTTACAAACTTTCGTTCATAGTCGGTAACCGACATGGAACCTTGTTTAAGTTCAAGAAATTCCTTCTGTTTTTGATCCATGAATCTCTGAATGATATACTTTTTCCGGAACTCGGTTTGGAAAAACTCCCAAGTTACTTGCTCTCTGGGCACAACAGAAGTCAACGTATTCCACCAATAGTAGGCAGAATCACGTAGCAAGGAGATAGTACACTTTAGGCACTCATCGGGTGTGCAAGATAGCTCATCGAGTACCCGAATAGTGTTGTCCAACCAAAATTCAGCTTGCTCGGCATCATCGCTGTCCATAGCTTTAAATTCGATAGCCCCGTGTTTTCGGATTCTGTCAACTGGGGAAATATTTTACCTTATTTGGTCAATTGCCGGAGGTATTGTAGGTGCGGGGGTGGTATTAGTCGGTAATGGTTGTTGTGGAACAGCCGTATTAGTTCGAATGTATTGGTTGAACCAATCATTCAACACGCTATAAAAAGCTTGTCTAGCCTCATCATTCGGATTACTAGCAATAGGTTGAGAGTCCGCCGGTGCTGTCCCTTGTGCGGGAGCAGGCGCTACACTCTCAAGACCATCAGCTACCGCTCGTTTGGGATTGGGATCCATTACTATAAATAAACACATTTTCAATTGTCAGAAATCACCACACTATCAAATAATCACATAATGGCATGTATAGCTAGACCCAAACGTATTACGGTAGTCCTAGAATCGACTAAACCAGGCTCTGATACCAATAAAATTGTAACACCCCGTACCCGAGACCTTTGCCGGAGTCGAACACGAGGTGCTAACAGACTTAATTCATTGATTTTCACAGTTCATTTAAAATTTCCAGACAAGCTGGCTAACTGCATCAGTGTCACCTTAAAAACTATATCTTGAGTTCCAAAACTCGAAAACTAGTTTCGTAAATTTTACCTGAAACTAGACTCACATATCCTTCTACAAAATATTTTTTAGAATTTTTGGTCGAGCCAATTAGTACAGTTTATTAGTTAAAGTCTCCCCTGTTACAGGGTTCGACTACTCTGACCTTCATGCAATAAGACTTAGCTCTCTTCCAGTACAGGGCTTCAATACTTATGCCGTTTGTTTCTAATGAAACTAAACTCAAAAAGGAATCAATACATATATGGCATGAATTCTAATTGTCTCTGGTTAATTTATAGTGAATTTCCAAAGTCAGATCAGGGGATCCAGAAATCGTTCTGGCCCTGTTCCACAAAAAACTTAAATATCTCTTAAAATAAGACTCATATGATCGTTTTGTTTCTTCCATATGAAAGTAGTTTCATCAAGGTTCGATTACATAATTTATTCACTATTTAATTTCATTCCTACTATTTTTAGTGATTTTTCAAATCTGTACCACTGCTGCTATCAGCATCTGTTTTTAAGGTAAACTTTACCTATTTCATGGTTTTCCATGAATCAACTAGAATTTGTCATACAAAGGACCAAAATGATCATGATTAACCATTCCAATGGCTAATCGTTACCAAACATTTCCATACCTCTCAATGAACAACATACAAAACGATTATAATGCTATGCTCAAAGTGTATATAAGCCATTTTCGCATGGCTATCCAAATTTATACAAAACCAAAGGGTACATGACCAACAACAAAAAGGGTAGTCCTATACATGCCATTAGCAGAGTTCAACTAAAAGAGTACCAAAAGGGCTTTGATATTGTGGACGACTTCGACTTCAACAATCCCGAGTCCGATAGCTGACGAACAAAAATCTATAAAACAGAGATTCAAATAACGGAGTAAGCATTTAATGCTTAGTAAGTTTTGAGCAATGAAATCATGCACAACTGAAGTATAGCATTCATACGACTAAACGAATAATTTCATATACACATATTCTCACAATCATACCTACTTCACATTTCCAACCTTTATATTCATACGTAAGGAATCAACTTGTCTAAAAGCCGGAAGCTTGTTAGTCGATTGAGCAAATACTATTTAGAGGGAATCAATTATCTCAATGCACATACGAAACATACCTCATCGTTGGGATTTTACGAGCGTATTAATTGAAATTATTACAGCAAGATTGCTCATTCCCAAACCTAAGTATCTTCGGGATTCAGTCCGATATAACCACGCGCACAAGGCCTTCGGGTCTTAGCCCGGATATGGTCACTAGCATAAATGCCTTCGGGACTTAGCCCGGATATCATTCGAATAACCATGCACATATATCAATAAACATGACACATCCATATTTCATTTTCATTACCAAAGCTCAAACACAAGACACTTATCACACTTACTAATTTCGGCTCAATAGCCACATACAAAGAGCACGATTTTGATTTGCTTTATGACATGATCTCTATGCACATACGGCTACCCATCATACGTATAGACTAATTAATTCAACATATAATTCAAGTAGAATCATTATATCACCGTATTTTTGTTATGACTATACGTCATGACTTAATCAAATCGTAAACTAAGTTTCATTACTCGAAAACTTACCTCGGATGTTGTCGAACGATTTCGGCAGCTATTCGATCACTTTTTTCCTTTCCCTTGTCCAACTTTGGTCCTCTAAGCTCTTGAGCTAATTCAAGCAAATTTAACTTATTAAGGTCTCATTATGCTAGCTTATGGCCGAATATGACAAGGAGTTGATAGGTCATTTGGCCACCTTTAGCTCAAATACAAAGCGGTCATATGCATTTTTAATCACATTGAGCAATTTAATACAATTAATCTAACATTTCCTCATGTGCACCTTCATGACCGAATACACACATCATTAACCTAATATCAATTAACTAAGCACTTTAACAAATTCTCCTTGAGCCGATTATCTAAGTCAAAATAAAAGCATCAATATGCTTGCCCCTAACCGAATACATGCAGCACCAATCTATCTCATGTGGCCGAATATGCATGTCTATGTTGAGGCCAATTATATGCTTAATACTTCCTACAAATATGGTTACTTGTATTAACTACATACCATTTTGTTTCGAGTTCAAAACTCGGCTAATACACATATGTACACTAGTAATCAAATACTAATATTTGCACTTCACCTTACAACCATTTCTCATGCAAATAACATGAACAACAACCATATTTCCTACTATGGCCGAATGCATCAAGACACCATACCATTTCAATTTTGGTCATGGGTTAAACAAAGAACCTAATGTCTATCTCAAAAAAATGCTAAAAGAAAATCCAAGAATCATCAATCCACCATCACATGTATCATTACAAAGCTTCACATTTAGCATGCTAATGACATCAACACAAATCCACCTTAGCCGAAACTTAACTCATACAAAACCTATCTTCAAACCATAAAATAGGTAGAATTTAACTAATCATCCAAATGGTGCATAAGTTTTTTTTTTCAAGAATGGCATTGAACTTACCTTCCTCTTGCTATCCACCTTGGCCGAATTTCTTCCCTAAAGATTTTTCTTCCTCCTCTTTCTCTAGTCACGGCAACGGGGGAGTAAGGGTGAGACAACTTTGGTTTCTCCTCCCACTCACATCATGTTTTATCATTCTTAATTCACTATTTTGTTTTCTAAACTAGTAATGCTAATAGAAAATTCATATTATCATCAATGACCCATCCATGGCCGGCCACTACTCATTATAATTGGAAATTTGACATGCAAACCCATCATTCTTATAACATGCATTAATTGATCCTTATAGATTAACCTATGTCATTTTAAAAGTGTCACACATAAGTCCTATTAGCTGAATTCACATGCAATCGACTAAATCGAAGCTTAAAACTTTCACACATTCAGATTCACACATTTTATACAATAAATATCATATTCAAATACTTCGGTGATTTGGTTTAGCAGTCTCGAAACGGCTTTCCGACTAGGGTCAATTTAGGGCTGTCACAACTCTCCCCCACTTAAGAAATTTTCGTCCCCGAAAATCTTACCAGTAAATAGGTTTGGGTATCGTTCTCTCATAGAGTTCTCGGTTTCCCAAGTAGCTTGTTCGATTCCATGTTTGAGCCATAACACCTTTACTAACGGAACCCTTTTGTTTCGCAACTTTTTCAGTTCACGAGCTAGGATACGAATCGGTTCTTCTTCATAACTCAAGTCAGATCGAATTTCAACCTTTGATGGACTAATTATGTGCGAAGGATCAGATCAGTAACGTCGAAGCATCGAAACATGAAAAACGTTGTGGATCCTTTCAAGTTCAGGGGGCGAAATCAATCTATACGCAACTGGACCGACTCGTTCGGATATTTCATATGGCCTGATGAACCTCGGACTCAATTTGCCCTTACGCCCAAATCTGAGTATCTTTTTCCAAGGTGAAACTTTAAGAAACACTTTATCTCCCACCTGATACTCAATGTCCTTTCGTTTCAAATCCGCGTACGACTTCTGACGATCTGATGCTGCCTTCAGACTTTCACGAATTATTTTTACTTTCTGCTCAGCATCTTTAATCAAATCAACTCCGAAATTTTTAGTTTCACCGAGCTCGGTCCAAAACAATGGTGTACGGCATTTTCGACCGTACAAAGCCTCGTAAGGTGCCATCTTAATACTTGATTGAAAACTATTGTTGTAAGCGAATTCAATCAAAGGTAAATACCGTTCCCATGAACCACTAAACTCGAGGATGCAACATCTCAACATATCCTCAAGTATCTGAATTATCCGCTCGGATTGACCATCGGTTTGGGGATGAAAAGCGGTGCTAAAATGCAACTTGGTACCCAAAGCTTCTTGTAATTTCTTCCAAAATCGCGAGGTGAATCTCAGATCTCTATCCGACACAATAGAAATAGGTACCCCGTGTAATCTCACAATCTGAGAAACATACAATTCAGCTAGTTTATCCAATGAAAAATCCGTGCATACGGGGATAAAGTGAGCCGACTTAGTCAGTCTATCAACAACAACCCAAATTGCATCTTTCTTACTTGCTGACACTGGCAACCCAGTTACAAAATCCATCGTGACTCGATCCCATTTCCATTCAGGTATCATGATCGGCTGAAGTAATCCCGTAGGCACTTGATGTTCCGCCTTCACTTGCTGACATACTAAGCACTTCGAAACAAAATCGAAAATGTCTCGTTTCATACCATGCCACCAAAACTGACGTCTCAGATCGTTGTACATTTTCGTACTCCTCGGGTGAATTGACATTCGGCTACAATGAGCTTCGTTCAGAATCATCGAAATAAGTTCTGAATTTCTTGGAACACACAAACGACTTTTGAACCTCAAACAATCGTCATCATCAATTTGAAACTCTGATTCCATATTCGAAACACATTCAGCCCGTTTTGCAACCAATTTATCATCGACTTTCTGAGCTTCACGAATTTGATGAATCAACAATGGTTTGGCCTTTAATTCTGCTACTAACATATTGTCGGATAGAACAGACAAGTGTACATTCATCGCTCGTAAAGCAAATAGTGATTTACGACTTAAAGCATCCGCAACCATATTAGCCTTTCCCGGGTGATAGTCAATGACAAGCTCATAATATTTTAACAACTCGAGCTAACGTCTTTGTCGCAGATTCAAGTCTCTTTGAGTCATCAAATATTTGAGACTTTTGTGATCCGAATATACATGGCACTTCTCACCAAATAAGTAATGTCGCCATATTTTCAAAGCGAATACGATGGCAGCTAGTTCGAGATCATGGGTCGGATAATTTTTCTCATGTGGCTTCAATTGTCTCGACGCATAGGCCACAACTCGACCTTCTTGCATCAATACACAACCCAACCCAAGTAAGGATGCATCACTGTAGATGACAAACTCTTTGCCTGATTCAGGCTGCACTAGCACTGGAGCTTTGCCTGATTCGAACTTAACATCTTTCTGAAGTAGCTTCGTCATTGCTGTGGCTATCATCGAGAAACCTTTTACAAACCGTCGGTAGTAACCGGCGAGTCCCAAAAAGCTCCGAACCTCAGTAATATTTCTCGGAGGCTTCCAGTTAAGTATGGCTGAAATTTTGCTCGGACCAAGTCGAATACCCAATGCGGATACCACATGACCCAAGAAGCTCAGCTCTCTCAACCAGAACTCACACTTACTAAACTTAGCATATAATTGCTTATCTCATAAAATCTGCAACACTAATCTCAGGTGCTCAGCATGCTCGGTTTCGTCTCTTGAGTAGACTAAGATGTCATCAATAAACACAACTACAAACCGGTCTAAATACGGTCTGAAGATCCGATTCATCATATCCATAAATACCGCGGGGGCATTAGTGAGCCCAAACGGCATCACTAAGAATTCGTAGTGACCGTATCTCGTTCTGAAAGTAGTTTTGGGTATGTACGAATCTCGAATTCGCAACTGATAATAACCCGATCTCAAATCTATCTTTGAAACACCGAGGCTCCCTTTAGTTGATCAAACAAATCATCAATACGCGGTAACGGATATTTATTCTTTATTGTCACTTTATTCAGCTGACGATAGTCGATGCACAACCTCATTGTTCCGTCCTTCTTTTTCACAAACAATACTGGTGCACCCCAAAGTGAGAAACTTGGTCGAGCGAAACCTCTATCCATCAACCCTTGCAACTGAGCTTTCAATTCCTTCAATTCCGTTGGTGCCATACGATACGGAGCTATCGAAATCGGTGTAGTCCCAGGTACAAGCTCAATACCAAACTCTACCTCCCGAACAGGTGGTAAACCCGGTAGTTCTTCGGGAAAAACATCCGGATATTTACAAACCACCGGCACAGATTCAAGTTTCCTTTCTGGCTCTTTATTATCAAGTACATACGCAAGGTATGCTTCACACCCCTTTCTTACATATTTCTGAGCCAACATCAATGATATTACAGCTGGCAACCTATTCAAGTCAGTAAACTCAACTCGGATTACCTTGTTATTTACACACCTTAAATCGATGGTTTTTCTTTTGCAATTTACAATTGCATCATGTTCGGTCAACCAATCCATACCGAGGATAACATCAAATTCGTCAAACGGTAAAAGCATCAAATCGGCCGGAAAACAGGAACCTCGGATTACTAGGGGACATTTCTTGCACACTTTGTCGACAAGCACGTAACGACCCAAAGGATTTGACACCCGAATTACAAACTCAGTAGACTCAACAGGTAGAGTCTTACTGGATGCTAAGGTTTCACATATATAAGAATGAGTAGAACCAGGGTCAATCAAAGCAATCACATTAGTATCAAAGAGAGTAAAAGTACTGGTAATAACATCTGGCGAGGAAGCATCCTCGCGTGCGCATATAGCGTAAGCTCTAGCGGGAGCACAAGCCTCAGATCTGGTTGTAGCATCTCTAGATCCTCTCTGACCGCCACTAGTATTGCCCGTGTTTCTAGACGGTCTACCCCGAGTAGTAGTAGCACCTGGTTTCCCACTCTGATTCACATTTTGTTCAGACAGACTCGGGCAATCCTTGATAAAATGGTCAGCTGATCCGCATTTATAACAGGAGCGGTCATGGAATCTACAACTCCCCAAATGCCATTTACCACAATACTGGCACTCCGTTCTGTCTCGACAATCGTTTCCAACACTGGCGACTGAAGTGACTCGTGTACTCACAGGGGGTCGGCCGCGATCTCGTCTAGAAAAACCCGAAGTGTCTCTAGACCGGCCTAAGTCATCTCTAAATTTCTTCGATGACTGTTGGAAGGGCTTCCCCGAAGACCTCTTACGAAACTCCTTTGCTCCCACCTCAGCTTTTCTTTTCTCCATACTGAGCTCCTCGGCTTTGCAAGATCGCTCGACAAGTACCACAAAATCTCGGATTTCCAAAATGCCAACATACAGCTTTATATCATCATTCAGCCCATCCTCGAAACGTTTACACATCATGGCTTCTGAAGAAATACATTCTCGAGCGTACTGGCTAAGCCTTACAAACTTTCGTTCATAGTCGGTAACCGACATGGAACCTTGTTTAAGTTCAAGAAATTCCTTCTGTTTTTGATCCATGAATCTCTGAATGATATACTTTTTCCGGAACTCGGTTTGGAAAAACTCCCAAGTTACTTGCTCTCTGGGCACAACAGAAGTCAACGTATTCCACCAATAGTAGGCAGAATCACGTAGCAAGGAGATAGTACACTTTAGGCACTCATCGGGTGTGCAAGATAGCTCATCGAGTACCCGAATAGTGTTGTCCAACCAAAATTCAGCTTGCTCGGCATCAACGCTGTCCGTAGCTTTAAATTCGGTAGCCCCGTGTTTTCGGATTCTATCAACTGGGGGCTTATTTGACCTTATTTGGTCAGTTGCCGGAGGTATTATAGGTGCGGGGGTGGTAATTGTCGGGAACAGCCGTATTAGTTCGAATGTATTGGTTAACCAATCATTCATCACGCTATAAAAAGCTTGTCTAGCCTCATCATTCGGATTACTAGCAATAGGTTGAGAGTCCGCCGGCGCTGTCCCTTGTGCGGGAGTAGGCGCTACACTCTCAAGATCATCTGCTACCGCTCGTTTGGGATCGGGATCCATTACATAAATAAACACATTTTCAATTGTCAGAAATCACCACACTATCAAATAATCACATAATGGCATGTATAGCTAGACCCAAACGTATTACGGTAGTCCTAGAATCGACTAAACCGGGCTCTAATACCAATAAAATTGTAACACCCCGTACCCGAGACCTTTGCCGGAGTCGAACACGAGGTGCTAACAGACTTAATTCATTGATTTTCACAGTTCATTTAAAATTTCCAGACAAGCTAGCTAACTGCATCAGTGTCACCTTAAAAACCATATCTTGAGTTTCAAAACTCAAAAACCAGTTTCGTAAATTTCACCTGAAACTAGACTCACATATCCTTCTACAAAATATTTTCTAGAATTTTTGGTCGAGCCAATTAGTACAGTTTATTAGTTACAGTCTCCCCTGTTACAGGGTTCGACTACTCTGACCTTCATGCAATAAGACTTAGCTCTCTTCCAGTACAGGGCTTAAATATTTATGCCGTTTGTTTCTAATGAAACTAAACTCAAAAAGGAATCTATACATATATGGCATGACTTCTAATTTTCTCTGGTTAATTTATAGTGAATTTCCAAAGTCAGATCAGGGGATCCAGAAATCGCTTTGGCCCTGTTCCATAAAAACTTAAATATGTCTTAAAATACGACTCATATGATCGTTTTGTTTCTTCCATATGAAAGTAGATTCATCAAGGTTCGATTACATAATTTATTCACTATTTAATTTCATTCCTACTATTTTTAGTGATTTTTCAAATCCGCACCACTGCTGCTGTCAGCATCTGTTTTTAAGGTAAACTTTACCTATTTCATGGTTTTCCATGAATCAACTAGAATTTGTCATACAAAGCACCAAAATGATCATGATTAACCATTCCAATGGTTAATCGTTACCAAACATTTCCATACCTCTCAATGAACAATATACAAAACGATTATAATGCTATGCTCAAAGTGTATATAAGCCATTTTCGCATGGCTATCCAAATTTATACAAAACCAAAGGGTACATGACCAACAACAAAAAGGGTAGTCCTATACATGCCATTAGCAGAGTTCAACTAAAAGAGTACCAAAAGGGCTTTGATAGTGTGGACGACTTCGACTTCGACAATCCCGAGTCCGATAGCTGACGAACCAAAATCTATAAAACAGAGATTCAAATAACGGAGTAAGCATTTAATGCTTAGTAAGTTTTCAGCAATGAAATCATGCACAACTGAAGTATAGCATTCATACGACTAAACGAATAATTTCATACACACATATTCTCACAATCATACCTACTTCACATTTCCAACCTTTATATTCATACGTAAGGAATCAACTTGTCTAAAAGCCGGAAGCTTGTTAGTCGATTGAGCAAATATTATTTAGAGGGAATCAATTATCTCAATGCACATACGAAACATACCTCATCGTTGGGATTTTACGAGCGTATTAATTGAAATTATTACAGCAAGATTGCTCATTCCCAAACCCAAGTATCTTCGGGATTTAGTCGGATATAACCACTCGCACAAGGCCTTCGGGTCTTAGCCCGGATATGGTCACTAGCATAAAAGCCTTCGGGACTTAGCCCGGATATCATTCGAATAACCATGCACATATATCAATAAACATGACACATCCATATTTCATTTTCATTACCAAAGCTCAAACACAAGACACTTATCACACTTACTAATTTTGGCTCAATAGCCACATACAAAGAGCACGATTTTGATTTGCTTTATGACATGATCTCTATGCACATACGGCTACCCATCATACGTATAGACTAATTAATTCAACATATAATTCAAGTAGAATCATTATATCACCGTATTTTTGTTATGACTATACGTCATGACTTAATCAAATCGTAAACTAAGTTTCATTACTCGAAAACTTACCTCGGATGTTGTCGAACGATTTCGGCAGCTATTCGATCACTTTTTTCCTTTCCCTTGTCCAACTTTGGTCCTCTAAGCTCTTGAGCTAATTCAAGCAAATTTAACTTATTAAGGTCTCATTATGCTAGCTTATGGCCGAATATGACAAGGAGTTGATAGGTCATATGGCCACCTTTAGCTCAAATACAAAGCGGTCATATGCATTTTTAATCACATTGAGCAATTTAATACAATTAATCTAACATTTCCTCATGTGCACCTTCATGATCGAATATGCACATCATTAACCTAATATCAATTAACTAAGCACTTTAACAAATTCTCCTTGAGCCGATTATCTTAGTCAAGATAAAAGCATCAATATGCTTGCCCCTAACCGAATACATGCAGCACCAATCTATCTCATGTGGCCGAATATGCATGTCTATGTTGAGGCCAATTATATGCTTAATACTTTCTACAAATATGGTTACTTGTATTAACTACATACCATTTTGTTTCAAGTTCAAAACTCGGCTAATACACATATGTACACTAGTAATCAAATACTAATATTTGCACTTCACCTTACTACCATTTCTCATGCAAATAACATGAACAACAACCATATTTCCTACTATGGCCGAATGCATCAAGACACCATACCATTTCAATTTTGGTCATGGGTCAAACAAAGAACCTAATGTTTATCTCAAAAAAAATGCTAAAAGAAAATCCAAGAATCATCAATCCACCATCACATGTATCATTACAAAGCTTCACACTTAGCATGCTAATAACATCAACACAAATCCACCTTAGCCGAAACTTAACTCATACAAAACCTATCTTCAAACCATAAAATAGGTAGAATTTAACTAATCATCCAAATGGTGCATAAGTTTTTTTTTCAAGAATGGCATTGAACTTACCTTCCTCTTGCTATCCACCTTGGCCGAATTTCTTCCCTAAAGATTTTTCTTCCTCCTCTTTCTCTAGTCACGGCAACGGGGGAGTAAGGGTGAGACAACTTTGGTTTCTCCTCCCACTCACCTCATGTTTTATCATTCTTAATTCACTATTTTGTTTTCTAAACTAGTAATGCTAATAGAAAATTCATATTATCATCAATGACCCATCCATGGCCGGCCACTACTCATTATAATTGGAAATTTGACATGCAAACCCATCATTCTTATATCATGCATTAATTGATCCTTATAGATTAACCTATGTCATTTTAAAAGTGTCACACATAAGTCCTATTAGCTGAATTCACATGCAATCGACTAAATCGAAGCTTAAAACTTTCACACATTCATATTCACACATTTTATACAATAAATATCATATTCAAATACTTCGGTGATTCGGTTTAGCGGTCTCGAAACCACTTTCCGACTAGGGTCAATTTAGGGCTGTCACAGAAATGTGACCATAATTTCCCCTAGCCAAAATTCTCCCTTTCCACCATCCCAATTCGGCACAAACACTCCTCCCATGCAACTCTCCTATTTCAAATTCCTTGATTTCCTCCCCAAATCACTCAACATCCAATTCTACTTTCCTTGAAATACTCATGACTAATTTAACCTCAGAGTCTTAGTCCAACTCCACCTCTTTCCAAGCTCAACCAGCAAAATAAATAATTCCTTTACCTATGCCACGAATTGAACCTTAGACCTCATGCACACCACACACGCCACCTTGCCACTGGACCACAAGCTCCTTTTGTGATATATTTTAACCATAAATATTTAAAAATCCTACTTCCAAGCACTAGGGGTTTTATTCACTAAAATTAAAAATTTAGCTAAAGCCCAGGTTTGAACCCAAGACTTCTCCAACACTCCAAAATAAGCTCAATTACCTAGCCACTAAAGCCAACATGCAATTTGTGATATTTCTCGCACACATAAACTTTTATGTGTTCTCATGCTCAAGGCCCAATCCTTCTAGGCCCAAATTCAGGGTGTTACAACTCTACCCCCTTAAAGAAATTTCTTCCCCAAAATTTCCAACTATCTGAACAGTAGCACATCCTAGCCTACCAAACTACGCTCATGCTGCGCACTCTAATCCTAATAATACAAGCACGCACCAAACCATCTATCCATCAGAGTTATAGATATCACATGTATACCATTTCCAGAACGCACACGGAATAAATACAAACTCTAACTTTAAGTGTAACAATACAGTCTAATATCTAAGAAATCACAATATTTCTATCTACTACTTTATAATGAAAACAAACATCAGTTTCAGAAACTTACGGATTCGGCGACAGAGATTCGATGTGCCACACTTTTCAGAAGAAATATCTCAAAAATATCACATATGTGGAAACAACTTTTTGAAATTCAAATTTTCAAAACCCATTCCATAGCCGAGTTTCGCAACTTGACCCTGATACCATTAAATGTAACACCCCAAACTCGGCCTAGATGTTAAGCCCGAATCTGGCGTGTCACATTGAAGTGTCTTTCGAAAATTGGACTTGTTGGTAGAAATTCATTTCTAAGTTGAAATCTCTTTGTTAAAAACTCAAATCATCTTAACCATTTATTAACCATTTAAAACGTCTTTACTTAAAAACATTGCTTGTTGCGGAAGCAATATCCAAAAATGTTGCAAAAACGCGGTGTTTTGAAAACAGTTAATCTTTTCGAACACCAGCGTTTTATCACTATCACTTAAGTATCAAATAAATAAAGCCCAAATAAAGTAACTTATGTTTAAGAGGCTTTATTACAGAATAAACCCAAAGTGAAATTTTAAATATAAATAAAGCTAACATTTAAAGCTACAGTCATGTGACCATCTACGAGTCCCTCGCAGCACCGATCCTCATAATGCTGAGGATTACCTGTACAGTTAATAAACAAGGTGAGTTTACGAAAACTCAGTGTGCAATCCCCTTACTAAAGTAATAGTCAGTATACCAAAACCGAAATAGAAATAGTCTGGCCAAAGCTCGTTAACAGTAAAAGTATAATCTAGTTTAGAGCATACGTGGGCCAAAGCCTATTACAATATCATTTGGGTCACAACCCATAGTAGAATCAATTGGGCCTAGCCCATCTCAGTAATAAAACAGAATGTGTGAATGTATGGATGCATGTAATCCCACCCAACCCTACACTTGCCTCTGTCCAACCCTACACTACCTGTGGAGAATAACTCACCCATGCCATCCCTACACTTACAATGTTAGCACTGGTTGCGGCACTAACCTAAATGGCAACAAAGCTGCTAGTACATATACGGATTTAAGCTTTCAGTAACGGTATTATAATTGGAGCAAAGCCATTGGTAACTTTAATAAGTTCGGCACGTAGCCATTAGCGACGATAATATAATCGACACACAGCCATGGGTAAATATGATCGACACAGAGTCATTAATAAATATGATAGGCACATAGCCACAGGTAAATACGATTGGCACAAAGCCATAATCAATATAGCACAGAGCCATATTTAGGCTGGCACAGAGCCATAAACAGATTAAGCAGCATTAAGCTATCCGCCGGTCCATAGTCGTCTCGTACGACCCGTGTGACCTTAACAGATCAATACTGGATCTACAGTCGTCTCGTGCGACCTGTGCGACCCTATCAAAACAATACTTTCTCCATATCAATGTCCCAACCCCATGCAATATGTCGTGTATGTCATGCTCAATCATCACACGTGTATGTAGAATGGCCATGCTCAATAACAGTCATTTAATCATATATTAAAAGCATATCAGTTTTACAACTACAGTCAAATCAGTTAAACCACAGTTATACAATCACAGTCAAATTAGTCAAATTCGTAGTCTAAGCCGGTCATTTACCCACAAGGGTAAAATAGTCATTTTGCCCTACAGGGGATTTCGGTAATTTTACACTACAAGGGTGTTTTGATAATTTTACACTACAAGGGTATTTTAGTAATTTTACAAATTAGGGGTATTTCGGTAATTTTACAAATCGAGGGTATTTTGGTAATTTTATAAATCGAGGTATTTTGATAATTTTATAAACTGGGGTTATTTCGATAGTTTTACAAACCGAGGGTATTATGGTAATTTTACAAACTGAGGGTATTTCGGTAATTTTACAAACTAGGGGTATTTTGGTAATTTTACAAATCAGGGTCTTAACAACCTAGCCGAAGGTCTATTGTCCCCTCAAGCAACTTAAGTAACCTAAACAGACATAATAATGCAATTAGGCCTAAGGCCCATACTCGGCCCAAGTGGGCCCACACACTCGTGTGGCCCATTTAGCCTATAAACAGCCACAGCTATGCAAACGTCACAGTCCAAACAACACTTACCGCATCACATACATTTTATCCGTGTAGGCCCATAAGCCCACTGGCCCACTCGCCCATTTCAACCCAACGAGGCCCAAAATAGCCCAAGACCACGAGAGCACTTGTGGTGACCTCTATAGTCTAAGGCCCATGTTCGTGGGCTTGGTTCACCTCACGTGCGATCGCACATCCATGTGGCATCATACGACTACTTTCAGCTTTTCGGTATTTCATCGATCTATAGTTATAGTGGTGCAAACAACATAAACTTTCGGCTTTTAAACGATTATTGAAAGCCGCATACAAATACACACACTTTCAACTTTTCAACCGATCATCAAACATAGCATACGGTTACACACCTGATCACGTAGAGTACTAAGAATTCCTGAGCGCCGGAACCTATTCAAACATAACAACGGTTAATCACTTATCAATAAAGTTAAAAGAATATTAACCAACCCCTACTCGAAGGATTGACTACCACTTGCCTTGACTTGAACTGTCAACTGTGATTTTCCTACTTAATCCAAAGTTTGGTGTAGTCACCCTTCCGCAACCTGGCAGAAAGTCCTAAACCGCCGATACCCTACTTCGCTTAAACTTGAGGGCAGAGGCTATGCGTCCACTCCCAGTCAGCACCATTGTCATCACTTTATTGCTATAATCCCTTTTTCTCATCGCGAGTTCGATTAACAGAGATTACTTGCCAAATAAAGAACAGAAATGGAGAGAGTATGGGATGTAGAAGCAGAGAATCCGTTAAACGAAGGCTAAACCGAAAGGGGTTTGAGAGGGAAAAAGAAGAAGAAGTATTCGGCCAATGATTGAAAAGGAAATATCAGAGGAGGAGGAGAGTAGAGATTCGACAATTAAGAGAAGATTGAGAGGAAGAAACCAAATTCGGCTTAAAGAAAGAAATAAGAATGCCCAAAATGAGAGTGCGTATTCGGCCAAAGCAGGAAAAGAAGGCAATATTCTATCCCAAAAATTAAGCAAGAAACACAAGGGAAAATACAACAAAGAATTCAGCCACTACAGGAAAATAGGGTTTTAGCGGCATTTTTAGTGGCGTTTTATCAAAAAATGCCGCAAAAATTGTAAAACACAGAGCAATAGCGGCGTTTTTGTTAACACGCCGCTAAAAATAGAGCAATAGCAACGTTTTTTGTTAAAACGCCGCTAAAAATAGAGCAATAGAGGTGATTTTGGTAAAACGCCGCTAAAAGTCGGAGCAATAGCAGTGATTTTGGTAAAACGCCGCTAAAAGTCGGAGCAATTGCGGCGCTTTTGGTAAAGCGCTGCTAAAAGTCGGAGCAATAGCGGCACTTTTGGTAAAACGCCGCTAAAAGTCGGAGCAATAGCGGCGCTTTTGGTAAAACGCCGCTAAAAGTCATATAACCTCTAAAACCCCTAAACCCCCAAAAAATCATGAACACTAATCTATAATCCCTAAAATACTAAACCCCTAAACCCTAAAAACCCTAAACCCTAAATTATAACTTCTAAAACCCTAAACCCTAAAAAACATCACATGGATGTTGATGTGTATATACATATATATTAATGTAAAAGCTTATGTTCATAATAAATTATGGAAGCAATACTTAATATTGATTAAATTTATTTTTTGGTTTACGGTTTAATATTTAAGATTTAAGGTCTATAGTTTAGGGTTTTATGGTTTAAGGTTTAATGGCCGTGGGTATATAGTATGTTAATCTCAAGTGAATCATATTCAATAATTAAATCCTAAACCCTATAATTAATTATTGTTATCAATAATAGATATCTTGATTTTGATAAAAAAATATTTTTTATATATTAATAAGGTGTTATATTGTTTAATGGATTGAAGGGATATTTTGTGGAAAATGTTTTAAATGATAAATTTACCTTTAAATTTTATTAATAGTTTTTTGTTTATACTATTTTAATATTTATCTATACTGATTAATTAATATATATTTATTTATACGAATGAAAATTCTCTGCACTCATTTGTGTCTCCATGTTTTTTAATTGTAACTCATTTTCTTTTTAAAATATATATTTGTGTCTCCACGTTTTTTCATTTTCTTTTACACAATTATTGATATAACATCATTTTATATTTATATATTGCATGGATACATAAATATTTATATTTATTCAATATAAAAATATATTGATGTATTTATTTTTTTAAATGTGTATGATTAAATAAAAATTAAAGTTTCAACTATACATTTAAATCACAATTAGAATTTCACGACTACAATTACACATTAAACCGAAATAAAAAATAAACTCAAAAAATAAAAATTAAAAAATTAAAATTTTAAATTTTAAAATAAAAATTTAAAATTTAAAATAAAAACTTAAAAATTTAAAATTTAATATTTTAGTCCATAGTTCAATTAAAAAGTTCAATATTCAAAATTAAAAAAATTCCAAAAGTGAAAAATAAAAAAATATGTTAAAAATAAAAAAATTTAAAATTAATACAAAAAATTGAGTTATAATGGCGTTTTTAGTGAAAACGCCGCAAAAAAAATCACCAATTTTTTATTACCCGCTCGTTAGTCCCTAAACCCCCCAAATAACTCTCAAAATTTGCCCCCAAATTTCCCATTTCCAGCAACACCAAGTCAATACACCTACACTAATTGCCGGAAGTCCGTAGCTTGGAGCTTGTCCTGACTACTTCCTCCACTAATTGCCGGAAGAAGCCGGCCGTAAAAGAAAGATCTTCTACTTCAACCTGGCTTCGGTTGACCCCCTTTCGGTGGTAGTAAGAGCAGAGTCTTGGGTTGGTGCTTGAAGTAAGGGTCATCAAAGAGACGGATCAGTTTCCTTTTAATTTTACCGATGATTTCTATGGCGATGGAAACCCTAGATGACGAGAAACCGGAGGAAGAGGAGGTGATAGATAAAGAAAATGAAGAGGGAAATGAAAAGGTATGCTTTCTTTTCTTTATTCACATAAAAAACATCAAAAGCTTGCTTCACTTCTTCCAAGCTTGGCTCTTGTTCAAACAACCTTGAAATCTCCTCACAATCGTATGATTCATTCAACTATTCTTCACTTTCTTGGCTGCAAAAAATCCCCAGGTTCCCCATCAAAATCTCCACTTATTTTCTGCATAATCTCTCACCACCAGATAAAACTTCCTTGCTTGAAAACCCAGATTTCTAGTTCTTCAGGTCCCAATCTAAAGTCTGGTTCTCCATTTCTCTGCTTTGTTTCTTAGAACCTGCTGCCTTTTCTCTTGTTTAACTGCAATTTCTGAATTTGACGTTTTGTTGTTTGTACAATGAAGTTTCTTGGATGTTCATAGGCGGCTGTTTTATTTATTCCTTGAATTTGATCCTTATTTTTCTCTACATGATTTTTCTAAAAATGACAAATTTCATAATTTGATCCTTTAAATTTGGATTCTAGGTCGTACATATAATTTGTGATTGGCTCAACTATTTACTTCAAAAACTGAAATAAAAAATTTGTCAAATTCAGAGTGCAAATGATACTTTATTTTTTATCCTCTACGTTTTCCATGGTTAATTTTGTTTTCCATGGTCTAAGGGTTAGGAGAGCTGCAATTCGAATTCTAGAGTAGACTCTTTGATTACACAGATTGAGACAAAGCTTGAGTTCGATGGTTTTTTTTATTAATACCGTTGTTCTTCAATTTCTTTTTCTTTTTCTTTTGGTTTTCAGTTGAATCGTTCAAGTGCCGTATCTGCAAATACACCCTCCAAAATTTGTCATACTTTTCCTGGAAATGGAAGATGTCAAAGGTTAAGTTTCAAGACCAAAGCTGCGGGTTCAGTTGAAGGAAATGTACTTGACAAAGAATTGGCTAGTATCAGTGACAAGATAGGTAACTACTTGCTGTCTCATTAGATATCTGATTTCAGGGAAAACAATCTTGGAAGCCATGGTTTCTCTTAAGCTATTAAGAGCTGAAATATGAAGAATGAAACTGGCATCAGTTCTAACCCTGTTATAGTTCATCTGGCTTTTGAAGCATCTTTGAATTTTTTTTATTTAAAATCATCAAAGGAAATTAACATGCCATCTGTATTTCATTCCTAATTTGTTTATAACAAAAGATGAATGCAAAATCTCTCTCTGTAGTTCATTTTGATGAGAATTGAATCCAAAACGCAGTTTCCTTGGTGCTGTAGTTCATAGTTTGCCACATTACGGTGGACTTTACAAGCAAAATAAAGTGTATATTATATTTGTTGCTTTCTCCTACATCTAATGCTTCTTCAATTTTGGATGGAATTACATTTACGTACTATCATTGATGCAGATTATGGAGTTGTTGGTATTCACCATGTTGGAATTCTATGTGAAAACCTTGAAAGATCTTTTCAGAGATGCTGCGAGTTTAAATTTAAACGTAGAAGAATGTAGAAGAAGGAGTTATCTTATGACTGGATTTTTTTTTCAATTAAAATCAGCAAACACATCAGAAGAATCAGGTAAAGGACACTATTGATGTGGATGAACCTGAAGGTATTTTACTTTGCCATATAATTTGTTTCTTTATGATACACAATCTTCTTTAGGCCTGTTTTACTAAGTCTCGTGTATTTAGAAAGGGGAGACCCGTTAACTGCTGAAGAGTTGGAAGAAAAGGAGCGACTATTAGAAGAGGTGAGTGCAACGTGTTACATTTTATATTTTTATTTGTTTGTTTGTTTGAGCGTGGTGATAAGATAATTGTCTGTGCTGACAATCTTTTTGCACTGGTTGAGTATGTAATGAAGCTACGCAAGCCTATGATCTATGGTGCTACCAGGTTATTTGTGAACATCAATTGCTCTGTCCTTTTTGTATTGTTTTTATATTGTTGTGTCAATTTTCCCTTGTAATGTGCAGCCATCTTGAGAGGGCTAAAATTCTAGTCGTGATGTGAACACTATTTTCCTCTCAAAGGTATTCATCAGCAGATTATGTTTTCTTTGAATATAGAAGATTAGTTAATTAATACTTTTAATCACATGTATTAATCTATTACAATTTATTCTTATTTTGTTTTATTTATATACATGGTTTCCACAGGAATGAAATTTGATAACATTAATTCATGAAATATGATAAACCTTGTTTTTATATATTCTGAAAGCTCAGAAGAAGGCACTACTGGATCATGTAAAGTTTTATTTTGGCTGCTGACAACGAAAAGGTCTTCTAATTCTCTCATCAAATGGAATTAAAAAGATGAAGTGAAGCTCTCTATCAAATAACTTGTTCACTTAAATTCTTTTTACTTGCCATTATAGAATTTGAACTACTTTAATCTCTGAACTGTTAAAAAACTTAGCTTGTTTTCTTGCTTGTGTCTGCCATTCCAATCTTATCAGGATGATGCAATATGTGCCTTCCTATGTGATAATAAATTTGAAACCAAATTCCACAGTTTTGCTTTCTTTCATGTTTGATGTGCTAGTATCTTTAGGTTATCTTTGAATGAGAGAAATGAAACGATTTGTTTGGTTGGCTTGATATATATCTATATTTAATGGTAATTGGAGATATGTTTTGAGTGATTAGGAATATTAGTCCTTCTGGTGCATACAGGGACCAGTTTCTATTAGTAATAGTAGTTTTAAGTTGGTTAAGTATTTGTGAGGCAATAGTGTGCCCTAAGATCTTATAGATGATGATTGAACCTTCACAGAAAAGGTAAATATTGAAGCTCAAATCTTAGCTGCTGAAGCAGCAGCAAAAATGAAGGCAGAGGTTGAGCTGAAAAAGCAACGGGAAAGAGAAGAGAAGCTGCTGGAATTACATTACAAAAGGTTTTTATCTTTTTCTTGCGTTTTCTTTTTTGTCCTTATTATGTTTATATAGTGGAGGGTTTTAGAGGCTAGAACACTGTAATACCATATAGTATATACAAAATATGAAACAGACCATGCCATTATTTATTGAACAGGTAAAAAACCAATTATTTTTTCCCTTTTTCTTAAATTAAAGACCATGCCATTAAGGTAAATGCCATTAATTATATTTGTTGGTTGAGATAGGCTTTGCCTCAATAAAAAGTTATTGTTTTTATTCCGATTAACTTTTTATTTTACCTCATTGCTTTTCATTCAACAAGTCATAGGACATTAATATTGCCTTAGCCACTGATTTTCCTCACCCAATTTAATCTTTTAAGTTAGCTCCATCAATCTTCCTTTTTTTTTTGTTCTAAAAGAATTGGGCTTTTACTTCTAAAGAGGGAGAACTAGAAATTGAAAAAGTTTCCACTCACTCCAAGTGAAGTCTGAATTCTTTTCTGGAAGGTTGGATTTGGATCATTACTAATTTTATTATCACCATATTAAAAGAAAATTTTACAATTTCCCTAGGGATTAAATTATAAACTTTCTAATTTTGAAGAGACTAGAAGTGAATTTTAAATTCTAGAGGAAGTCAAATGAAAATTAACTTAATATTTTATAAAATTAAAAAAAGACTAAAAAAGAAATGATCATTTATTGAGTGACGTTGGCAAAGGAGAATAGTAGTAGGGAAAACCAATATAAAATTTCTACAGAATGAAACCATATGCAGAAGAACAGTCTTTATATATCTGATAGATTGTAGTGAATCTTGGAGCTACTGTTATCACATAATTCTCCCACTGTTTCGTGTAAGATTATTATGCAGGCCCAGATGCTATATTCAACACTTTTTAATCAATCATTTTCTTTTTCGAAATAAAATGCAGATGAATAAGATGATTAAAGCTGTGAAAAGAAGGTAGGCAAAATGCAAATGCATGTTTAGCACATAGACAGGAACATTAAATTAATGTTTAAACATAAAAAATAAAATAAGAAACAATCAAACCAACTGGTTTAACCTGTGGTCCAGTTTCTTTAACATTGGCATTTATGTCCTTTAATGTCGAACTTCTACATTTATGTCTTTCATTTTGAATTTTTAGATGATAGTAGTGTCAATCAATTCTTTGTCCCTTGTTATGCTATTAGTTCCTTTGTTTTGCATTTTCTTTTTTTCTTTTTTGCCAAAGCCACTTGTCCTAGGTGTCATGTGTTTTTATGCATTTCCTTGGCTATGGGGTTTTGCTTGGTAGTTATGCAGCTATTTATTGAAAGTTAAAACTCATGCCTGTTTTATGAATGCTTACATGCATGGCAAGCTGTTGTTAGCCTTTCTTTCTATTATGTTTGTTGCTTTGTATTAGCATTCTCTATGCTTTGCCCTGCAAATTTCCAAGTTTCCATTTTTATTAAAGATGGCAATTGGGTATTTGGAAATGTTAATTATCTGATCTTTGGCAATTTTGCCCAGCAGAATTAAGCTAATTTTATGGTTCTATCTTTAATTAATGCATGACTGAGCAATGCTTCCTTTACAGGTCAGTTTCTTGTTTCTTTGTCATGGATGGATGTATTTATTGGAAAATGGGACAAAGTAACTTAATACAAAGAAATTTTACATTTGATTTTCTATGCCTTTTAGATCACCTCTAATTTTAAGATTGATTGCAAATGCCTTTTTTCATTTTTTACAACTTTTTCTGACCAACAATTTATTTGTTACATATATGTTTTATTTTATTTTAATCGTTAATTGTATGTCACTAATGCTTAATTGTTATAATTTTTTACATAAATGTTTTTTTTTACTCGAGGCTAAGAAGTTAGCATCACAATATCAAAAGGAAGCGGACAAATGCAATTCGGGTATGGAGACGTGCGAAGAAGTAAGGGAGAAAGCTGAAGAAGCACTGTCGGCTCAAATGAAATTAACAGCAATGTGGGAAATAAGAGCTCGTCAGAAAGGGTGGAGAGAAAAGGTCGCCAAATCTAATGCATTTCCTAATTTCATTTAAGTAACTTCATTATAATGTCTTATTTTATTGATATTTTTATATTTAATCTAGTTTTTATTATTTATTTTAGTTTTGATTCTAAATTTTTATTTTTATTTTAGTATTTAAGATAACTTGAGTTCTAACTTTTGGATTTTAATTGTGTTATTAATTTATTATGTTAAATTCTAAATTTAAATTCATTAATTTTTGTATTTAGTTTTAAAGTTAAAATTTTAATAAAATTTTTTTTATATTTATATCATTCAATATTTTGATAATGAACTTTAAATTTTTTATATTTTTCACGACTTTTATAATATTTTATAATTTTTTTTTGAATTTCATGACCTTTAGCGGCGTTTGTGGGAAAAGTGCAGCTAAAGGTCATGATCTTTAGCGGCGTTTTTTCAAATAAACGCTGCAAACTTTAGTGGCGTCGGCACTAGCAGCATTTTTAGCGGCGCTTGGAAAAATGTCGCAAATAGTTTTAGTGGCACTTAAAAGCGCCGCTAAAGGCCTAAAAAAACGCCGCTAAAAGTCAATTTTGCTGTAGTGAGCGCACAAGGAGTTGAAACCAAAACTAGATGTCAAACACCACCAAAAACTCAAAATTGAGTAAAGAAAAATTGAAATGTGACCACAATTTCACCTAGCCAAAATTCTCCCTTTCCACCATCCCAATTTGGCACAAACACTCCTCCCATACAACTCTCCTATTTCAAATTCCTTGATTTCCTCCCCAAATCACTCAACATCCAATTCAACTTTCCTTGAAACACTCATGACTAATTCAACCTCAGAGTCTCAGTCCAACTCCACCTCCTTCCAACGTCAGCCAGCAAAATAAATAATTCCTTTACCTATGCCACGAATTGAACCTTAGACCTCATGCACACCACACACACCACCTTACCACTAGACCACAAGGTCCTTTTGTGATATATTTTAACCATAAATATTTAAAAATCCTACTTCCAAGCACCAAGGGTTTTATTCACTAAAAACAAAAATTTAGCTAAAGCCCAGGTTTGAACCCAGGACTTCTCCAACACTCCCAAATATGCTCAATTACCTAGCCACTAAAGCCAACATGAAATTTGTGATATTTCTTACACACATAAACTTTTATGTGTTCCCACGCTCAAGGCCCAATCCTTCTAGGCCCAGATTCGGGGCGTTACAACTCATTTGTTTAATCTGATTGAGTTATTCATTTGAAAGGTATTTGAATTTTGTGTACTTGAGATTATCCATAGGTTCGAAAAATGAATTTTATACACTCACGGGTGAACAGACGGGTAGTTTGAATGAAGAATTCATATTCTAGAAGACATGATACAGAATTATAACTATCGGATCAGATCTAATTCAGAAATGATATTGTAATTACAGTTATTCTAATGGAGAAAGTTATTGCATTTGTGAATTTTGAATGGTTTGATACTAGTCAATAATCTTATTAACTGTGGAAGGATTATGAATTAGCGATTAATTATCATCCAAGGAAAGTGATTGTAGCCATAGATACCACGAGCATATACAGGAAATGAGTATGCAGTTACTTTATCAGAAGGTGGTTTGAAATTAGCTAGGTTAAAAAGCTAAATCGCTGTTCATTCAGCAAGTAAGGCAGTGAATTGCAAGCTAAATGTAACGACCCATATTTTACAGGCACCAAAAAAGTGAATTTAGGGCCTCCGTCTTAGGAAAACGAGTCTGTAAATATTTATTAAAAATATTTACGAAGTTAGTTATGGGTTGAATTAGATTTTGATTAGGTGAATTTAGTTTAATTAGAAGTAATTATTAAAAAGGACTAAATTGAATAGAGCGTAAAAGATTAATTTTAAAATAGAGAAAAATGACAAGGGACTAAATTAGTGTTTAAACCAAATTAGTGACATGTGTAAAATAGAGAATAAATACATGTGTATTTAAATTATTAGTACAAATGTATGTTATATATATATTTACTTATAAATAAAGTAAAAGATATTTACTTATTATTATTATTATTATGTCATATTATAATTTACAAATGGTGACAAATGTATGGTGTAGGATTAATACATGTGTACATGTGTGTATGAATACACATGCAATATTTTTATTTGTATTAATTAGATATTTTATTAATTATTAATTTAGTAAATGAAAGTAATAATAAACAAATAATAAAAAAATAGAATAGAAAAGTTACAGAGAAAGTCACAAAAATTGGGGAAAGAAAGAAGAAAAGAAAAGAAAAAGGAGAAATTAGGGTTTGAAAGCTTGGAAGTTAAAATGGTAAGTCAATTAAGTCCCTTTCTTTGTGATTTTGATATTTTTGGAGTCTTAGAGTAAAGTACTGTTGAATTTGTGTGGAAATATTGAAAGTTGATAGACTTTTGAGTAGGGTTTATGTTGAATAAATGATGAAATTAGGGATCAAATTGATAGAATTGTTGATTAAAATTGATTAAAGGACTAATTTATAAACTAGCCTATAAGTTTTGAAATTTAGGGATTAAATTGGAAGAAATTCAAAATTATGGAAAAATGGTGAAAATTTGATAGTTATATTGAAGTTTTGATGGAAATTGAATAAGAACATCATATGAATTGTAAAAAGGAAGAAGATGAAAATAGTTAGGACAAATTTGGGATTTAGGTAAAAGTTGCATGAAAAGTTATTATTTTATATAAAATATGTGTGTTATTAATTAATTGTACTTATGCTAATTTTCGTAGCAAACAAGGAAACCGAGACGTCGAATACGAAGGGAAAGGAAAAAGTGATCGAGGAATAGCCCGAGAAAAATATCGGTTTGTATTATCATAATTCAAGTTATTTCTTATTAAATGTCTAATTTTAATATATGTGTTTGGAATTTGAATGTGAGGTAAATATTGATATTTAAGTTGAATGTGAATTAGATTTATTTGATGAATAAATATATGTATGTGAAATTGATTGTATGATTGAATTGAGTAATGTTGGTATGCATATGAATTTTAATTGAGAAATATGTGAGAAAATGTGGTCAAAATGCAATTGATGTGAATTGACTGAAATAGAGGAAGTAATCCGATACCCTATTAACTAGTCGGGCTTAGTGGATATAGTTGGCATGCCATAGGATTGGAAAGGTTTAGGGATACTTCGACTTCGAGTCGATGAGACACTTGGTGTGTCATTATTGCTTCGGATAGATTAGATGAGGCGTTGGTCGCCACTTGGGAGTGTTTTATTTTGTTGCTGATGCTGTGGAGGTGTTGTGGTTTGACCGAAACACTGAGGTGTTGGAATGGAATTCAAACTGAGTAGTTGAGGGAGGAGTGATTGGTTGAGAGCTTTGAGCAGAGATTTTAGGAGAAAATCGTGGGGAGTTGAGGGGAAGGGAGTGTTGTGACGAATTGGGACTTTAGGCTCTCAAAGAAATCGATTTTGGGGAAAGGATTCGGCTTTGAGGTGAGTGGGGAGCACTTTATTTCGGTTGCTGCCAAAGGTTTTGGGGATTCTTTTCTTTGGAGATCGATTGGTGCTAGGGAATTTACTTGGGCCTCTATTTTCTTTTGGCTTATTTCAGGTTAGCATTTTGGGTTCTCTTGCTTTTCATTTCATTCTTCTTTTCTTTCCTAGTGGTTGAATGCTTTCTGTCTCTCTCTCCCAATTCTCTTGAGGCCATCAATTTCCCTCTTTTACATATTGTTGCTTTGGAAGATTCCCCTTGTTTCTTCCCTCTTTCAATCAGTTTTGTGTTGACTAAATACTTTTTATTCATTTCTCGTCTCTACTCTCTCTCAATTCCTTCCCTTCTCACTTGGTAGTTTGGCCGAATACTTCACCTATATCCTGTCGGTTTGGCTATTATTATTTCACCAATCAGGTTTGAGTGCACACAGTTATTCTCTCCCTTTTGCTCTTTCTGCCGTGTTATTAGTTTCCATCTAATGTAATCTTTGCTACAGATGTAACACCCCTAACCCAAATCCGATTGTTGGATTTAGGCTAAAAAGGTATTACCGAGCTAAACATTAAATTTCTTATCCATATTAACTAACATAAACAGAGATCGAGCTGAATACATATTGATCTTTGTGTTATATATATGCCATTTTCATATGGCCAAAATATTTACAATTACAAAACATAGTTATCTTCAGCCTAACCTATACATGCCATATCAGGACCAAAATAAAATTGTACCAAAAAGATCGATAGTAGGATGAATTGCTGACGATCCTCGAGTCGGTGGCCAAAATGAACAATCTATAAAACAGAGAAATAAGGAACAGAGTAAGCTTTCAAGGCTTATTAAGTTTTAAGCATTTCAAACAATTAAAACTTGTCACTTAAATCGAACATTAAGTATCACAGAACTCGTATTCTAATTATATATTACTTGGCCGAATATACACAAGTACACTAATTATAAAGCCTATTGGTCAAATATATATATATGAATACACAAGAAATTTTCAGCACATATTTAACTATAGTATATGGCTCATACAATTACTTTAAGTCACATACTTTCATATAATGACATACATTGACCGAATAGGTCATTCTCTTATTCTTAAATACCGTATTCATCCACACGTATATATATATATCGTTCTTTAATACTAATAATTCACTTTAAAATTATTTCACATATTAGTACATAATACGTACCTTAACATGTTAAATATATAGTACTTACTCGATGGTGGTTTCCCGCGGATATTCAATGTCGTAATCTTACTTAATTTACTGGCATCAAACCTGTCAAGTCTTAGAACTTGAAACAAATTTCTAGCACCAGCCTGCGGGAATTTAAACCCGGTATAATACCAGCTCGTAGCCTGCGGGTCTCTGGCCCAGATAGTATTCTAGCACGAAGCTTGCGGGTCTTTAAGCCCGAATAACATTCCAGCATATAGCCTGCGGGTCTTTAAGCCCAGATAACATTCCAGCATATAGCCTGCGGGTTTTTAAGCCCAGATACAATTCCTCAAGTATCATGCATATTTAATCATATATTAACACATCTCATTGAACATGTCACATTAGTAGTCATTTGCTACATGCGAATATAAGCTCCATATACATTTCATTAATTAAGCTTAACCCGTATTAACCATTCGACTATAGTTCATATACTTAGATTATTTATCACACAACTTAATTCAAGTAGAATCAAAAGGTCACAATTCATCTAATATACACATATCAAGACATCATAAATTTTTATACTAAAGGCGACTACTCAAAACTTACCTCGGATATCGTCGAACGATTACAACGGCTATTTGATTACTTTCTCTTTTCCCTTATCTGAGTTTGCCCCTCTATGCTCTTGAGCTAATTCAAACAAATTTAGCTTATTAAAATCCCATCATGCTAGATTATGGTCGAATATGACAAGAGATTTACTAGGTCATATAGCTACGTTTAGCTCAAATACGAAATGGTCATACCCATTTTAATCACTTTAAACATTCTAATACAATTTAATTAAAAATTTCTCCAAGTATACCTTTATGACCGAATATACATATCAAATAAATAGCTTACTTAATACATAACTCACATAGCCAAAGTACATATAACCCTAATGACCGAATATGTATATCACCAAAATTCCTGTGACTTAACCTTTAACCCCTTTTAGCCGAAT
Source organism: Gossypium hirsutum (assembly GCF_007990345.1). Classification (NCBI taxonomy): domain Eukaryota; kingdom Viridiplantae; phylum Streptophyta; class Magnoliopsida; order Malvales; family Malvaceae; genus Gossypium; species Gossypium hirsutum. The sequence continues at coordinate 73,029,120 of NC_053429.1, read as the reverse complement.
ATCCATTAAATATCTAGTTCACATACGCAAACACAAAATTCATATGGCTTATCATATTTTCATGTACATATCTTAACTATATAGCCGAATATATATATAGTTTATCAAACCGATATTTATTCCTATTCCCTTAACACATATGGATCAATTTGACATGCATTTACCTTTGGCACATTCGGTCATTTAAACAATAACCTATCTAGAATTTAAGCATTTTATACTAAAAATTCTCCCAAGGCCAAAATCATATACATCTTTTAATACTCATACAAAGTTTATATTTCAAATAATTTGTGCATACACCATTAACCTACTAATTAACTAAACACTTTAAAAATTTTCTTTAACTAAACATATATTCGGCAATGACCACAACAATTTAACAAATCTTAAAAACAATCTATAACATTTTAAATTCATCTTATCCCCCCCCATGACTGAATGTGCATATATATATAAAAACTCAAATAACAACAAAATTTTCTTTCCAAAATGCATATATATACATACGGCAACTTCAATTCATACCTCTCAACAATGAATTCAACTTATTCAACCATCATTTAAGCTACCTTAACATATAAATAACATCTTCCCAAAAACTTATCAAAATAACACAAATTTAGCAACTTGCCGAATGGATATATGTTCAATGATTCATGAATTTAAACCATGGGTTAACTATACTATGTACTTATCAATTTAATTTCATAATCAATTACAAAAAAAAATCACATTACATACCTTTAAATTGAGATAACCATGGCCGAATGCCTTGGCTTCTTCTTCAATATTTTTCTTTCTCAATTTTGGTAATGAAGAAAGAAAGATGAACACCCATTATTTTATCATCTTTTTCTTATTTTACTAATTATTTTTTTATTTGAAAATAATGCCATTACTTATTTTAATACTTAAATAAAACATATATTATCCATCAACCATCATTATGGCCAGCCACTATATTAAATTGGTCTATTTGACATGCAAGTCCCCCATGTCAATAGTTCATGCATTATTTGGCACTTTAAAATTTACCTATCACATTTTCAAGTCTTATCACATGAGTCCTATCTTATAAATTTCACATACAAATGACAAAATCAAAGCATGAAACTTTCACACATGCATTTACACATATAATAAACATAGAATATAATGGTTAATTATTTTTATGACTCAGTTTTGTGCTCCCGAAACCACTTTTCGACTAGGGTCAAATTAGGGCTGTCACAACTCTCCCCAACATAAAGAATTTTCGTCACTGAAAATCTTACCAGTGAATAAGTTAGGATATCGATCTTTCATAGAGTCTTCAGGTTCCCATGTAGCTTCTTCAACCCCATGCTTAAGCCACAGTACCTTCACTAATGAGATTTTCTTATTTTGTAGTTCTTTTACTTCACGAGCCAGAATACGAACAGGTTCTTCTTCATAGCTTAAATCAGATTGAACAGATGGATTAATTATATGCGGTGGATCTGATCTATAACGTCGAAGCATCGAAACATGAAAAATGTTGTGAATCTTTTCAAGCTCAAGGGGTAAAATCAATCTGTATGTGACCGGCCCAACTCGTTTGGATATTTCATATGGCCCGATGAACCTCGGACTCAATTTGCCCTAACGGCCAAATCTGAGCACCTTTTTCCAAGGTGAAACTTTAAGAAACACTTTGTCTCTGACCTGATATTCAATGTCTTTTCGTTTTAAATCCGCATACGACTTATGATGATCTGAAGCTGCTTTCAGACTTTCACGGATCACTTTTACTTTCTGCTCAGCATCTTTAATCAAATCAACCTCGAAGATTTTACTTTCACTAAGCTCGATCCAAAACAACGGTGTACGACATTTACGACCGTACAAAGCCTCGTAAGGTGCCATCTTAATGCTTGATTGAAAACTATTGTTGTAAGCGAATTCAATCAAAGGCAAATACCATTCCCATGAACCTCTAAACTCAAGGATGCAACATCATATCCTCGAGTATCTGAATTATCCGCTCGGATTGACCATCATTCCGGGGATGAAAAGCGGTGCTAAAATGCAACTTGGTACCCAATGCTTCTTGCAATTTCTTCCAAAATCACGATGTGAATCTCGGATCTCTATCCGACACAATAGAAATAGGTACCCCGAGTAACCTTACAATCTGAGAAACATACAACTCGGCTAGCTTGTCAAGTGAATAATCCGTACGTATGAGAATAAAATGAGCCGACTTTGTCAATCTATCAATAACACCCCAGATCGCATCTTTCTTGCTTGACGATAATGGCAACCCGGATACAAAATCCATCATGACTCGATCCCATTTCCATTCGGGTATCATGATCGGCTGAAGTAATCCTGAAGGCATTTGATGTTCCGCTTCCACTTGTTGACATATCAAAAACTTCGAAACAAAGTCAGAAATGTCTCGTTTCATACTAGGCCACCAAAACTGACATTTCAAATCGTTGTACATTTTCGTACTACCCGGGTGGACTGACATTCGGCTACTATGAGCCTCGCTTAAAATCACCGAAATAAGTTCCGAACTTCTTGGAACACAATCGATTTCTGAACTTCAAACAATTGTTGTCATCAATTTGAAACTCTGATTCCACATTTGAGACACAATCAGCTCGTTTGGCCACCAATTTATCGTCGACTTTCTGAGATTCACGTATTTGATGAATCAATAATGGTTTGGCTATTAATTTTGCTACTAACACAGTATCGGATGAAACGGATAGGTGTACATTCATCGCTCACAAAGTAAACAGTGACTTGTGACTTAAAGCATCGGCAACCACGTTAGCCTTTCCCGGGTGATAGTCAATGACGAGCTCATAATCTTTCAACAACTCAAGCCAACGTCTTTGTTGCAGAGTCAAATCTCTTTGAGTCATCAAATATTTGAGGCTTTTGTGATCCGAATATACATGACACCCCTCTCCAAACAAGTAATGTCGCCATATTTTCAAAGCGAATACGATGGCAGCTAATTCGAGATCATGGGTTGGATAGTTTTTCTCATGTGGCTTCAATTGCCTCGATGCGTAAGCTACAACTCGACCCTCTTGCATCAATACACAACCCAGCCCAGGTAAGGACGCATCACTGTAAATGAAAAACTCTCTATCGGATTCAGGCTGCACTAACACAGGAGCTTCAGTCAAATAAGTTTTCAATTGATCGAAACTTTTCTGACATTTTTCTGACCAATCAAACTTAACATCTTTCTGAAGTAGTTTCGTCATTGGTGTGGCTATCATCGAGAAACCCTTTACAAACCGTCTGTAGTAACCGGCAAGTCCCAAAAAGCTCTGAACTTCAGTAACATTTCTCGGAGGCTTCCAATCAAGTATGGCTGAAATTTTGCTCGGATCAACTCGAATACCAGATGCAGATACCACATGCCCCCCAAAACTAACTTCTCTCCACCAGAATTCACATTTACTAAATTTCGCGTATAACTTCTTGTCTCGTAAAATCTGTAATACCAATCTCAGGTGCTCGGCATGTTCAGTTTCATCGCGTGAATAAGTCAAGATGTCATCTATAAACACAACTACAAATCGGTCCAAATACTGTCTAAAAATTTGATTCATCAAATCCATAAATACCGCAGGGACATTAGTGAGCCCAAACGGCATCACTATGAACTCGTAGTGACCGTATCTCATTCTGAAAGCAGTTTTAGGTATATCTGAGTCTCGAACTCGCAACTGATAATAACCCAATCTGAAATCTATCTTTGAAAACACTAAGGCTCCCTTCAGCTGATCAAACAAATCATCAATACGTGGTAACGGATATTTGTTCTTTATTGTCACTTTATTTAATTGACGATAGTTGATGCACATTGTAACACCCCGAACCCGAAACCGACACCGGAGTCGAACACGAGGTGTTAACTGACTTTAACCCCTTATAAAATTTATTTTCCAGACACTGCCCAATCTGTGTACAAGTCGTTTTAAAAATCATATCTTGAGTTTCGTAACTCAAAAATCAGTTTCGTAATTTTTCCCAGAAACTAGACTCATGTGCCCATCTATGTATTTTTTTCTAGAAGTTTTGGTCGGGCCAATTAGTACAGTTTATTAGTCAAAGTCTCCCATGTTGCAGGGGTCGACTACACTGACCTTTGTGCATTACGACTTGGATATCTCCCTCCACAGAGTTTCAATACTGATGCCGTTTATTTCTATAGAAACTAGACTCAGAGAGGAATCTATACATATATGGTATGACTCCTAATTATCTCTGGTTAATTTATAATGAATTTCCAAAGTCGGAGCAGGGAATCCAGAAACCGTTCTGGCCCTGTCCCACAAAAATCTGTTTATCTCTTAATATACTGCCCATATGATCTTTTCGTTACTTCCTCATGAAAACAGACTCATCGAGCTTCGATTACATAATTTATTCATCAATTAATTCCACTCCTACTATTTTTAGTGATTTTTCAATCTCATGACACTACTGCTGCCAGCATCTGTTACGAAAGTAACTAGGTCCATTTCATGCCTACCCTTGATCCAACTCAATCGAACATTCGTGCCATTTTCGCATGGCTTAAAGTTTACATGCCAAAGTTCAAACACAACGTAATAGCTTATACATGCCAAAATGTTCTTCTAAGCCAACTAAGAAGAAAGTACCAAAACTTGCTATCCGGTGTGATGACTTCGATGACGGCCTGACCCCGCAAAAAAAATAGATGAGTCCAAGCAACCTATAATGGGTGACAAGGAAACACCGAGTGAGTTTATAACTCAGTAAGTCATAAGCAATGCACTACCATCCATCAATAACATTATCACAAGAGGAAGCAAAATGGAACGAGACAATTTACTCCATCCATACCGAACCATACCATAGTTCCTCCAACCTATCGATTCAGTTTCATATCAATTCATGCATTCACATTCCATATACTCATCAATAGGACATTGAAGCATTTTCATAAATCAATTTATTTTCGTTACAATCAAACGACTAAACGGCCTTTCACCCATCCTACGATAAATTTTATGTACATGACTTCAAGTATATTTGTCACATAGGTTCAAACTTACCGAGCTCAACACCAAGTATAAGATAGCACCTATTAGCCATGTACTCAAGACACTTACCCGATCCGCTGTCCGCGATCGACTCAATAGTGTCGCACACATAGTGTCCATAATGATTCACGAATGTATATTGAGTCCGTACACTCAGTGCTATATAATCAACTCGCACACTTAGTGCTACGTAATCAAATCGCACACTTAGTGCTACATAGTCAAACTCGCACACTTAGTGCCGCATGGTCAATTCGCACACTTAGTGCATCATATTCATTTCGCACACTTAGTGCAACATAGTCAAATCGCACACTTAGTGCTGTACAATTTAATCCCGCGCACTTAGCGCCAATCTCATGGTCATAAATGGTTATACCCGCACGTTTAGTGCCGAGATCAACAACTCAGTACATCTTACCTCTTTTCTTTTCATTCAACAATTTCATCATCACATACGTACATGCATATATATATATGTATATTTATTCATTCCATTCAGCATCAATACATAAACATTATGACCATTTGAAATAATACCAACTACATGCTTAATGACTTACCTTGTGTTGGGTAAGACGGTTCCAACTCGGCTACTCAGTGATCCTTTCTTTGCCTTTGCTTGATTCTCCTTCTTTAGCTCCTTGAGCTTAATCAATAATTCACTAGTTTAACCATCTTGTTAAACATTCATAATTCAATTACACATGCTTATGTATGTTTGTATATTCGGCAACCATCCTCACTAATTACCCATTTAGTCGATTACACACATAATTAAAGGTAACATCACAAATGGCATACTTATGTATATATATATGTATATATATATACTTCGGAATGGGCATCACAATTAGATTTAACACCACCTTCATACTCAATTAGATGGCCGAATGCATGTGTATACGCACAATGTCAACTATAACATCATGTAAATCCACATATACTACATTTCTTATGTTCCACATCTTAATGCCCATTATACATAATCAAATTTAACATCATCTATATATTTACTCATATGGCCGAATATACATACCCCCATATAACATCATTTTCATTCCATTTAACACTTAATTTCCACCACATAAACACTTGGCCAATTTTGCTAGCACACAAGCCTATGACCGAATGTCCTTGACCTCTAGTCACCTAGATTTTTATTCTTTAAGCCTCATCCAACTCATATTTTTCATTGACAACCTCCTTAACTTCAATTTATTCACATCTTTAATCATGCTACATTCGACCATTATTTAACAATAATTCATGCATCCTTTTTATTAAACACTCAAAATCAACCATCTTCATACCTCATCACCAAAGACATCAAAATACCAACCAAGAATGTAACATTCATGGCCGAATATCATCTCCATCAATTAACAAAATTTGAACCATGGCTAGGTAGATTTTCACTTACAACTTAAATATACATGCATCTCAAAGAATAATATCAAACATACCTTAGTCTAGCAAACCACCATAGCCGATTTTCTCAAGCTTTTCCCCTTCCTTTCTTTCCTCTATTCGGCCAAGGATGTTCAAGAATGAACACTTTTTTTTTGTTTTCTTTCTTCAATTCACGGCAACAAGGGGGTATGGATGAGACCATGTTATTTTTTTTTTCATCACCCTTCCTTTCATTATTTAATCACCATGCTCATTATTTTATTTTTCTTAACATACATCACTAGCATAACATGTTGGAGACATGTTTCCACCCATAGCATGGCCGGCCACTACATATTAGGGAGGGGGAATTTGACATGCAAGTCCCCTTTTTCTTTCACATGCACTAATAGGTCCTCATGCATTGACCTATCACATTTTAAAATTTTCTCATATAAGTCCTATTGACTAAATTCACATGCAAACGACTAAATCGAAGCTTGAAATTTTCACACATTCATGATTACGTATTCTAGACAATAAACATCACATTCGAACCTTTCGGTGACTCGGTTTAGTGGTCCCAAAACCACTTCTCGACTAGGGTCAATTTTGGGCTGTCACACACATTCTCATGGTTCCGTCTTTCTTTTTCACAAACAATACTGGTGCACCCCAAGGGGAGAAACTTGGTCGAGCGAAACCTCTATCTGTCAACTCTTGCAACTGAGATTTCAATTCCTTCAATTCCGTTGGTGCCATACGGTACGGAGCTATCGAAATTGGTGTAGTCCTAGGTACAAGTTCAATGCCAAACTCTACCTCTCGAACAGGTGGTAACCCTGGTAATTCCACAGGAAAAACATCCGGATACTCACAAACCACTAGTACTGATTCAAGCTTCTTTTCTGATTCTTTACTATCAAGTACATACGCAAGATATGCTTCACACCCCCTTTTTACATATTTCTGAGCCAACATCGAGGATATCATTGTGGGTAACCCGTTCACGCCAGCAGACTCAACTCGTATTATTTCATCATTTGCACATCTCAAATCAATAGTCTTTCTTTTGCAATTCACAACTGCATCATGCACAGTCAACCAATCCATACCGAGAATAACATAAAATTCATCAAACGGTAAAAGCATCAAATCAGCCAGAAAATAGGAACCTCGGATTATTAGGGGACATTTCCTGCACACTTTGTCAACTAACACATATTGACCCAAGGGATTCGATACTCGAATCACAAACTCAGTAGACTCAACAGGTAGAGTCTTACTAGATGCTAAATTCTCATATACATATGAATGAGTAGAACCAGGATTAATCAATGCAATCACAATAGTATCAAAGAGAGTGAAAGTACCAGTAATAACATCAGGCGAAGAAGCATCCTAGCGTGCGCGTATAGCATAAGCTCTAGCAGGAGCACGAGCCTCAGATCTAGTCGTAGCATCTCTAGACCCTCTCTGACTGCCACTAGCATTCCCAGTATTCCTAGAGGGTCTACCTCAAGCTGTAGTAGTACTCAGTTTACCACTCTGATTCACATTCTGTTCAGACAATCTCGGGAAGTCCTTGATAAAGTGGTCGGCTGATCCATACTTATAATAGGAGCGGTCATGAAATCTACAACTACCCGAATGCCATTTCCCACAATACTTCTACTCGGTCCTGTCCCAACGATCGTTTCCAACACTGGCAACCGAAGTGGCTCGCGTACTCAGACGGGGTTGATCATGGTCTTGTTTGGAAAAGCCCGAAGTGTTCTTAGATCGGTCTGAATCATCCCAAAATTTATTCGGTGACTGTCGAAAAGGCTTTCCCAAAGATCTTTTACGGAACTCTCTAGCTCCATCTTTAGCTTTTCTTTTCTCTTTACTGAGCTCTTCGGCTTTGCAAGCTCACTCAACAAGTACTACAAACTCTTTGATTTCAGAATGCCAACAAACAGTTTTATATCTTCGTTCAATCCATCTTCGAAACGTTCACACATTATAGCTTATGAAGAAGCACATTCTCGAGCATACCGGCTAAGTCTCACAAATTTCCGTTCATAATCAGTAACTGACATGGAACCCTGTTTAAGTTCAAGAAATTCCTTCCGTTTCTGATCGATGAATCTCTGGCTGATATACTTTTTCCGGAACTCGGTTTGGAAGAATTCTCAAGTCACTCTCTCTCTGGGCACAACAGAAATCAGCGTATTCCACCAATAGTAGGCAAAATCACGTAGCAAAGATATAGCACATTTTAGGCATTCATCGGTGTGCAAGATAATTCGTCGAACACTCGGATAGTACTGTGCAACCAAAATTCGGCTTGCTCAACATCATCACTATCTGTAGCCTTAAATTCAGTAGCCCCGTGCTTTCGGATTCTGTCAACCGGGGGCTTATTCAACCTTATCTGATCAATTATCAGAGGTATTGTATGTGCAGGGGTGTATTATTCGGGAGTGGGGGTTGCGGAACAGCCATATTAGTTCGAATGTATTGGTTGAACAAATAATTCATCACACTATAAGAAGCCTATCTGGCCTCATCGTTCTGATTGTTTGCGATAGGTTGAGAGTCCATCGGCGCTGTCCCATGCGTGGGAGCAGGCGCTACAATCTCTACATCATCAGCTACCGCTCGATTGGGATCGGGATCCATTACTAAAAGAAAACACATTTTTTTTACTGTCAGAATTCATCATACTATCGTATTAATACTATATGGCATGTATAGCTAGACTCAAACACTCTACGTTAGTCCTAGAATCGACTAAACCGTAACTTTGATACCAATAAAATGTAACACCCCTAACCCGAATCCGATCACCGGATTTAGGCTAAAAAGGTATTACCGAGCTAAACATTAAATTTCTCATCCACATTAACTAACATAAACAGAGATCGAGCTGAATACATATTGATCTTTGTGTTATATATATGCCATTTTCATATGGCCAAAATATTTACAGTTACAAAACATAGTTATCTTCAGCCTAACCAATACATGCCATATCAGGACCAAAATAAAACTGTACCAAAAAGATCGATAGTAGGATGAATTGCTGACGATCTTCGAGTCGGTGGCCAAAATCAACAATCTATAAAACAGAGAAATAAGGAACAGAGTAAGCTTTCGAGGCTTAGTAAGTTTTAAGCATTTCAAACAATTAAAACTTGTCATTTAAATCGAACATTAAGTATCACAGAACTCGTATTCTAATTATATATTACTTGGTCAAATATACACAAGTACACTAATTATAAAGCCTATTGGTCGAATATATATATATATGAATACACAAGAAATTTTTAGCACATATTTAACTATAGTATATGGCTCATACAATTACTTTAAGTCACATACTTTCATATAATGACATACATTGACCGAATAGGTCATTCTCTTATTCTTAAATACCGTATTCATCCACACACACACATATATATAAATATATCATTCTTTAAAACTAATAATTCACTTTAAAATCATTTCACATATGAGTACATAATACGTACCTTAACATGTTAAATATATAGTACTCAATCGACGGTGGTTTTTCGCGGATATTCAATGTCGTAATCTTACTTAATTTACTGGCATCAAACCTGTCAAGTCTTAGAACTTGAAACAAATTTCTAACACGAACCTACGGGAATTTAAACCCGGTATAATACCAGCTCGTACCCTGCGAGTCTCTAGCCCGGATAGCATTCTAGCACGAAGCCTGCGGGTCTTTAAGCCCGGATAACATTCCAGCGTATAGCCTGCGGGTCTTTAAGCCCAGATAACATTCCAGCATATAGCCTGTAGGTCTTTAAGCCCGGATACAATTCCTCAAGTATGATGCATATTTAATCATATATTAACACATCTCATTGAACATATCACATTAGTAGTCATTTGCTACATGTGAATATAAGCTCCATATACATTTCATTAATTAAGCTTAACCCGTATTGACCATTCGTCTATAGTTCATATACTGAGATTATTTATCACACAACTTAATTCAAGTAGAATTAAAAGGTCACAATTCATCTAATATACACATATCAAGACATCATAAATTTTTATACTAAAGGTGACTACTCAAAACTTACCTCAGATATCGTCGAACGATTACAACGGCTATTCGATTACTTTATCTTTTCCCTTATCTGAGTTTGCCTCTCTATGCTCTTGAGCTAATTCAAACAAATTTAGCTTATTAAAATCCCATCATGCTAGATTATGGTCGAATATGACAAGAGATTTACTAGGTCATATAGCTACCTTTAGCTCAAATACGAAATGGTCATACCCATTTTAATCACTTTAAACATTCTAATACAATTTAATTAAACATTTCTCCAAGTATACCTTTATGACCAAATATACATATCAAATAAATAGCTTACTTAATACATAACTCACATAGCCAAAGTACATATAACCCTAATGACCGAATATGTATATCACCAAAATTCCTGTGACTTAACCTTTAACCCCTTTTAGTCGAATATCCATTAAATATCTAGTTCACATACACAAACACAAAATTCATATGGCTTGTCATATTTTCATGTACATATCTTAACTATATAGCCGAATATATATATATAGTTCATCAAACCGATATTTATTCCTATTCCCTTAACACATATGGATCAATTTGACATGCATTTACCTTTGGCACATTCGGTCATTTAAGCAATAACCTATCTAGAATTTAAGCATTTTATACTAAAAATTCTCCCAAGGCCAAATTCATATACATCTTTTAATACTCGTACAAAGTTTATATTTCAAATAATTTGTGCATACACCATTAACCTACTAATTAACTAAACAATTCAAAAATTTTCTTTAACGAAACATATATTCAGAAATGACCACAACAATTTAACAAATCTTAAAAACAATCTATAACATTTTAATTTCATCTTATTCCCCCCCATGACCGAATGTGCATATATATGTATATAAACTCAAATAACAACAAAATTTTCTTTCCAAAATGCATATATATACATACGGCAACTTCAATTCATACCTCTCAACAATGAATTCAACTTATTCAACCATCATTTAATCTACTTTAACATATAAATAACATCTTCCCAAAAACTTATCAAAATAACACAAATTTAGCAACTTGCCGAGTGGATATATGTTCAATGATTCATGAATTTAAACCATGGGTTAACTATACTATGTACTTATCAATTTAATTTCATAATCAATTACAAAAAAATCATATTACATACCTTTAAATTGAGATAACCATGGCCGAATGCCTTGGCTTCTTCTTCAATATTTTCCTTTCTCAAATTCGGCAATGAAGAAAGAAAGATGAACACCCATTATTTTATAATCTTTTTCTTATTTTACTAATTATTTTTTATTTCAAAATAATGTCATTACTTATTATAATACTTAAATAAAACATATATTATCCATCAACCATCATTATGGTCGGCCACTATATTAAAAGTGGCCTATTTGACATGCAAGTCCCCCATGTCAATAGTTCATGCATTATTTGGCACTTTAAAATTTACCTATCACATTTTCAAGTCTTATCACATGAGTCCTATCTTAAATTTCACATACAAATGACAAAATCAAAGCATGAAACTTTCACACATGCATTTACACATATAATAAACATAGAATATAACGGTTAATTATTTTTATGACTCGATTTTCTGGTCCCGAAACCACTTTTCGACTAGGGTCAAATTAAGGCCGTCACAACCGATATTTGCTAAGGGCTGTTTGTAAGCCTCTACCTCTGTCGCATAGGGTGATCGTTGTGGAGATAGACTGATTACTTCCCTTCTCTATATTCGGTTTTAGGTTTTCGATAAGTTGTTTTCACTTGGTTCAAATGGTTGTGCGAGCAATATGATTAAGGTTAATAGGTTTGGTTGGAATGCAGGTGATTTCTAAGGGCCTATAACCAGTTCCTGCAACGGTTGAAGGGTGCAAACCTAAATCGGTTGATTAAGGCAAGCGACAATCTACTTCTATTTAGATAAGTATTTTAAGAGGGATCTTGTAACCTTATTGCAAAAGGACTAACGGTGCGTTATGTTTGACTTTAGGTTGGAGTGCTCTAGAGTGGTGTGCACATTTTCGCAAACAGGTGTGTAAAACGCTACCCCTATTCGTAACTCGGCAAAAGCCGACAATTGTGACTATTATCGCTACACTGGTGTGTGCTCGCTCGTGTGGTAATCCGAATGCTTAAATGTAGGCATAAGATCGTTAAGGCTGGCCATGAGCGATTTCATGGTCTATGGCCTATTTGGGCCATGATGGGTCGAAATGGGCTGTGTGGGCCCACAGGCATGTGGGTCCCACACGGGTAAACCACGTGGACGGGTTGAGGATGTTGGGCTAGGCTGTGTAGTTCACACGACCATAGCCATTTCTGGGCTGTGTGGGCCACACGAGTGTGTGGGCCCACATGGGCCTGCAATATGGGCCTTAGGCCCATTTTTACTGTTTGACTGTTAAGGTTGCACAGATCGCCTGAGACAACTGTGGACCTACTGTGGGACCGAAAAGTAGACCTAGACCCTAAATTGATAAATGACTATTTTTCCCTTATATTGTAACATGACTATTTTGCCCTTATGTGGTAAAATGACCGTTTTGCCCTTCTATGGTATACTGACTGTTTTGTCTGTATATGGTAAAATGACTATTTTGCCCTTATGAGGTAAAATGATTATTTTTCCCTTATGAGGTAAAATGATTGTTTTTCCCTTATGAGGTAAAATGATTGTTTTTCCTTTATGAGGTAAAATGACTGATTTGCCCTTATGAGGTAAAATGACTGTTTTGCCCTTATGAAGTAAAATGACTATTTTTCCCTTATATGGTAAGATGATTGATATGCCCTTATGTGATATATATTTATATTTGAGGACACGATTTGTAACTGTATTGAGTACATGTATAATATTATGATATGACATGATACGTTGCATGGTGCATTGCATGTGGATAGGCTTTTATATGATTGAAGGAAGTGTACTGTACTGGCAGCTCTGCTGCAAATCACTGATGGCTCTTAGCCTATTATACTTGCAGTTATACTGCACATACTATTTAGTACCTTAACCGGTGCTAATTCTGGAGTGTAGGGATGGGTGGGTTGGTTATATCCCCACATGGAGTGTAGGGTTGGACGGAGATGGATTGTAAAGGCTGGATGGGTAGGACCTGCATACTGTTTAAACTGTTATGCACTGATTACTGTTACCGTACTATTTACTACTACTGTAATGGGCAAAGGCCCAAACACATGATTGTTTTTTGTATTGAGATGGGCTAAAGCCCAAACTGATATTGTCACTGTTACCAAAAAGGGCTTAGGCCCAGACTGTGTTTGTTTTCTGACTGTTTGCTTATATGGGATTACACACTGAGTTTTCGTAAACTCACCCTTCTACTTATATGTGCAGGTAATCCTTAGGCGGATCGGTGCTGCGAGGGACTCGAAGGTGGCCACACAACCGCTTATGCTTCCATATTCGACTTTTAATTTTTAAGTAATTTTAATTTGGGTATTTTTACTGTAACAAGGCCTCTATGGATTTTAACTTTAAATTGGGTTTTATTTGCTTTGGTTTATAACTGATAGTAGTAGGAAAAGACGCGTGTTTTCAAAAAACATAAATGTTTTTCCCAAGTCACCACGTTTATGCATCGTGTTTTAAAAGTTTCCGTACTAAATAATGTTTCCAAATAAATGGCGATTTAATACAATTAATTCTTTGCTAAACAACTTACATTTTGGACAAGATCGACACATCCTATAACCTTCGTCAAGATCAATAAGAGATTAATTATAGAATGGGTTTTTCAATGATATTGCAATTTACGAAATAGACTCCAGTGTGACATCGCCAGATTCGGCCGTAACGTCTACGCTGGGTTTGGGGTGTTACTGTTATTAAAAAAAGGGCCTGCTACTCAAGGGATAGGTGGCATGCTACTGTTATTGAGGGGCTTGAGTTTGAGTCCTGCCTGGCGCATGAGAGTGCTTTTTTTTTCTGCTGCTGATGCTGTGGAGATGTTGTGGATTGACCGAAACAATTCAAACTGAGTAGTTGAGGGAGGAGGGATCGGTTAAGGGATTTTAGGAGAGATTTTAGAAGAAAATCATGGGGAGTTAAGGGGAAGGAGTGTTATGATGAATTGGGACTTTAGGCTCTCAAAGAAATCGATTTTGGGGAAAGGATTCGACTTTGAGGTGAGTGGGAAGCACTTTATTTCGGTTGCTACCAAAAGTTTTGGGGACTCATTTTTTGGAGATCGATTGGTGCTAGGGAATTTGCTTGTGCCTCTCTTTTCTTTTGGCTTGTTTTGGGTTAGCGTTTTGGGGTCTCTTGCTTTTCATTTCATTCTTCTTTTCCTTTCCTAATGGCCGAATGCTTTCTGTCTCTCTCTCTCAATTCTCTTGAGGCCATCAATTTCCCTCTTTTGCATATTGTTGCTTAAGTCGTTCCCCTTGCTTTCTTCCCTCCCTCAATTAGTTTGGTGTTGACCGAATACTTCTTCTTCTTTTCTCATCTATACCCTCTCTCAATTCCTTCCCTTTTCACTTGGTAGTTTGGCTAAATACTCTACCTATATCTTATCGGGAATGTGGGCCCTATAGGGTAAACCACGCAAACGTGTGGAGGATATTGGTCTAGGTTGTTTAGTTCACATGACCATGACCATTTCTGGGCTGTGTGGGTCCACATGGGCCTGCAATATGGGCCTTAGGCTCATTTTCACTATTTGTCTGTTAAGGTAGCATGGATCACCCGAGACGACTTTGGACCTACTGTGGCACCGGCAAGCATACCTAGACCCCAAAGTAATAAATGATTGTTTTTCCCTTATGTGGTAAAATGATTGTTTTGCCCTTATGTGGCAAAATGACTGTTTTGCCCTTATGAGGTAAAATGACTATTTAGCCCTTATGAAGTGAAAATGACTGATTTGCCCTTATGAGGTAAAATGACTGTTTTGCCCTTATGAGGTGAAATGACTATTTTGCCCTTATATGGTGAAATGACTGATATGCCCCTATGTGATGTACGTTTATATTTGAGCACGCGATTTGTAACTGTATTGAGTACATGTATAATATTATCATATGACATGACACGTTGCATGGGGATGGGTTTTTATATGATTGGAGGAAGTGTACTGTACTGGCAGCCTTGCTGCAAACAACTAATGGCTCTTAGCCTATTATACTGGCAGCTCTGCTGCAAATACTATTTAGTGTCACAATCGGTGCTAATTCTGGAGTGTAAGGATGGCTGGGTTGATTATATCCCCACATGGAGTGTAAGGTTGGACCGAGATGAAGTGTAGAGGCTGGATGGGTAGGACCTGCATACTGTTTAAACTATTACTGCACTGATTACTGTTATTGCACTGTTTACTGCTACTTAATGGGAAAAGGCCCAAACACATGATTGTTTTCATATTGAGATGGGCTACAGCACAAACTGATATTGTCACAGTTACCACAAAAGGCTTCAGCCTAGACTGTGTTTGTTTTCTGACTATTTGCTTATATGGGATTACAAACTGAGTTTTCGTAAACTCACCATTTTTCTTATCTACACAGGTAATCCTTAGGTGGATCGGTACTGCAAGAGACTCGAAGGTGGCCACACAACCGCTCATGCTTCCGTATTCGACTTTTAATTTATAAGTAATTTGAATAAGGGTATTTTTACTGTAAGAAGGCCTTTATGGATTTTAACTTTAAATTGGGTTTTATTTGCTTTGGTATATAACTGCTAGCAGTAGGAAAAGGCGTGTGTTTTCGAAAAAGATAAATCTTTTTCCCAAGTCACCACGTTTACGCATCCTGTTTTAAAAGTTTCCACAATAAATAATGTTTTCAAATAAATGGTGATTTAATACGATTAATTCTTTTCTAAACAACTTACGTTTTGGAAAGGATTGACACATCCTAAAACCTTCGTCAAGATCAATAAGAGATTAATTATAAAACGAGTTTTTCAACGATATCGCATTTTACGAAATACACTCTAGTGTGACATCACTTATTAGATTGTAACATCTAGGCCGGGTTTGGGGTGCTACATTATGATTCTGAATGGTTCAATGGGCATTCTGAGAAACAAATGATTATATGAAATATGTATACAATTCAGGTATGTTTGAAGTTGTATATCATATTTGACGTTGAAAGATATGTATATGTATCTTTGTGATCAAGTGATTATATGTGACAAAAGTATGAGAAAATATGCTATATGAGCAAATGAATGGGGAATATGTGAAATTTATTTGAGCTATGTGGTTTGTGATAGCATTTTGCTAAGGAGTATATGTATATTATGATGCTTATATGTTTATATTGTTAAGTTTATTTGTATATGGTTACCAAGCCTTTGATAGCTTACTTTGTGTGTGTTTTCAATTGTTTTATAGATATTATAGCTGTCGGGAGCTCGGGGATCGTCAAGAATCATCACCACACAATCGAACTATATTTTGGTACATTTTGAAAGTGTAAATATTGGAGTATGGCATGTATAGGCTAGAAGAATTAGTATATGTTTTGTAATGTGTATATCATGCCATGTGATATGGCTAGAATATTGTTAAACTTATTATTTGAATATGGTATATGATATGTGATGCAATGTTGCTATTATGAGGTGCTTTTGGTTGGCCAAAAGTAATGGTCAATTTGGTAAGTTTTTGGTATATGTTTGATTTTAGATTTGGTAAGAATTTGGCATGAGAATGAACGGGGTAAATTGATGTTACAAAATTATATGTTTTGGTATGTCTTTGGTTTATGAATGTTATGTTTTGATTTTTGAATTATGAATGAAATAGATTGATGAAT
This sequence comes from Gossypium hirsutum, assembly GCF_007990345.1. Classification (NCBI taxonomy): domain Eukaryota; kingdom Viridiplantae; phylum Streptophyta; class Magnoliopsida; order Malvales; family Malvaceae; genus Gossypium; species Gossypium hirsutum. Next base: position 73,011,780 of record NC_053429.1, on the reverse strand, counting down.
ATATGATATGAATGATGTATGATTTGGGTTTGAAATTGGTTGAAAATATGTTGCTTTAGATACCTATTTGATGCTTGTAGGGAGGACCCTTAATGGGTGGAAAATTAGCCTTGTAAATGGCCTATGTTTACCCATATGGGTAGAGACACGGGCGTGTGTCTCAGCCGTGTTGCTTGAGGGCAATTTCGAAATGAGCCTGGGCAGACCACATGGTCGCACACACGGGCGTGTGCTAAGCCGTATGGCCAAGTCAGTTTCAACCATGGGCTAGACACACAGGTGTGTGGTCAGCCGTGTAGCCAAGTCAGTAGCCTCTCTAATATTTCGCATGGTTTGACACATGGGCGTGTCTTGTGGCTGTTGGAACACCGGTGCCTCCAAGGCGCAGCGAAAAATTGAAAAAAATAAATTCCGGCGATCCAAACCAAGGATCCATGTGTACAGAACAAATCGGGGTGATAAAAAGGTTTCAAAATTACCGAAACTTCAATTTGAGTAGACAGCGACGCCTAGGCAATAGGAATGCTGAACCACTATCGAACCAAGCCGCAACCTTTTCTGACGTCGGCCTCTACGTAGTCCACCCGATTGACAATGGACGGTAGAAATCCCAGAAAACTATTTTCAGAGAGTATTTTGCTAAACGGCTGCTAGACCACATAGCATATTTTCGGGCTACTTTTTATATATCCTTTTTAGGGTTTTTACCCTTGCTATATATAACTCCCTCTTCATTGGTATATATTTATAATGAATTTTAATTCATTAAAATTAATCCGAACATAATAATTATCATTCAAATAAATATAATAATGTTTAACCGAAAAATTATAATTACATTAATTATAATAAAGATTTTAGTAAACTATATTTATTTAAACTTATATACGAACTAAATTCATATATAAATAAAATTATGTTCTGATTATGTGTACAACATCCTTGTACATATAGTATGTTCAACAATTTGATTGCCCAATTAAATTAATTCTATAATTAATTTAATTCATGTGACAACCAAGCAATATGCCAACTATGTTTCACCTCGTTCATTCCAACCATAAGGTGTGACCCTATAGGTTCTTGTAACGTTAGCAGTAATATTAGAACGATTCTAATGTTACAAACAATGAGTGGCATCGCAATGCATCAATGCTACCTAAGTTACAAGAAGTCATCATTCGACATAACCTTTTGTGATTAACCTTTCATGCATTAATCCTTAAGTCCTATATCTTTGGAATGGACACAAGTCATGGAATAGTCACACTTGCATAGTTCATCCCATGTTTCTTGATACCTTGAGTAGACTATGATACACAAATAAGTATGACATCTCATATCAACTTATTTGAGCATGGCCATGCATTTCTAGCCTCACTCAATCAAGTGGCCTGAGATATTACTCCCATTATGTAGGAGGGACTTATCCTATATTGATCAACTATATCCCTCAACATAGATTGTGGTATATCCAACATCAGTCTTTATAGAACAACCAGTTACGGTGTTTGTTTGACTGTATCAAAATATACAACTCACGATGTTGGGATAAAGAGGATCTCAAGTATGAGGATCATATACATATTAATCACTATGAGTAATGTTGTGACAATTACATAATAATCCAAGAAACATACTCATAGCAGGTCAGTCCAATATGTTGTTCTCTAACACACATATTCATGCATTGATTCTGACACTCCATATCAATGGCAACTCTTTATCATCAATCAACTACATGTTAGTCTTAATGCATTATTATTGTCCTAGCCAACAATAATACTTGACTAAGGATCTTTTAAGAATAATCATATTATTCTCAGGACATTATTATAAAATAGTTTATTTATGCACACAAAACTGAAATAATAATGGCAACGCCTTATATTAATAAACATGATAAACCAAGTATGTTATTACAACCATCTCATGATTGATCTTTGGGCATACTCTTACAATCTCCCACTAGCACTAAGACAAATCACTTATATATCTAATACCAAGTGACTTAGTGTGACGATCATGCTTCTGCAGTGTCAGAGGCTTGGTCAGGGGACCAGCAATGTTATCATCTGTAGGTACTCTGGATATCTTTACATCCCCTCGATCGATAATCTCTCGAATAAGATCGTAGTGCCTAAGTATATGTTTGGATCGTTGGTGAGATCTGGGTTCTTTTTCTTGTGCAATGGCTCCATTGTTATCACATCGGAGTTCTATAGCATCTGATATGCTAGGCACAACCCCTAGTTCAGTAATGAACTCCTTGATCCAAACCGCTTGTTTTGCTGCCTCACTAGCTGCAATATACTCAGCCTCTGTTGTAGAATCGGCTACTGCACTTTGCTTTAAACTCTTCCAGCTCACAGCACCACCATTAAGGCAAAACACAAAACCTGATTGTGATTGAGAATCATCCTTGTCGGTTTGGAAGCTGGCATCAGTGTAACCTTTTACACTTAACTCTTCCTCACCTCCATATATTAGGAACGTATCCTTAGTTCTTCTTAAGTACTTCAGGATATTCTTGACTGTGGTCCAGTGACCTTCACCGGGATCTATTTGGTACCTGCTCGTCATACTTAAGGCATATGAGACATCTGGATGGGTACATAACATGGCATACATGATAGATACAATAGCAGAAGCATATGGAATTTTACTCATGTGTTCTCTCTCTTGTGGAGTTGAAGGACACATTTCCTTCGAGAGTGAAATACCATGTCTCATAGGTAGGAATCCTCTCTTAGATTCTTCCATATTGAACCTTTTCAATACTTTATCTATATATGTACCTTGACTTAGACCTAGTAGTCGTCTTGATCTATCTCTATAGATCTTGACTCCTAAGATGTAAGTGGCTTCGCCCAAGTCCTTCATAGAAAAAAACTTCCTAACCAAGTCTTAATAGACTGTAAGGTAGGTATGTCATTGCCCATGATAAGTATGTCATCCACATACAGTACCAAGAATGTGATTGTGTTCCCACTAACTTTCTTGTAAACACATGGCTCATCTTCATTTTTGATAAAACCAAACTCTTTGATTGCATCATTAAAATGAAGATTCCAACTTCGAGAAGCTTGCTTTAATCCATAAATGGATCGTTGTAACTTACATATCTTTCCAGCATCCTTTGGATCGAAAAAACCTTCAGGTTGTGTCATATACACATCCTCTTCAAGTTTCCCACTAAGGAAAGCTGTTTTGACATCCATCTGCCAAATTTCATAATTATGAAATGTAGTTATGGCGAGCAAGATCCTGATGGATTTAAACATAGCTACAGGAGAAAAGGTTTCATCATAGTCAACACCATGAATTTGGAAAAAACCTTTAGCGACTAATCGCCCCTTGTATGTTTGTACATTACCATCCATGTCAGTTTTCTTTTTGAAAACCCACTTGCACCCTATAGGTTTAACCCCTTCGGGTAGGTCAACCAAAGTCCAAACTTGGTTTTCATACATGGAATCCATCTCAAATCTCATGGCCTCAAGCCATTTCTCAGAGTCTGGGCTCGCCACCACTTCTTGATAAGTCCTAGGCTCATCTTGATCTATAAGAAGAATGTCACCATGCGTTGTAATGAGAAATCCATGTCTCTCAGGTGCATGGCGTTCTCTTAAAGATCTACGCGGTGGTTGTGTTTCTACAGCAGTTACTTGTTCCTCAATTTCTTGTGGAATTTGCTGTTGTACTATCTTTGGTTCAGTGGTATCTTGTGATTCTCGAATTTCTTCAAGTTCAATATTTCTCCCACTTTCTTTTCTAGAAACAAATTCTCTCTCTAGGAAGGCACCAGTCCGAGCAACAAACACTTTGTTCTTAGTGGGATTAAAGAAATAATATCCTTTGGTTTCTTTCAGATACCCCACAAAGATACACCTTTCAGATTTGGGTTCAAGCTTAGTAGACGTCTGACGTTTAACATAAGCTTCGCAACCCTAAATTTTCATAAAAGAAATACTAAGACGTTTCCCAGTCCACATCTCATATGGCGTCTTTTGAACCGATTTAGATGGAATACGATTTAGTGTGAAAATAGTTGTTTCAAGTGCATGTCCCCAAAAGGAAGTCGATAGATCAGCATGACTCATCATGGATCGAACCATGTCTAATAGAATTTGATTTCTTCTCTCAAAAACTCCATTCCATTGAGGAGTACCAGGAGGAGTAAGTTGTGAAACAATCCCACATTCCTTCAAAAGATCATCAAACTCTAGGCTCAAATACTCTCCACCTCGATTAGATCGAAGTGTCTTAATAGTTTTGCCTAGTTGATTTTGTACTTCATTTTTGAATTCCTTGAACTTTTCAAGGGCCTCAGATTTATGGCGCATGAGATAAACATACCCATATCTACTGAAATCATCAGTGAAAGTAATGAAGTAGTGAAATCCACCTCTGGCTTGTGTATTTATTGGTCCACATATATCTGAATGTATTAAGCCCAATAAATCATTAGCTTGTTCACTTTTACCAGTAAAAGGAGATTTAGTCATTTTTCCTAATAAGCAAGATTCACATACTTCAAATTGTTCAAAAACAAATGAATCCAAGAGACCATCTTTATGGAGTTTGGATATGCGTTACTCACTTATGTAGCCCAAACGACAATGCCAAAGATAAGTTTGATTTGAGTCATTTATTTTAGATCTTTTAGTATTTATGTTGTAAATGGGATTCATTTGATTTAAAATATAGAGGCCATTAATCAATTGTGCTGAACCATAGAGAACATTATTGAGATAAAAGGAACAACAATTATTCTTAATTATTTTCTCCAAACCAATTTTGTCTAAACAAGAAATTGAAATAATGTTTTTAGTCAAACTGGGCACAAAATAACAATCCTCTAAAATTAAACCAAGTCCACTAGGCAAAGAAAAAGTATATATTCCCACAGCTAATGCAGCAACTCTTGCTCCATTTCCAACTCGCAGGTCAACATCTCCTCTAGCTAAAGTCCTACTCCTTTGTAGTCCCTGTACAGAAGTACAAATATGAGAACCACAACCAGTATCTAATACCCAAGAAGTAGTAGTTGATAAATTAATATCAATAACATAAATACCTGAAGCAGACGTTCCACTTGCTTTGGCCTTCTTGATTTCCTCAAGATAGACAGGCCAGTTCCGCTTCCAATGTCTAGTCAGACCACAATGAAAATAGTTTCCTTCCTTAGACACCCCACCTTTAGGTTTCAGTGTAGCCTTTCCCTTTCCAAGATTGGGCTTACCTTTACCTTTGGGCTTTGTCGGGACTTTAGCCTTTCCCTTGCCCTTGTTGTTACGGACCATTAGTATAGGCTTGGGTCCAACCTTTTTCATGTTGCCTTCAGCACTTCGTAACATACTGAGCAACTGTGGTAGAGTCTTGTCAATTTCATTCATATTGAAATTGAGGACAAATTGGCTGTAACTATCCGGCAACGATTGTAGAATAACATCAGTGGCCAACTCTTGACTCAATGGAAACCCTAGCTTAGATAGGCTTTCAATATAACCAATCATCTTAAGAACATGAGGTCCTACTGGGCTTCCTTCAGCCAGCTTACATTGGAATAGGGCCTTAGAGATATTGAACCTCTCTTGCCTTGCTTGCCCTTGATATAGTTCTTTCAGGTGCTCGATCATATCATAAGCAACCATATCCTCATGTTGCTTTTGAAGCTCAGGATTCATAGTGGCAAGCATAAGACATCCAATGTCTACCATTTCATCAAGATGCTTCCTGCAAGCATCTTTATCAGCCCTCGAGGCATTAGCCGGTGGTTCATCAGGAAGTGGTTTTTCAATGACATATAATTTCCATTCTTGTTTGATGACAATCCTCAAGTTACGGAACCAGTCAAGAAAATTCAAACCATTCAATTTGTCCTTCTCAAGGACCGATCGTAATGAGAGAGTATTAATGTTTGTAGCCATAATATATCTACAACAATAAAATATGCGTGTGAATAAATTTACCAAGTTTATATCAATCATTAAAAGGACTTTATTAAATGATGTTCCAACTATTTTATTTCAAAATTAATAACCCTCATATATTAATTTCGGAAAGACTTTCTTGAAAGTATTTCTAGTGGGTTAAGGATCCATATTTCACCACCTCTTAAGTCAGCTTTGGCTTTACTCTAAGATTATGGTTATTTAGGTAAGCAACACTTGCTAATTACATCATATGTAACTCCTACAATTTGGTGAACAACTCTTGTTCTAATCATCTTATGATTTATCCAAATTACTTGCCTCTAGGTTTCTAATCCTATTAGAGTAACCTAGTTAAGTCATTAACCAATTTTTAACCGACGAATATCACTTGTTTATTCTTTGCGTTTAACCAAGATAAATACTAGTACTTCACTTTGGCAAAACCTACATAGTATTGATCGAGGCCTTAAGAAGGGCATAAATTGGAAGGCCATGTTGACTTAATATTTTAATAGAGGGATTTTATTAGAGTGTTACATCTCACCAATTATGGTCTATTTTAGTCCATTTAATATTTTAACTGATCTCATCAATTAATCGGGTTTATTATTACCAAATTTGCATGCTTTAGACATCCATAGCATCTCATACATGAATAAGTAAAGGAATAAATAAATGCAATAGTTATAGCCCATAAACTATGGTGGTTCAACCCAAGCCAATGGGAAAACCAAAAGGGAACCTAAAGGTGTAAATCGTTTCACAAGATGTCGATCCACACTGTTCGGCCTATCTTCCTTGTTGTCTAGTACATAGCAACTTTTACAAATTACAAAATTCAGAAACTCATTTTACATATGAGGGAGTAAGATGAGAAGAGAAATACAGAAGAATAGTAGTAAGGCAAGACACACAAGCTGTATTTATAAAATTACAACCTTTTATCAAATGGGTCATCGAGCTATAACTATGCATTTCAAACACCGTGCATTTCAAAAATAGCATACTTTATACAATGTTTTACTAAGTGAATTATAAAATATCCTTTAAACCTTTTATGGCCCATTAAGTTTATTTATTACAAAACATACTAGAAAATGATGGGGATCTGAAGGCAGGGGCGGAGCCCCCGCGGTATGGACCAGGGGTGCGGGACGAAGCCTCGCGGTATGAACCGCGAACCCCAGTCAAATGAAACCTCACGATTTGATAACTTTTATCAACAGAATCATGTTTTTAGTATTTTAATCCTTGAGGTTTCATATCGGAACAACCCTTGTTCCACTAGCCAGTAATCTGTTACTGGAAATTGTAAATGCCACCCCTACTTCATCACAGATTTCTTAAAGTTAACAGTAAAAACATAAAACCGAATAGGCCATAACATTATGATTAACATTTAATCACTTATCGAAAGGAAAAATTATCAGATTTTATTTAAACGATTTAAACAGAAATAACACAATAAAATTGAAACATGCATCTCATACAATTGCATCATCCAAGTATTTAAGCCCGAGTTCGTATTACACAAGTGGCTCTGATATCACTATTGGAACACCGGTGCCTCTGAGACGCAGCGAAAAATAAAAAAAAAATTGGCAATCCAAACCATGGATCCATGTGTAAGGAACGAATCAGGGTGATAAAAAGGTTTCAAAATTACCAAAACTTCAATCTGAGTAGACAGCGACGCCTAGGCAACAGGAATGCTGGACCATTATCGAACCAAGCCGCAACCTTTTCCGATGTCGGCCTCTACGTAGTCCACTCGATTGACAATGAACGGTAGAAATCCCAGAAAACTATTTTCAGAAAGTATTTTGCTAAACGGCTGCTAGACCACATTGCATATTTTCGGGCTAGTTTTTATATATCCTTTTTAGGGTTTTTACCCTTGCTATATATAACTCCCCTTTAATTGGTATATATTTATAACGAATTTTAATTCATTTAAACTAATCCGAACATAATAATTATCATTCAAAAAAATATAATAATGTTTAACCGAAAAATTATAATTACATTAATTATAATAAAGATTTTGGTAAACTATATTTATTTAAACCAAGATACGAACTAAATTCATATATCAATAAAATTATGTTCTGATTATGTGTACAACATCCTTGTACATATAGTATGTTCAACAATTTCATTGCCCAATTAAATTAATTCTATAATTAATTTAATTCATGTGACAACCAAGCAATATACCAACTATGTTTTACCTTGTTCATTTCAACCATAGGGTGTGACCCTATAGGTTCTTGTAACGTTAGCAGTAATATTAGAACGATTCTAATGTTACAAACAATGAGTGGCATCTAGCAATGCATCAATGCTACCTAAGTTACAAGAAGTCATGATTCGACATAACCTTTTGTGATTAACCTTTCATGCATTAATTCTTAAGTCCTATGTCTTTGGAATGGACACAAGTCATGGAATAGTCACACTTGCATAGTCCATCCCATGTTTCTTGATACCTTGAGTAGACTATGATACACAAATAAGTATGACATCTCATATCAACTTATTTGAGCATGGCCATGCATTTCTAGCCTCACTCAATCAAGTGGCCTGTGATATTACTCCCATTATGTAGGAGGGACTTATCCTATATTGATCAACTATATCCCTCAACATAGATTGTGGTATATCCAACATCAGTCTTTATAGAACAACCAGTTGTGGTGTTTGTTTAACTATATCAAAATATACAACTCACGATGTTGGGATAAAGATGATCTCAAGTATGAGGATCATATACATATTAATCACTATGAGTAATGTTGTGACAATTACATAATAATCCAAGAAACATACTTATAGCGGGTCAGTCTAATACGTTGTTCTCTAACACACATATTCATGCATTGATTCTGACATTCCATACCAATGACAACTCTTTATCATCAATTAAGTACATGTTAGTCTTAATACATTATTATTGTCCTAGCCAACAATAATACTTGACTAAGGATCTTTTAAGAATAATCATATTATTCTCAGGACATTATTATAAAACAGTTTATTTATGCACACAGAAAAGAAACTGAAATAATAAAGGCAACCCCTTATATTAATAAACATGATAAACCAAGTATGTTATTACAACCATCTCGTGATTGATCTTTGGGCATACTCCTACATAATTCAGTATGTATGCCCTATTTTGACACGGCCTAGACACACGGGCGTGTGACCTGTACAACTTTGAAAATATGTAAGTTTTGAAAAAAATTTTGTATGACTCGGTTTAGTCCCGACCCCTTTCTAATCATGTTTAAGGTCTTGATGACCTATATAAGGGACTATGGTAATGTTTGACTATGATTGTGGGTGATGTATATGAATTGTGTGTAAAATGTTCTAATTTGTCTGGTAACGCCTTTAACTCTAGTCCGGTGATGGATACGGGTTAGGGGTGTTACATTTGGTTGCTATCAGAACTATGGTTTAGCCAATTCTAGGACTACTATAGCGTGTTTGAGTTTAGCTTTAGATGCCATATTTATGAATTGCAATAGTGTGATGAATCCTGACAATGAAAATGTGTTTTTATATAGTGAAGGGTCCCGGACGAGCCATAGCTGACGATGTAGAAAGTAATGCGCATGCTCCCGCTCAAGGGACAGCGCCATCCGACTCTAGACCGGCTATGAGTAGCCATGAGGGAGAGGTTAGACAAGCCTTCTATCAAATGATGAATGATTGGTTCACCCAATATATCTGAACTAATCTAGTTGTGCCACAACCTCCACCCCCGATAAATCTTCCGCAAGTCCCTATTATGCCACAAGCTAGTCTGATTCAGTGGAATAAGCCTCCTAATGATAAAATTAGAAAATATTGGGCCGAAGAATTCCATGCTACTACTAATGATGATGCCGGAAGAGCTAAATTCTGGTTAAAGAATACGATACGAGTGTTCGATGAATTATCATTGCCTCCGAACGAATGCATAAAATGTGCTGTTTCACTTTTGAGTGATACGGTGTATCATTAGTGGAAGACGTTGATATTGGTAGTTCCAAGAGAACGAGTTACTTGGGATTTCTTTCAAGCTGAATTCCAAAAGAAATACATCAGTCAAGATCCATCAATTAGAAACGCAAAAAGTTTCTTGAGTTGAAACAAGGCCATATGTCTGTTACAGAATACGAGCGAGAATTTGTGAGATTAAGCAGTATGCACGAGAATGTGTCTCGACTGAAGCAATTATGTACAAGAGATTCGAGGATGGTTTGATTGAAGATATCCGTTTGTTAGTCGGGATTTTAGAAATAAAAGAACTTGTTGTGCTTGTTGAATGAGCATGCAAAGCTGAAGAGCTCGGGAAAGAGAAAAGAAAAGTCGATTCAGAAGTTAGAGAAGTACAAAAAAGATCATCAAGCAAGTCATTTCATTCGGCAACAAAGAAATTCTGAGATGATATAGCCATTCAAAGACTAATGTGGGGCATTCGAGTAGAGATCATGCTAGATCGTATTTGAGCTTGAGAGCTCCAACTACTTCTGTTGCTAGTGTTGGAAATACTAGATTCGATCGACCAAGTGTAAACACTGTGGTAAAGACATCTTGGTAATTGTCGACTATATGGTTGAACCTGTCTCAAATATGGACCTTTAGATCATTTTATTCAAGATTGGCCCAAGTCTGTTGAGCAAGAGATTGTACAAAATCTGAAACCTAGTAACACTTTAGCTAGAGGTATACCTCCTAGAAATATAGGAAATATGAGTGGTAGTCAAAAAGGGACTAAAGACATGTTGTTCAATTCGAGGCTAGAGCACCTGCTAGAGCCTATGCTATCCGAGCTCGGGAGGAAGCTTGGTCTCTAGATATGATTACGGGTACATTTACTCTTTATGATACTTCTGTAATTTCTTTGATAGATCCTGGATCAATGCATTCTTATATATGCATGAATTTAGTGAACAATAAGACTTTGCCTACAGAGTCTACTGAATTTGTGATTAGAGTATCGAGCCCTCTAGGCAGATGTGTTTTGTTTGATAAAGTCTATAAGAATTGTCCGTTAATGTTTCGAGATATTTGTTTTCCTGCTGATCTGATGTTATTACCTTTTGATGAGTTTGGTATAATTTTTGGTATGGATTGGCTAACTTTGCACGGTGCTATCGTGAACTGCAAACGGAAAACTATTGATTTGAGATGCAAGAATGATGAAATAGTCCAAATTGAATCTAGTGATTTGAATGGGTTACCAGCTGTGATTTCGTCAATGAAAGCTCTGAGTATTGTGAGAAAAGGTTATGAAGCTTACTTTACTTATGTGATTGATTCGAAAGTAACAGAAAAGAAAGTGGAATCAGTACCTGTTGCCTGTGAGTTCCCTGATGTGCTTCCTGAAGAATTTCCAAGATTACCTTCGATCCAAGAAATTGAATTTGGCAGTAAGTTAGTACCGAGAACTACTTCGATTTTGATAGCTCCGTGTAGAGTAGATCAAAACGAGTTAAAAGAATTAAAGTCTCAGTTGCAAGAATTGATTGATAGAGGATTCACAAGATCGAGTTTCTCACATTGGGGTGCTCTTGTTCTGTTTGCGAAAAAGAAAGATGGCACGATGAGAATGTGTATTGATTATGGTCAGTTGGCCAAAGTGACTATCAAGAACAAATATCCTCTGCCTAGAACTGACAATCTGTTTGATCAGTTGAAAGGAGCACCATATTTTCAAAGATAGATCTCAGATTGGGTTATAATCAGTTGAGACTAAAAGATTCAGACATTTCGAAAACTACTTTTCGAGCGAGGTACGTACACTATGAATTCTTAGTTATCGCTTTTGGATTAATGAATGCACCTGCTATCTTTATGGATTTGATGAAAAAAATTATTAGACTGTACCTAGATTGATTTGTTTTGTATTCATTGATGACATTTTGATTTATTAGCGTGATGAATCTGAACATGCGTAACATCTGAGAATAATGCTACAGACTTAGCGTGATAAGCAGTTATATGCGAAGTTCAGTAAATGTGAGTTCTTGTTACGCGAAGTGGGATTTCTACGACATATTGTGTCAGCATCAGATATCTGAGTTGATCCGAGTAAGATTTCAGCTATTCTGGATTGGAAGTCTCTGAGAAATATTTCTGAAGTCTGCAATTTTCTGGGACTTACCAGTTACTATAGATGCTTTATAAAAGGCTTTTCGATGATCGTGACTCCATTGAAAAAACTACTTTAGAAATATGTGAAATTTGATTAGTCTGAAAAGTGTCAGAAAAGCTTTGATCAGTTGAAAGCCCTATTGATTGAAGCTCCAGTGTTAGTACAACCAGAATCGGGTAAAGAATTTATGATTTACAGTGATGCTTCATTGAACGAACTGGGTTGTGTTTTGATGTAGGAAGGCAAAGTCCTAGCTTATGCCTCGAGACAGTTGAAGCCTCACGAAAAGAACTATCCAACACATGATCTGGAATTGGTGGCTATTGTGTTTGCTTTGAAGATTTGGTGCCGTTATCTGTTCGGTGAAAAATGTCATGTTTATTCCATTCATAAAAGTTTGAAATATCTGATGACTCAGAAAGATTCAAATTTGCATCAGAGAAGATGGCTAGAACTGCTAAAAGACTACGAACTTGTGATCGATTATCATCTGGGAAAAGCAAATGTTGTTGCTGATGCCTTAAGTCGAAAATCATTGTTTGCATTACATGCTATGAATGCTCAGTTGTATATGTTTGATGATGATTCAGTTTTAGCCGAATTGAAAGCAATACCATTGTTTTTGCAACAGATTTGCGAAGCTTAGAAAGTTGATAATGAGATTTTAGCAAAACAAGCTCAGTCTAATTTAAATTATGATTTTGAATTTTGAGTTGATAATGACAATTGTTTGAGATTTCGAGATTGGATTTGTGTTCCAAGAAATCCAGAATTGATTCAGATTATTTTGAATGAAGCCCACAATATTCATTTATCTGTGCATCCGGGCCGTACGAAAATGTATAATGATTTGAACAACATTACTGGTGGTCTGGAATGAAAAGAGATATCTCTGACTTTATTTCAAAATGTTTAATTTGTCAAGAAGTTAAAGCTGAACGTTAAGTGCCCTCCGGTTTGTTACAGCTGATTATGATTCCAGAATGGAAATGGGATAGAGTGATGATGGATTTTGTTTTGGGTTTGCCCATATCTCCGTGAAAGAAAGATGCTATCTGGTTGTGGTTGACTGATTGATGAAATCAGCTCATTTTATTCCGGTACGATCTAATTACTCGTTTGATAAATTAGTACAGTTTATTAGTTAAAGTCTCCCCTGTTTCAGGGTTCGACTACTCTAACCTTCATACATTACGACTTAGATATCTCCCTGTACAGGGCTTCAATACTTATGTCGTTTGTTTCTAAAGAAACTAGACTCGAAAAGGAATCTATACATATATGGTATGACTTCTAATTATCTCTGGTTAATTTATAATGAATTTCCAAAGTCAGAACAGGGGATCCAGAATTCGCTCTGGCCCTATTTCACGAAAACTTAAACATCTCATAAAATACGGCTCATATGATCGTTTCGTTACTTTCATATGAAAATAGATTCATCAAGGTTCGATTACATAATTTATTCACAATTTAATTCTATTCCTACTATTTTTATAGATTTTGGTTCGTCAGCTATCGGACTCGGGAGTGTCAAAGTCGAAGTCGTCCACACTATCAAAGCCCTTTTGGTACTCTTTTAGTTGAACTCTGATAATGGCATGTATAGGGCTGCCCTTTTGTTGTTAGTCAAGTACTTTGGTATTGTATATATTTGGATAGCCATGCGATACCATTGTCTACTATGTCAGATAGAGATCCGGAATTCACTTCACGATTTTGGAAGAAACTACAAGAGGGATTAGGTACGAAATTGCATTTCAGTACTGCTTTTCACCCGCAGACGGATGGTCAATCCGAGCGGATTATTCAGATTCTAGAGGATATGTTGAGATGTTGCATTCTTGAGTTTAAAGGTTCGTGGGAACAGTATTTTCCATTGATTGAATTCGCGTACAATAATATTTTTCAATCAAGCATCAAAATGCCGCCGTACGAAGCCTTATATGGTAGAAAATGCCGTACACCTTTTTATTAGACTGAGCTCAGCGAGAATAAGATTCACGGAGTTGATTTAATAAAAGAGACTGAATAGAAAGTAAAAATGATTCGAGAAAGTTTGAAAACAGCTTCTGATCGTTAGAAATCTTATGAAGATTTGAAACGAAAAGACATTGAATTTGAGATTGGCGACAAAGTATTTCTGAAAGTGTCTCCGTGGAAGAAAGTACTCCGATTTGGTAGAAAAGGCAAATTGAGTCCGAGGTTCATCAAGCCATATGAGATTTCCGAGCTTATTGGGCCAGTTGCGTATCGATTATGGTTACCACCTGTGTTAGAAAAGATTCATAATGTATTTCATGTATCGGTGCTTCGACGATACAGATTAGATCCTTCGCATGTGATTCCTCCGTCTAAGATTGAGATTCAGTCTGATATGACCTACGATGAAGAACCAATCCGTATTTTGGCTCGTGAGGTTAAAGAAATGCGAAATAAGAAAATTCTATTAGTAAAAGTGATGTGGCATTGACACGGTATTGAAGAGGCTACGTGGGAGCCTGAAGATGCTGTGAGACAACAATATCCGAATCTGTTCAAAGATAAGATTTTCGGGGACAAAAATCCCTAAGGGGGGAGAGTTGTAACAACCCAGTTTAGACCCTAGTTGGAAAAGTGGTTTTGGGACCATAAATCCGAGTTAAAAAATATTTTAATATTATTTTTTGTGCTTATAATATATGAATTGACATGTGTGAAAGTTTTGTATGAAAATATAATCGTTTGTGTGCTTAATTTGATAAAAGGACCTAATCATGTAGAATGCAAAAAATTGCATTCTATTTGTTAAAGTGCCTAATTGCTACGTCTCTTTAATTGTGAGGTCCTTATGTGGTTATTTGACCATGGAATGTATTGAATGACATTAATGGACATTAGTTAGTGGAATTTTAAATGTATATTATAAAGTTGTAATAGTAATTTGTGTATTAATGTTTATTAATTAACAAAACATAATATTGGCTTCACTTATTCATCATTTGGCCGAATATATCAAAGGAAAAAGAAAGAAAACTCAAGCTTAGGGTTCGACTAAGAGATTTGGTGATTTAGGTACGTATTTTGTTTGGTTTTTGATAATTTCTACGTTTTTGTAATCATTTCTTAGTAATCTATCAAGCCCATGCCCTAATTTCTAATTTTGTTAATGATTTTGTGGATATGCCATTGTTGTTAATGTGAGCTTTATGAAGTTTGATGATAAAAAAATAAAAGATATGTGTTAGGTTAGTATATTTTGTCATTGAAGTTTTGATGAATTTGAGTAATTTGGGCTAAATTGTAAAAATGAGATTTTGAGGGACTAAAATTTGAAAAAAATGGACTTATATGAATACTATGAAAATTTGGCTAAGCATATGTGTAAGGAAATTTTGTGTACTTTGTGATTTTGTGAATTAGGGACTAAAGTGTCAAAATGTGAAAATGTGAGGGCTAATTTGTAAAATGTCCTAAATATGTGTTTTTGGATTGAATTGAATGATTTGGTGAATAAAAAAGTTAAATTTGAATTTATATAGATTAAGAATTAAAGAAAACAGAATTAGATTGGGGGGAACGAAAGTCGTTGAATAGTCGCTCGTTTTCATTCATTTCCGTACGAGGTAAGTCTATATACAAATAAATGTATTTTGAATTGAATTACTATTGATAATATGCTTTTGAACAATGTTGAATGATTATATGTGTTGAGAATGGGATATCCAAGAAAGTAATGACAAAGTTTCAATGTCCAAAAAGTCCTGTACGAACCGTAGGAATAGTTAGGATATATATGTCATGACATAGGATCTGATATGTGTTTTCATGTAAGACCACATTTGGGACGTTGGCATCGAATTATGATTTACCTATAAGACCATGTCTGGGGCATTGGCACCATATTTGATTTCGTGTAAGACCCTATCTGGGACAGTGGAATTGATATTTGATTACATGTAAGACCGTGTCTAGGACGTTGGCATTGTACGAGCTTTTTGAGCTATCCGTATATCCTTATGATTCGAACGGTTCAATAGGCATTTTGAGAAATGAATGATTATATGAAATGTGTATATAATTCAGGTATGTTTGAAATTGTATATCATATTTGATGTTGAAATCAAGTTATTATATCTGACAAAAGTATGAGAAAATACGCTATTGTGCAAATGAATGGGGAATATGTGAAATGTATTTGAGCTATGTAGTTTGTGATAGCATTTGGCTAAGGAGTATATGTATATTATGATTCATATATGTTTATATTGTTAATTTTATTTGCAGATGGCTTACTAAGCTTTTGATAGCTTACTTTGTATGTGTTTTCAATCGTTTTATAGATATCGTAGCTATTGGGGGCTTGAGGATCGTCAAGGATCATCACCACACTATCGAACTATATTTCATACATTTTGAAAGTGTAAATATTAGAGTATGGCATGCATAGGCTAGAAGTATTAGAATATGTATTGTAATGTGTATATCATGCCATGTGATATGGCTAGATTATGGTTAAACTTATGATTTGAATTTGGTATATGATATGTGATGCAATGTTGCTATTATGAGGTGCTTTTGGTTGGCCAAAAGTAATGGTCAATTTGGTGAGTTTTTCGTATATGTTTGATTGTGGATTTGGTAAGAATTTGGCATGAGAATGAATAGGGTAAATTGATGTTACAAAATCATATGTTTTGGTATGTCTTTGGTTTATGAATGTTATGTTTTGATTTGTGAATTATGAATGAAATATATTGATGAGTATATGATATGACTGATGTATGATTTGGGTTTCAAATTGGTTGAAAATATGATGCTTTAGATGTAACGCCCCGAACCCGATACCGTCGCCGGAGTCGAACACGAGGTGTTAACAGACTTCAAACCACTTATTCGACATTTCCCAGACAAGCTGCCAATCTGCATACTAGTCGCTTTAAAAATCATATCTTGAGTTTCACAACTCGAAAATCAGTTTCGTGATTTTTCCCTGAAACTAGACTCATATGCCTATCTCCATAATTTTTTCTAGAATTTTTGGTCGGGCCAATTAGTACAGTTTATTAGTCAAAGTCTCCCATGTTACAGGGATCGACTACACTGACCCTTGCGCATTACGAATTGGATATCTCCCTGCACAGAGCTTAAATACTGATGTCGTTTGTTTCTATAGAAACTAGACTCAGAGAGGAATCTGTACATATATGTCATGACTCCTAATTATCTCTGGTTAATTTATAATAAATCTCCAAAGTCGGAACAGGGAATCCAGAAACCGTTCTGGCCCTGTCTCACGAGAACCTCAATAACTCTTAACATACTGTCCATATGATCGTTTCGTTACTTTCCTATGAAAATAGATTCATTAAGGTTTGTTTAAATAATTTATTAATTATTTAATTCCAATCCTACTATTTTTAGTGATTTTCCAAATCTACTTCACTGCTGCTGCCAGCATCTGCCTTTAAGGTGGACTTTACCTACTTCATAGTTTCCATGATTCAACTAGCCCTTTCAGCATAAATAGCACAAATTATGATGGTGATTAACCATTCCATACCAAATGATTATAACATTATGCTCAAACATATATAAGCCATTTTCGCATGGCTATATACATTAACCAAAATATTCCTCCGCCACTAGTCTATTTTATACATGCCATAAGATAATCCAAAACATAGCAGTACCAACAGTGGATAGTGATAGTGTGACTAGTTGCTGACGATCCCCGAGCCTGTAGCTTCGCAATGAGATCTATAAAACAGAGGAAACATAGTAAACGGAGTAAGCATTACAATGCTTAGTAAGTTTTAAGCAGTGGCAATAGATAACAATCAAATTATAACATAGTTGTTCGTATTTTTATTTCACTCTTCCTTCGGGCATACCATCCCTTTTCCGAATACGCACATCTCATCATATACAATAGGCAGATAAACTTTCACATAAAAGTGAGCTCATGTGACATAGATATATCGTATGATTTCACATCACCCCTCACACTGATCCGATGTCACATAATCATAAGAATAGTCTCATAGATTGCTCTCGTATGCATCACATAACTACCTTATGATTTAGTGCAAATCAAGCTCACATATAAACTTGGAGTACATACCTGTTTAACCTTTCGCATTGAATATATTTATAAGCAATTCTTATTACGAAATCTTACCCGGACATAATCTCCACACGAAGTTATCGGGTCTTACCCGGACAAAATCCCCACACGTAGTCATCGGGTCCTTAGAACTCGGATATAGTACGAGCACGAAGCTTAGGGACATTAATCAGTGATAATATTCTCGCATAAAGCCTGCGGGGTTTTAACCCGGATATAGTACTGACACAAATGCCCTTCGGGACTTATCACATTTATGCACTTTCACATCCATCACATTGGCCACTCGGCCCTGTCACATATATACACTTTCACATTCATCACATCGGCCATTAAGCCTTATCACGCATATACACTTTCACATTCATCACATCGGCCATTAAGCCTTATCACGCATATACACTTTCACATTCATCACATCGGCCATTAAGCCTTATCACATATATATACACTTTCACATTCATCACATCGGCTATTAGGCCTTATCACACATATACACTTTCACATTCATCACATCGGCCATTAGGCCTTATCACACATATACACTTTCACATTCATCACATCGGCCATTAGGCCTTATCACATATATACACTTTCACATTCATCACATCGGCCATTAGGCCTTATCACGCATATACACTTTCACATTCATCACATCGGCCATTAGGCCTTATCACGCATATACACTTTCACATTCATCACATCGGCCATTAAGCCTTATCACTTATATATACACTTTCACATATGGGTTTAATCAATAGCTTATAAGCAACTAAAACAAGTTTATCAAGGTTTACAACACAATCTCAAATTCAGCACAAGCTGTTTTTCCTGAGCAATAGTCACTAAATTATTTATAACTGGAGCTACAAAACTCCAAATCACTTTCCGTAAATTTTTCCTGAATATACACTCGTATGTCTTCCATCCATAAAATTTCCAGAATTTTAGGTTTGGCCAATCAATACCAGATTTTTCTTAAAGTTTCCCCTGTTTCACTGCTTGACTAATCTGACCACTCTTCACTACGAACCAAATTTCTCATTATCAGAAATTCCTTTGCTTACACGGTTTCTTTTATAAGAAACTAGACTCATTAAGCTTTAATTTCATGTCTCATTCAGCCTCTAATTCAAATCCATGAATTTATGGTGATTTTCTAAATTCATGTTACTGCTGCTGTCCTGAGCAGGTTTATCACAATTTTACTCTTCTGACATATCCTTTCAGCACTTCATAATATCATATCCATTTGGCAACATATCATATCAATAACTTACCTATACTTCATAATAACCATTAGGCTATATGCATAAAGATTTACAATAGAGTTATGATTCTTTTAATATGTGCTTAACATATCATACTCAATCACATTATAGGCTTTAATACTTAAAACTTACCTCGGAAGTGGTCGACGATTAGATGTCCACGGCTATTCGTTTACTTTCTCTTTTCCCCTATCCGACTTTGATCCTCTTTGCTCTGAAGCTTAAGTAAAACAATAGATTGCTTAAGTACTTAACTCATATTATTCACTTAACAATCACATTTGGCAATCACATATCATTTAATCTATTACAAACCAATTATACAAACTCATGGCCGAATATAACAAGAAGACTACTGGATTCTACTAGCCACTCATTGCCTATTATTAACCTTACTTAATTATAAACGCATTCGGCAATTTGATAATTAAGTTCATATCATGGTATCATAACTCAACATTTATCAATATATCATTAACAAAATATGCTCATGTCAAATTTACTCCCAATCACATCTCAAAATTCAGCAAGCTTAGAACTCATTTAATAATTAAATTCGGTAGCTTAATCACTTTGCTAACTACTTATGCATATAATTCAATGATTTTTACATCATCTTACAATCACCATTATTCAAGACTTTGAGATTTCCACAAATGTTCATCTAATGCCTCTAGGCCGAATGTAATATTGCATCCAAATTCACATAGTTTTTTTTTTGTTATATCTAATTCTAATGTACATAATCATAATTCAATTCAACATTATAAACCATTATCACCCATTTAGCCGAATATACCACATAAATTTTTTAACATTACCCATGTAAATACCTATAGGTTCTTATACCTTAAATTCACACATTTAACCCTTTAATGCCTATTGATCATTCCTTTGGTCTTAACCTAAATGACAGCTCTCATTCTCCATATTTCAACCGAATTTTTCATAGCATGAAGACTTTCATACATTTATAAAAACTTTCATAACTCATTTGGCCTTATCAAGAACCATTTAACATGCAAGGAAAATAATCATAGAGGAAGAAATTAACATTCTAAGTAGACTCAATCTTTGACCGAATGTACAAGGTGCCTCTAAGCCACTCATCCAAAAATCTTTACCCCATTCTAGTCATTCCCCCATTTTACCGAATGAACATTTGTCTATTGATGCATGAAATTAAACCATGGGTTAAATAAGCTATGCACTTATCAATCTAATCTCATAATCAATTAAAAAGAAAATCACAATGCATACCTTAAACTAGGATAGCCATGGCCGAATACCTTAGTTTTTCCTCTTCAATCTTCCCTTTCCCAAATTCGGCCACCAAGAAGAAAGATGAGCATGTAAATTTTTTTTTTCTTTTGTTATCTTTCTTCAACTCACGGCAATGGAGGGGGGGAACATGGATGAGACAACTTTGTTTTCATCACCCCTCCCTTTTCATTTCTTTATTACTAACCTTTTATTTTATTCTTTCTCCCATAAAACACTAACACCAAATGTTTTTTAATAGGCTTTAACTTATAGCATGGCCGGCCACCTTCTTGTTCTTTGGTTAATTTGACATGCAAATACAATTATTTTGCAACATGCATAAATAGGCCACTTACATTTGCCTAGCACATTTCTAAATTTTCTCACATAAGTCCTATTTAATAAAATTCACTTACAATTAACAAAATTCAAACATGAAATTTTCACACATGCATATGTACATATAATAAGCATCAAATATGACAGCTAATTATTTTTATGACTCGGTTTTGTGGTCCCGAAACCACTTTTCGATTAGGGTCAATTTAGGGGTGTTACATTAGATGTCTATTTGATGCTTGTAAGGAGGACCCTTAATGGATGGAAAATTAGTCTTGTAAATGGCCTATTTTTACCTACACGAGCAAAGACACGGGCGTGTGTCTCAACAATGTTGCTCGAGGGCCATTTTCAAATGAGCTTGGGCAGACCACACAGTCGAACACACGGGCATGTGCTAGGCCGTGTGGCCAAGTCAGTTTCAACCACGGGCTAGACACACGGGCGTGTGGTCAGCCATGTAGCCAAGTCAGTAGCCTCCCTAATTTTTCACACGGGCTGGCAGACAGGCGTGTCTTTTGGCCGTGTGGACAAGTCAGTATGTATGCCCTGTTTTGACATGACCTAGACACACGGGCGTGTCTAAAGCCGTGTAAGGCACACAGCCTGTTCACACGGGCTTGTGACCTGTACAACTTTGAAAAATATTTAAATTTAAAAAAAAATTATTTGAGCTCAGTTTAGTCCCCTCCCATTTTTAATGCATGTTTAAGGTCTCAATGACCTATATAAGGACTCTATGGTAATGTTTGACTATGATTGTGGATGATGTATATGAATTGTGTGTTACATAGGTACAGTTTTAACTCCGTTTTTAATAATTTTCACGTTTTTAAGCTCGTTGCAGCTTAATCTAGCTAGCCCGTATCTCCATTTTTGAACTGTTATAGATTTTGAATTATGCCATTGTTGAATGCTTGGTTGTTTAGGTGTTTTATGATAGATTGTTAAAGTTTGAAGCTAGATTAACAAGTTTTATAAAGTGATTTTTGAAAAAAAATGTTAACTACGGATTTAATTGAGAAATTTGTAAAATCCATGGGTAAATGTGTGAATTAATGAGAAAAATGGGCTGATATGAATATAAGGAAAATTCAGCTAGCAAGGGCTTGTCCTTAATTGCATGAATTTGCAATTTTTTGTGATAAGGACTAAATTGCAAAAATGTGAAATAATAGGGGCAAAAGTGCAATTTTTCCAAAATATGTAAATTGTGTTGAATTGAATGAATTAATGATTAAATAAGTAAATTTTGTTATTAAATAGATATGGAAAAATGAGATTCGGATCTAGGACAGGGGAAAACAAAGTATCAGATTAGTCGACCTAATTCGTCGTTAGAGCGAACGAGGTAAGTTCGCATGCTAATAAACATATTTAAATTGTGTTATAAATGCTTATCTATTTTTGAATTAATTGAATTATTTATGTATATTTGTCAATGAACTACTATGAATGTCAAATGAGCAACTACGAGCAAGAATCGACAGAGTTATGACATCCGAAAGTCCCATACAAACCTTAGGAATAATATAGGATACAAATGTCATGTCATTAGGATTGCTGATAGGAGATTACATGTAAGACTATGTCTAGGACATTGGCATTGTATTGTGTTTACGTGTAAGACCATGTCTGGGACATTGGCATCATTATATGATTTCGTGTAAGACCATGTCTAGGACACTGGCATCGATATGAGATAACATATATTTGGGATGTGGAATTGTATGAACTTTATGTGATATCCAAGTATCTTTCACTGTCCCGAATGTTTCAACAGGCAAAGTCAAGACGAGTATGAAAGTACGATCGAATTAACTGATACAAGTACGTACAGAACCTATATGAGAATCAAATAAAGGTAATTTGGTAAGTTCTTAGTGTATCATGTATATGAAATGAGAAAGATTTATGTATAAGTATGTTTCATGCTGAAATGTGTTTATTTGGCAATAATGAGGTATGAATTGAATGTTATGTGAGATATGAGTTATAGTTGTTTTAACTAAATATACATATGGCACATAGTGTGCGGAATACCATTATTTGATGATATTTCACATAATTCACTTGGGTAAAGAAAAGGTGATGGAAATTGAATTGAATAAAGTTTATATATATAATTGCTTATGCATATGAAGATGTGAATGAATTGATAATAAGTATTCAAACCATATGTGTTTTGAATGAATAAACTCATGAAAATCTTGTTTAACTATGTGCATGAATTCGAGATAGAATGGTGCAAACATATGAATTATATCATGTTTTGAATAATGGTTTTAAGTTCAGTTATTTAATAATATGAGTTTATTACCATACGAGCTTACTAAGCTTTATAGCTTACTTTGTGTTATTTTTTCTATGTTTTATAGTGATTCAGACGTTCGCTCAGGTTGGAAGTCGGTAGAGATTGCATCACAATATCCGGTTTTGATTTCAGTATTTATACACTTGTGACTTGGTTATATGGCATGTATAGGCTTGAGTCTTTTTGATAAAGGTTTTGGTGATGTATTTGGCCAATTTTATATGGCTAATTAATGATTTATGATTGATGTGTAATTTTTCTTGTGAATGCTATAATTTGGTATAGTTGGTGATGGTTCAAGATGATCATTTGGTTAATTGGTATATGATAAGTATTTACTTATGAAAAGAAAGAATTTGGACTTAAGAAATGAATGGCTAATAGATAATTTATGAGTCAAGCTTTACGTGTGGTTGACGGTAGTAAAAATACATGTTGAAATAGGTTGTATTGATAAGTATGACATGTACTTTGGTACATGATTGAATAGGTGAGTAATGAGGAATGAATCATGCTAGTTGGTATGCATTTGAATGTATAAATGGTATTGATTTGGGTATATGAATGCTTGATTTTGAAATGGCTTATAATGTGTAGTGAAATGGATATTTTGGCTGCCTATAAATGTATTTGAAATGATACCATTTTGATAGCTAGGTGTGCATGAGAAAAGGGTGGAAAATTGGTTTTACAATTAGCCTATTTTTGTCCACACAGGAAGTGATGTAAGCACGCCTGGGGCTTCCACAAGTACGAACCAAGACCCTATCGAGCTTCCAAGGGGTCCCATGACTCAAGTACGTACCAAGCGACTTCAAGAAGCTTTAACATCTTTGTTGACTCGAATTTGGGATGAAACAAAGCCCCTTGACATTGGAGAAGCTGTGGACAACTCTTTGAAGACTCATTGCACTCTTGTGCAAACCGATTTCAGCTCCTCTCCAGCTACCCGAGCTCAACTCAGCTCCAATCAGATCACTTGAGCTTGTGTCAGCTCATTTGAGCTCAATTTATCTTCTTTCCAACTCGTTTCTTTTACTATTCTAATAAACTAAGTTTTAATTTTATTTTAATTTAATTTGCTACAGCTCATGTCGAATTCCCTAGCTCAAATTAGTTCATTGATGTTTTTTGTTTATTTGAGCTAATAGAATTAATAAGCTAGTTAAACTTAATTTATTTTGTCCAAATTAGTTAAGTTGATATTTAAGTTGTTAGTTGCTGTTTAATTATGTTTAAATGTTATAATTAAATGTGTTCATTTCTTTTGTAGGTTCAGCCGAATACAGGATTGCATTTAAGGCTCGGTGCGTATACGGGTTTGTTCAATGAATGAGAAGATTCATGCACGGCTTGGTTCAATGCTTGAAGGGAATCATGTTCACGTACATGGGTGGTATAATTACATGTATTTGGATTAATGAAGATACCTCTCCTTTGCACGGCACACATGCATGTATTGAGGGCACTTATTGCATGTTCATGAACGACTAGATTCAAGACCCCTTCTAGTTCCATGCATGACCGAATGTATGTGGGAGAACTATTGGTGTTCCTAAGCACCTATTCGGCCAATAGACACTTCTTGAATGCTCAATTAATTCCATGGCCAAACCTAGACAAGCTATTGGGCTCCCAAGTCTTCACATTCATCCAAATCACTTTGCTTACTCATAAAGTTGTCCAATGAAGTTCCATTCAGTTGGATCTAGCCCTAGCAAATTAATGACTTGTTCTAGATTATTCTAGTTTCTTCCTAGCCGAATTGCTTAGCTTTTAAGTTAGTTAATTTTTCCATTCGGCTAACACATGCTAGACTATAAATAGTTTACTCATTTCTTTGTAAAAGGACTTTTGCCAAATTTATTAATGAAACTCTATATCTATGAGGTTACTTCCTCTCATATCTCGTACAAGTTTCAAAGACTTATCTAGTTGTGCTAGTGGCGTCTACCGATCTTGTTTGAACTTATCACCATCTTTGGTGTGGCATTCACCTATCCTACTATCCATCTTTCCACCTTAACAATATAGGAACCGGGGTGACACTTTTTAATGTTGAATCGCTCCTGACGTTAAGTTCTACATTCCATCGCTCATCCTTGTTATTCTTTCTTGTTATTTCCAAAATCCAATCAACTACTCAACACCCACATTTTTTTCCTTAGCCGAACCTATCACCATAACTTTACTTCTTTTGAACCCCATTCGCCTTATTCAAGCCTATCCACCTAACTTCTACTATCGAGACCAAATCGCGAACAATTCTTCTCATCTACGATCGGGCACATCGTAAATTCAACTCCATCACCCGAGCCAGATCATATCATTTAGTATCAGATCTTGTAAAACGAGAAACGTCAACATTCATATCAAGATTGAAATAGCTTCGTTGTGAAAAAAATATTGAATTAAAAAAAATTCTATCGAGTTGTATTTCAATTTTGTTCATTCTATTAGCATTATTTTGGAAGTAAAAAAAAAGAGAGAAATACGAAATTATATAAAAAAGTGAAGTTTTCAAGTTCCCTTCTCTGCCATTATACAAATTGTTCCAATCATCAAAGTGTCCATTTCATCAACTTTGTAACCTCCTCCCTTCCAAAACGCCACACTACACTGAAGAAAAATTTTCTTTTAGCCTACCTTACACCATGACATTCTACCCTTGTAACTATTTTGAAGCCGACCCCAAAGCACCAAGACGAGTCAAAAAAACAAAATACGAGGTTACAAGAGTAAGTACAAGTGGTAAAATGCTAGAGAGTGTGAGAGCATTCGAGTGTCGAAAAAGCCTAAATAAGTGAAAACATGAGTGGAGTGCACAACTATTATTTCTTTTTTGAGTGAAATAGTGAGGATTTTGTGGTGAGAATTTAAATAATCTTGAAAAATCAACATGGAACGAAATATGGAAGAAAGGCAACCTGATCGGAATGCGCTGGACTTGAACTTACAAGCCCTGCTTCATGAAGTCGAACGATTGTTCGATCTCAAGTTAGAGCCAATACAAGACCGACTCGACCAAGTGGAAGGAAGAGGTCGACGGGCAAGGACCCCAATAAGTCACCTAGAGACCGTGGCCGAAGGCAAGTTCGAGATGGTGAGGTTTCTGAACCAAGTGAAGCCGAAAGTGATGCTGGCTTGAATATTAGTGATCGGCGAAGAGGCCAACGTCATAGTGGCCAACGAGAACGAGAAAGGTTCGATGATGACTTGAAAAGCATTAAGGTATCAATTCCTCCATTCCAAGGCTGTTTGGATCCCGAAGCGTATTTAGAGTGGGAGAAAAGATCGAACTCAATTTCGAATGCCATAACTATTAAGAGGCTAAGCAAGTTAAGTTGGTTGCCATAGAATTTACCGATTACGCCATGATTTGGTGGGACCAACTTACCTCGAGCCAGAGGCGAAATGTCAAGCGACCCATTGGCACCTGGGTTGAAATAAAGGTTGTGATGCACCGGAGGTTCATTCCAACACACTACCATTGGGAGAATTACCAAAAACTCCAAAACCTTACACAAGGTACGAGGAGCGTCGAGGATTACTACAAAGAGATGGTAGTTGCCATGATTCGTGCGGACGTGGAGGAAGATCAAGAGGCGACCATGGCTAGATTTTTGTCCGGTCTTAATCGAGAGATAGCCAACATTGTGGAGTTGCAACATTATGTGGAGATAGTAGACATGGTCCACATGGCCATCAAGGTCAAAAAGCAACTAAAGAAGAAAGGTGCTGCTCGAGGATATTCGACTACCAATGAGTCAAAGTGGAACTAGGGCACAAGCAAAGGTGTTTCAGCAAGCCAAACCAAGGAACCTATGGTGCCAAGAAAGAACACTCATCCCATGGTTGAAAATAGCAAGGGTAAGGTTATTGAAGGTTCCGAAAATCGGTCAAGAGACATAAAAAGTTTTAAGTGTCTCAGAAGGGGGCACATTGCGAGTCAATGTCTGAATTGGAGCGCAATGGTGATTCAACCCAATGGAAATATCGAATCAGAGGAGGAAGAAGAAGAAATAATTGAAAATGATGCCGAAATTCCTTCTAATGATAAGTAAGATTTAGAGTACGCGGTTGAAGGTGAGATGCTCATTGTTAAAAGGGGCTTAGGTGCTCAAAATGCCAAAACTGATCCGCAACAAGAGAAAATTTTCCATACTCGTTGTCTCATTCAAGAATAGATGTGTAGTTTAGTGATTGATGGAGGAAGTTGTCCAAATGTTGCGAGCACCCTCCTAGTCGTAAAGCTTTATTTGCCGAGAAGTGTGCATCCGTGCCCTTACAAGCTATAATGGCTCAATGACGGAGTTGAGTTAAAGGTAATCAAGCAAGTCCTTGTTCCATTTTCAATTGGAAAATATCAAGACAAAGTTCTTTGTGATGTGGTGCCCATGTATGTGAGCCATATACTTCTTGGGAGGCCATGGCAATTCGACCGAAGGGTAAAGCACGGCGGGTTCGCAAATAATATTCTTTCAAGTTTCACGGCCAAAACTTTACTTTGGCACCCTTGACACCAAAACAAGTTTTGGGGGATCAACAATGATTAAAATAATCCTTAGAGTGTATGAGAGTAGAAAAAAAAGTAAAAACAAAAAAAGAAGACGAAGAAGAATAAGAAGAAAATGCGAGAGAAAAGAAAGAGAGTTGTGATAAAAATAAGATCAAAGCGAGAAAAATGGAAAATCAAAGAAAAGTGAGTGAGGGAAAGAAAAGAGTTTTGATTAACCAATGTTGACTCAAATCCTACGTTTCAGTTACGATATAACCCTGAAGAAAGAAGGTTTGTCATGATTGAAAAAGGTAAAACTAATCCTTTTTTCCATGATCCTAGCGTTAAGCAAGGTATGGATTCCAAAATCTCTAATATGTCCTTGTTCAATTTGATTGATGAAGAAAGCATTGCCGATAAAGATATAAATGTTCTGGTTGATGATCAAAAGATTCTTGGTACATGTGTTATTGGTTAGTTTGATAAATATTTGCTGTCCACATTGCAATGTTTAAATAAACAAAATCATAAAGCCTGTCTATCTTTTCAATTGTTTGTTTATGATGGACATTTGCAATTTTTGAATTGTTGCACGAATTTTTGTAGTCATAACGCTTTGCAGATACAATTTGAGATCCCCAAGCGAACTAAGGAAATTATGTCCATGGCATCATTATTTGTTAAGTTGCTGAGTTGCAATGGAACATGTTCATTTGATATTAAGAATGGGATATTGGTGTTGTCTTGTTGTAATTGTTTTAAACGCAAGATAATTAGATTTTATGATTGTTTGAATAAGTTCGTATTGTATAATGATTCTCATTTGGTTGCAAGTTCTGTGACGACTATGCAGCAAGGTATGATGCGACAATTAATCACATTTTTTCAAGAACGAACAAGTAGGCATCCCTATTTCAAAATTAACCTACGACTCAACTTGAGGAAAAGTCACTTTGAAGACAGGGGGAATGATGTAAGCACGCTCGGGGCATTGTAATGCCCCGTACCCGAGACCGTCGCCGGAGTCGAACACAATGTGTTAATAGACTTAATTCATTACTTAAACAGCTCAAACAATTTATTTTTAAAATTTTCAGTCAAGCTAACAATCTGCGTCATAGTCTCTTAAAAATTTATATATTGAGTTAAAAAACTCGAAATCCAATTCCGTAAATTTTACCTGAAACTAGACTCATATATCTATTTACTAATTTTTTTATAGAATTTTTGGTCGAGCAAATTAGTACAGTTTATTAGTTAAATTCTCCCCTATTTCAGAGTTTGACTACTCTGACCTCTGTGTATTACGAATCAGATATCTCCCTGTACAGAGTTTCAATGACTATGCTGTTTGTTTCTAATAAAACTATACTAAATAAGGAATCTGAAAATATAAATCATGACTTTTAATTATCTTTGAACAATTTATGGTGAATTTCCAAATTCAGAATAGGGGATCCAGAAATCGCTCTGGCCCTGTTTCACAAAAATTTAAACATCTCATAAAATATAACTCATATACCTATTTTGTACCATCCATATGAAAACAGACTCATAATTCTTCAATTCCATATATTATTCATCATCTAATTGTATCTCTACTATTTTTAGTGATTTTTCAAACTCATGTCACTGCTGCTATCTCAATCTATTTTATGGTAAATTTTACCTATTTCATGGTTTCCATGGATTAGCTAGCAATTTAGCATACATAACACCAAATATGATCATGATTAGCCATTCCAATGGCTAATCATTACCAAGCATTTCCATACCACTCAATAACCATATCATAAGACCATATAAACAAAATGATTATAATGCTATACATGCCATACTCAAAATATACAAGCCATTATGCCAAGATGGTATACGGATAGTGTGAGCGTGCCTCCGACCGTTTCCGATTTCCGAGCTGGCTTGTCAAAACTACAAGGAATGAAAAGGAGGGAGTAAGCATAAATGCTTAGTAAGTTCACATGCAAATAGCAAGTAACACAACTATATAAGCAAACATAAAACATCATTTGCATACTCATCACCGAGACATTCATATCACATTTTCATTTACCATCTTATCATATTGTTGTTATGTTGAGTTTTCACCCCAAGGGTTAAGTACATACCTGTTCAAAGTATTCATTTCACAACACTTCCCAATATGTCCCTTTCATCTTGAGTATTCCTCCTTTTGATTAAAACTTTTCCCATTGAACACATCGGAATATAATTCGAATACATGGAAAGTTTGCACATAAGTGCCACATATGTAGCCAAGCTACTATGTAACCCGCCCATAAGCGAACTCGGACTCAACTCAACGAGCTTGGGCGTTCGCATCCATAGGTGAACTCAGACTCAACTCAACGAGTTCGGATGCCTAGTTGCATTTCACGAACTCGGACTCAACTCAACGAGTTCGGACATTCGCATCCATAAGTGAACTTGAACTCAACTCAACGAGCTCGGATGCTCAACCATCCTAGTGACATGTCACTTGTATCCTAATCTATTCCTAAGGTTCAAACGGGATTTTCCTCGAACACATCTCCTGGCCATCTTCCGTAAAATACCGAAACCAATACTCGGTAGTACTTTATATTTAACAATTAATACACATAATTTGCATTTTATTCGAAAATAACCACAAAGCATAATATTTCATGATAATAATCAGCATCATATCATATAAATAACATTAAATTGCTTAAAATGACAATTATGTTACTACATTAACACATGAACTTACCTCGTATGCGAAATGGCTACTTTTACCATTTCGTCCACAACTTGGTATTTTCCCCATTTTAGCCCAAATTTTAGTTTTCGTTGCTCTATAATTTAACATATAGTCTAATTAGGACTCACATTATTCAAATTGACCCAAAATCATATTTGGAAAAATTACAATTTTGCCCCTAAACTTTTGCATATTTACACTTTTTCCCCAAAGCTCGTAAATTAAACTTCAGCCTATTTTCTTATGTTTTATGACATGCTGATCATTTTTCCCTTGTATGGCAACATCAAATTCTTACTCTAACATGTACTTATGATTATTAGGTATTTTTACCGATTAAGCCCTTTTGCTAGTTTTCGCTTAAAACCGAGTACCACAAGTTGTCTAACATAATTTAAAACCTTATATTCAATAATAAAACACCAAAATACACAAATTTCACCTATGGGTATTTTTCCAAATATAAACCCTAGGTTAAATTATTGCTAGCATAAGCTTAATCGAGCTACCGGGACTCCAAAAACGTAAAGAACTTGAAAAATGGGGCTAGAATGGACTTACAATCGAGCTTGGAAGCTTGAAAAACCCTAGCCATGGTTTCTCCTTGCTATATTCAGCCATGGGGTTGAAGATGAGAAAATTGGCTTTTAATTTTGTATTTTAATTCATTTTACCCCTAAATGACCAAAATGCCCTTACTACTAAACTTTCCAAAAATTCCATCCATGTCCAATTTTTGTCCATAGACTTAGAAATTGGTAAAATTGCTATTTAAGACCTCCTAATTAATATTTCAAAACAATTTCATACTAGAAACTTCTAGAATGCAAGTTTTACAAATTATTCGATTTAGTCCCTAATTTCAATTTAAGCACTTTATGCATAAAATTTCTTCACGAAATTTTCACACAATCATACAATCATATCATAGACCTCAAAATAATCATAAAATAATTATTTCTATCTCAGATTTTGTGGTCACGAAACCACTATTCCGACTAGGCCCAAAATCAGGATATTACAACTCTCCCCCCTTTAGGGATTTTCGTCCCCGAAAATCTTACCAGAAAAGTGGTCTTCACTTTTAATCTCATATTCGGTGTCGAAGAACTTTCACTTAGGCTGTACCTCCAATACATCTCTTTAATTTCTCATATGATCTAAAAGCTTACAGTCTCAACTCTCAACTGTTCTTAAATTTTCAACCCTTCTCAGTTTCCCATGATATCATGACATAAAACCCAGATCTCAACTTGATTTAATGGAGACCGAAATTCTAAGAAATCCAGCAATCAAAGAGACCTGAAATTCCATGAATCTGATGAGTAGGAATTCATTCAATACATATATGATTTATAGATCTCGCCAAACATTTAACAATAGGATACATCACATTTTCCTCTTTCCGCCATGGAAATATTTCTGACATGGCCTCAAGAATAATCCTTCTCATTTCCATCCCAATATCAACATTGACAAGGATAATTTTGATAGATCCCAATGTTCGGCTTTAACCCCTTTAACAACTCCGATTTTATGTAACATCGGATGCTCTAAACTATCACATTACCTCACTGTCTTGAAACACATCACAATTCATACAACAATACATTACTAAAAGTCAGGAAGTCTTTGCTCAATGTAGACTAGTCTAGTTCAGACGCTTCGGTTACCAATATTCTCATCTATCCGAACTCTGTCAACATGTAATAAACTTTTTAGCTTTCACAAGATGGAAACCTTATCTGTGACAGCCCTATAGTGACCCTAGTCGGAAAACGGTTTCGGGACCGCTAAATCGAGTCACCAAATTATTTGAATGTGATATTTATGGTCTAAAATATGTGAATATGAATGTGCGAAAATTTTAAGCTTCGATTTAGTTAATTGCATGTGAATGTAGTACATAGGACTTGTGTGACACTTTTGAAATGTGATAGGCTAATCTACAAGGATCTAATAGTGCATGTAATCAAAAGGGAGGACTTGCATGTCAATTTTCCCCCTAATTAGTAGTGGCCGGCCATGAGCATGGGTGGACAAAATGTTATGGCTAAAAACATGTCATAAACATGTTGGGTTAATGCATTATGTAAGGAATAATAAAATAAAGAGCATGGGCAATAAAGTATTAGTGTTAGTAGGATGAGAAAAAAAAAGAAAGAATGTGTGTGATTGTTTCCCCCCCCATTGCCGTGAGTTGAAGAAAAGAAAACAAAAAAAAGTGTTCATCCTTGAACATCTTTGGCCGAAAATTTTAAGGAGAAAGGAAGAAGAAAGGTTGAAGAGGTTCGGCCATGCATGTAACTAGGCTAAGGTATGTTTGATGTTGTGCCATGAGATTCATGCATGTTTTAGTTGTTAGCTTGAGTTCTAGCTAGCCCATGGTTCAAATCTTTGCTATGTCATGGAGATGGTATTCGGCTATAGTGGATTGGTGTTGATGTCATTTACATGCTAAAAATGAAGCTTTGTAATGATGCATGTGATGGTAGATTGATGACTCTTGAATCTTCTTTTTAGCATTTTTGAGTGAGACATTAAGTTCTTTGTTTAACCATGACCAAAATTGAAATGGTATGATGTTGTGATGCATTCGGCCATAGTAGAAAGTAGAGGAGAAATATGGTTGTTATTCACGTTATTTGGATGAGAAATGGTAGTAAGATGAAGAGCAAATGTTAATGTTTGATTTACTAGTGTGTATATGTGTATTAGCCGAGTTTTGAATTTGAAACAAAATGGTATGTAGTCAATACAAGCAACCATATTTGTAGGAAGTATTAAGCATATAATCGGCCTCAACCTAGACATGTATATTCGGCCACATGAAATAGATTTGTGTTGTATGTGTTCGGTTAGAGGCAAGCATATTGATGCTTTTATCTTGACTTAGAAAATTCGGCTAAGGAGAATATTAGCTAATATGTTGAATTCGATTCGTGATTTCGTACATATGTGACTCTAATGTCTAATGTATATTTGGGCTAAGTACCTTGAGCTTCTCTTTTGATGTTCAAATGAATTGTGTTAAATTGCTTAATGTGATTAAAAATGCGCATGACCATTGTGTATTTGAGCTAAAGGGTGGCCATATGACCTATTAAACTCCTTGTCATATTCGGCCATAAGCTAGCATAATGAGACTTTAATAAGTTAAATTTGTTTGAATTAGCTCAAGAGCTTAGAGGACCACAGTTGGATAAGGGAAAGGAAAAAGTTATCGAATAGCCGCCGAAATCGTTCGACCACATCCGAGGTAAGTTTTTGAGTAATGGAACTTAGATTATGATTTGATTAGATCATGTTTTAAGCAAATCAAAATCATGCTCTTTGTATGTGGCTATTGAGCCGAAATTGCAAGTGTGATAAGTGTCTTATGTTTGAGCTTTGGTAATGAAAATGAAATACGGATGTGTCATGATTTATTGATAAATGTGCATGGTTATTCGAATGATGTCCGGGCTAAGTCCCGAAGGCTTTGTGCTAAGTGACTATATCCGGACTAAGATCCGAAGGCATTTGTGCGAGTTACTAATTCTGGGCTAAGCCCGAAGGCATTGGTGCGAGTTACTAAATCCGGGTTAAGTCCCGAAGGCATTTGTGCGAGTTACTATAACCGGGCTATGTTCCGAAGGCATTTGAACGAGTAGCTATATCCGGTTAAATTCCGAAGGTACGTGATTCGGGAATGATCGATCTTGCTGTAAAAATTTCAGTTAATACGCTTGTAAAATCCCAACAATGAGGTATGTTTCGTATGTGCATTGGAATAGTTGATTCCCTTCGAATAATATTCGCTCAGTCGAGTAATGAGCTTCTGGTATTTGGCTAAGATGATCCCTTATGTATGAATATAGGGGTTGGAATGTGAAGTAGGAATGATTTGAGAATATCTATATATGGAATTATCCGTTTAGTTATATGAATGCTATACTTCAATTGTGCTTAAATTCTTTGCTCAAAACTTACTAAGCATTTAATGCTTACTCCGTTTATTTAATTCTCTGTTTTATAGATTTTGGTCCTTCAGTTATCGGACTCGGGATTCTTTGAAGTCAAAGTCGCTCACACTATCAAAGCTCCTTTTGGTATATTTTGGTTGAACTTTGAAATGGCATGTATAGGACTACCCTTTTGTTGTTGGTCATGTACCTTTCGGTTTTGTGTAAATTTGGATAGCCATGCGAAAATGGCTTAAATATACTTTGATCATAGCATTATAATCGTTTTGTATGTTGTCCGTCGAGAGGTATGGAAATGTTGGTAACGGTTAGTCATGGGAATGGTTATTCATGATCACTTTTGGTATATGTATGACAAACTCTAGTTGATCCATGGAGGATCATGAAATAGGTAAAGTTTACCTTAAAAATAGATGCTGGCTGCAGCAGTGATGTGGATGTGAAAAATCACTAAAAATAGTAGGAATGGAATTAAATAGTGAATAAATTATGTAATCGAACCTTAATGAATCTATTTTCATAGGAAAGTAACGAAATGTTCATATGAACAGTATATTATGATATGTTAAAGTTTTCGTGAGACAGGGCCAGAATGGTTTCTGGATCCCCTGATCTGACTTTGGAAATTCATTATAAATTAACCAGAGACATTTAGAAGTCATGCCATATATGTATAGATTCATTTTTGAGTCTAGTTTCTATAGAAACAAACGGCATCAGTATTGAAATCCTGTACAGGGAGATATCTAAGTCGTAATGATGAAGGTCAGTGTAGTCACACCCTGTAACAGGGGACACTTTAACTAATAAACTGTACTAATTGGCCTGACCAAAAATTCTAGAAAAAAATATGTAGATGGACATATGAGTCTAGTTTCAGGGAAAAATTACAAAACTGATTTTCGAGTTTTGGAACTCAAGATATAATTTTTAAGGTGACAGTGACGCAGTTAGCCAACTGCCTGGAAAATTTTAAAATGGACTGTGAAAGTAAATGAATTAAGTCGGTTAGCACCTCGTGTTCGACTCCGGCAACGGTATCGGGTACGGGGTGTTACATTATCATTCGTAGTGACTTAAACTAATATCCAACTCTTTCTAATAAATATACACTTCTCGTTCAAACTATTTACTCTTTTATCCGTACAAAATGAAATTCTATTATCAGACTTGGGAAAAATAATCCTGAAATAATTGTCACATGAAATCTTTCAAATAGATAATTCACCATACCGACTGAAACTCGCACTTTTATCACTTATGTCTTTACTGATGTCAAATCCTTACACAGAAATTAAAAAAAATCCCAATACTAAAATTACCACATTACCAAGATCAAATTAGAAAGTATAGTCATATTTGACATGATTATCACGAGCAGAAGAACCCACTTTGAACATGAGTCGTAATTGACAAATTATGGAACAAAGATAACAAGAAAACCGAATAAAGAAATCCAAGATAGAGAAACCCGGAATAAAGAAATCCAGAATAAAGAGATCCAGGATAAAGAAACCCAAGATATGACACTATGCCGGAGAATCGAAAACCAAACTCATAGAGAAAATACAGAATACCCCGATAATTCTTCAAAGAAAGAAAGTCCAGAAGAAAAAATCATTTAATCCCACTGAAATCAAATATAACAAGAACAATATATCTTCCCATACATATATATCAGCTGAAGCATCAAGTAGAAGAAACAGAATCATAATATCATACGTATTCTCTCATCAATTCTTATCAGACGAAGTGAAATAGAATACCCGATGAAATAGAGCAATATAAATTATAAACTAGTCAGACTACCAATGCTTTCATCCAACACCAGAATTAGAAGACATTCCCATATAACAAGAATTTCTTCAGAAGATCAATAGCCATAGAAATATTTCTGAGAACGGGTAAACATATAGAACATCTCAAAAGAGACTGCTAAATCTGTCCAGTCATAACTGTCACACTCAGATAGTTCACATTTCAATTATCATTTCCCCAACTAGTTCTGCCGTCACAAATTTCATATTAAACCATTCACTAAAGAAGGCCAGTTCTGAATAAATTTCGATTTACACTTTTCTCGACCTTGCACCTGAGTAATTTGGTTTACCAAGGAGAATTCCTTTTCTAACTGGGACAGTGCATAACTCCAATAATTTTTACGTCAATCCGATACTTTACTGGCTCTGACTTTACTTATTAACTCATTTTCAATCTCTAATCATACTTATAATTATTCTATCACTGTACTCTTTGGGTTCTCAACTGGAAACTTATTCAATACAAATCTCATGAAATTCCATTATAAGTACCACTTCGGTAAGGAGGAGGGGTTGTAGGACCTCTGACTCGACTTTCTTATACATACACATATGACACAACTTCCATCATCATAGTAACATCATCAAAATCATGTCATTCATTCAGACAATGCAACATTCATGTTGGCTTACACAAATTTTCCTATTGTCCCATTTAGACAATATACTTATGCATACATTCTATGTTTTCTAGATAGCTTTACTTATCCATTCATTTAATTAAATTAAGTCATGCTCATGACATCATATAAGACCAAACAAACATAGATATTTGCATCACAATCACAACTTTCATTTCGTGCATCATCATGTACATATCATTACAATCATATAATTCAGTCCAACAATTTAACATAGATAAGTTCATTTCATTATAATCCTTTATCTCATAAAAATTATATATCATTAGCATTCATTAACATTATACGTCCAAATCAAGACAATGACATTTTCATTCATATCATAATATTATGACTTTTATTCATACCTCTACTACTTTCTATTTATTCCGTTCATCTTATCAAGTAAGCCATATACACTACATCATATGAGCATTAAGCAAGTATGGATATTTATCACATATGTATCATAAACTTTTATTCATACTTTTCTAAACTGAGACTTATCATAATCATAAATTTACTCAAATACCTTCACATAACATTGAACATGGTCGGCGCAGCTCGGTTGGAGAGTACCCTGTCTAAATAAGACGGTACTGTACTCATACGCGTTGGAAGACATCACACTATCACAAATCAATGGCATGTATAGCTAAACTTTTACACATGCTAGGTTAGTCCGAGAACCGACTAAACCTGCTCTGATACCACCAAATGTAACGCCTCGTACCCGAGACCGTCGCCGGAGTCGAACACAAGGTGTTAATAGACTTAATTCATTACTTAAACAGCTCAAACAATTTATTTTTAAAATTTTCAGTCAAGCTAACAATCTGCATCATAGTCGCTTAAAAATTCATATCTCGAGTTACGAAACTCGAAATCCAATTCCGTAAAATTTACCTGAAACTAGACTCATATATCTATTTACTAATTGTTTTATAGAATTTTTGGTCGAGCAAATGAGTACAGTTTATTAGTTAAGTTCTCCCCTGTTTCAGAGTTTGACTGCTCTTACCTCTGTGTATTACGAATCAGATATCTCCCTGTACAGAGACTCAATGACTATGACGTTTGTTTCTAATAAAACTAGACTAAATAAGGAATCTGTAAATATAAATCATGACTTCTAATTATCTTTGAAAAATTTATGGTGAATTTCCAAAGTCAGAACAGGGGATCCAGAAATCGCTCTGGCCCTGTTTCACAAAAATTTAAACATCTCATAAAATATAACTCATATACCTGTTGATGTGATCCGGCCCGGATTAATTGAGTCGATTCACTTGATTGCCCGATCGTCGACGAGGAATAGTTGAGTTAACGGAAATAGGATGAAATAAGGCTAAAGATGCGGAAGCTTTCAAATGGTTTTAAAGGTTGGCTAAGGTGATGGTAAATTTATAAGGGTAGTAGGCTCGATTTAAGGATAAAAATAAGAAAAATGGAAGTTGATAAATGAAGGCTCGGTTTTGTAAAAAGATATTATAGTTGGGTAAAATCTAGGATAGTCGGTGGAATGGATAAATGAGCTTAAACACCAGAAACGATTCAACACTAAAAGTGTCACCCCGATTTCTATTCGGTTCAAGGTGGGATTGCGGAATTGTAGAAGGTTGAACGCCACACCAAAGCAAGGTGATAAGTTCAAAAGAGAACGATAGACGCCACTAGCACGCTAGATAAGTCAGATCGAAACTCGTACGAATTTAGAGAGGAGAAAACTCACTCTTTGAACAAAGTTCATTCAAATGATCAAAAGTCAAAAGTCCTTTACAAATGAAAGAAAACAAATATTTATAGGCACATAGATGACCATTCAAATTCGGCATCTAGGTGTTCACACAATAATAAAAACGTTCACACTAATGTATTAAAATAGTTCATAAATTCGGCAGATTCATGCACTAGCTGAATGGACACTTTCTTCCCCCTTAGTTTGTGCATGAATGCTTAGTCATAAAGAAAGGCTTCAAGTGACTTGTATGTGCACCAAAAGGTTGCATTCATCTCCTTGGGACGTTCATGCACTTGTATGGACCATGTATCTTCATAATTAAACACTTTAATGGCATGTAAGTTCATAAATGGTAGCATGAACCTAGTAAATTCGTTCTCTCCTTTGTGCATGCACTTAATTCAATCAATGTGTTGAATTATTGAGTTAATTCCTTCCCTTGGACGTTCTTGAACCCATCCATGCATGTGTAGTAGCCTATAGGTCAATTCAAAGTGTGAACATGCTCAAGGAGCTCTATGGTCAACATAGAATTAGTTAGCAGCTACTTCTTGGCCGAATAAGTGCCTTGGAAAGTTAAGAGACAGCCACCATACATGCACTTAAGCCATTCATGCATTCTATCATCCCATGCATTTGATCCATTCATGGACTAGCCTTTAATGTCCATACATGCATTCGACACATGCATGAATTTGTAGAAACATTGCATCTAGCCGTACATGCACCAGCATTTAATACTTCTTCATTCATGAGTGTGGAATGCCCAAAAGAGATGTTTCTTCATTCATACATTGTACCGTCCAAAGGAATGTACCTACATGAAATAAACAAGTCATTAAGACATCTCATGAACACTCATAAATTCGGCATGATGTGAACACATTAATGTCATGCATTAATTCGGCTATGTGAACATAATCAATTTATATAATGACAATGATATATTAATAACAAATATTAATATAAGACAAGTTTAATGCTTAAATGAATATGTGTAAATTTTATTTAATGTATTAAAGACAAAACCGAGTTTAAACTAAAATGAGCTAAGTTTTAGCTCGTGAGCTAAAGTTGAGCTGAGGCTAAACTCCTAAGCTGAAGTTGAGCTAAGGTTTAGCTCGTGAGCTAAATATGAGCTAGGAGTGAGCTCGGTTTAGCTCAGGCAAGTTGGATCGAGCTTGAATAAGCTGGATTTGAGCTAGACGGAGCTCGTGGAGCTGGAAACGAGCTGGGATCAGCTTGCCAACATGTCAATGCTCGGCTTGACAGACTTGCTCGATAAAGTTCGCGGGGCGTGCTCGTATCACCTGTTTTGTTCCATCCATATGAAAACAGACTCATAATTCTTCAATTCCATATATTATTCATCATCTAATTGTATCTCTACTATTTTTAGTTATTTTTCAAACTCACGTCACTGCTGCTGTCTGAATCTATTTTATGGTAAATTTTACCTATTTCATGGTTTCCATGGATTAGCTAGCAATTTAGCATACATAACACCAAATATGATCATAATTAGCCATTCCAATGACTAATCATTACCAAGCATTTCCATACCACTCAATAACCATATCATAAGACCATATACACAAAATGATTATAATGCTATACATGCCATACTCAAAATATACAAGCCATTATGCCAAGATGGTATACGGATAGTGTGAGCGTGCCTCCGACCGTTTCCGATTTCCGAGCTGGCTTGTCAAAACTACAAGGAATGAAAAGGAGGGAGTAAGCATAAATGCTTAGTAAGTTCACATGCAAATAGCAAGTAACACAACTATATAAGCAAACATAAAACATCATTTGCATACTCATCACCGAGACATTCATATCACATTTTCATTTACCATCTTATCATATTGTTGTTATGTTGAGTTTTCACCCCAAGGGTTAAGTACATACCTGTTCAAAGTATTCATTTCACAACACTTACCAATATGTCCCTTTCATCTTGAGTATTCCTCCATTTGAGTAAAACTTTACCCGTTGAACACATCGGAATATAATTCGGATACATGGAAAGTTTGCACATAAGTGCCACATATGTAGCCAAGCTACTATGTAACCCGCCCATAAGCGAACTCGGACTCAACTCAACAAGCTCCGGCGTTCGTATCCATAGGTGAACTCGGATTCAACTCAACGAGTTCGGATGCCTAGTTACATTTCACGAACTCGGATTCAACTCAACGAGTTCGAACATTCGCATCCATAAGTGAACTTGGACTCAACTCAACGAGCTCGGATGCTCAACCATCCTAGTGACATGTCACTTGTATCCTAATCTATTCCTAAGGTTCAAACGGGATTTTCCTCGAACACATCTCCTGGCCATCTTCCGTAAAATACCGAAACCAATACTCGGTAGTACTTTATATTTAACAATTAATACACATAATTTGCATTTTATTCGAAAATAACCACAAAGCATAATATTTCATGATAATAATCAGCATCATATCATATAAATAACATTAAATTGCTTAAAATGACAATTATGTTACTACATTAACACATGAACTTACCTCGTATGCGAAATGGCTACTTTTACCATTTCGTCCACAACTTGGTATTTTCCCCATTTTAGCCCAAATTTTAGTTTTCCTTGCTCTATAATTTAAAATATAGTCTAATTAGGACTCATATTATTCAAATTGACCCAAAATCATATTTTGGAAAAATTACAATTTTGCCCCTAAACTTTTGCATATTTACACTTTTTCCCCAAAGCTCGTAAATTAAACTTCAGCCTATTTTCTTATGTTTTATGACATGCTGATCATTTTTCCCTTGTATGGCAACACCAAATTCTCACTCTAACATGTACTTATGACTATTAGGTATTTTTACCGATTAAGCCCTTTTGCTAGTTTTCGCTTAAAACCGAGTACCACAAGTTGTCTAACATAATTTAAAACCTTATATTCTATCATAAAACACCAAAATACACAAAATTCACCTATGGGTATTTTTCCAAATATAAACCCTAGGTTAAATTATTGCTAACATAAGCTTAATCGAGCTACCGGGACTCTAAAAACGTAAAGAACTTGAAAAACGGGGCTAGAATGGACTTACAATCGAGCTTGGAAGCTTGAAAAAACCTAGCCATAGTTTCTCCTTGCTATATTCGGCCATGGGGTTGAAGATGAGCAAAATTGGCTTTTAATTTTGTATTTTAATTCATTTTACCCCTAAATGACCAAAATGCCCTTACTACTAAACTTTCCAAAAATTCCATCCATGTCCAATTTCTGTCCATAGACTTAGAAATTGGTAAAATTGCTATTTAAGACCTCCTAACTAATATTTCAAAACAATTTCATACTAGAAACTTCTAGAATGCAAATTTTACAAATTATTCGATTTAGTCCCTAATTTCAATTTAAGTACTTTATGCATAAAATTTCTTCATGAAATTTTCACACAATCATGCAATCATATCATAGACCTCAAAATAATCATAAAATAATTATTTCTATCTCGGATTTTGTGGTCACGAAACCACTATTTCGACTAGGCCCAAAATCAGGATATTACAAGCATCCACAAGTTCGAACCAAGACCCTATCGAGCTTTCAAAGGGTCCCATGACTCGAGCACGAACCAAGCGACTTCAAGAAGCTTTAACAGATTTGTTAACTAGAAATTTGGGATTAAACAAAGCCCCTTGACATTGGAGAAGCTGTGGACAACTCTTTGAAAACTCATTGCACTCTTGTGCAAACCGATTTCAGCTCCTCTCCAGCTACCCGAGCTCAACTCAGCTCCAATCAGCTCACTTGAGCTTGTGTTAGTTCATTTGAACTCAATTTAGCTTCTTTCCAGCTCATTTCTTTTACTATTCTAATAAACTAAGTTTTAAATTTATTTTAATTCAATTTGCTACAGCTCATACCGAATTCCCTAGCTCAAATCAGCTCATTGATGGTTTATGTTTATTTGAGCTAGCCGAATTAATAAGCTAGTTAATTTTAATTTATTTTGTCCAAATTAGTTAAATTGTTATTTAAGTTGTTAGTTTTTGTTTAATTATGTTTAAATGTTATAATTAAATGTGCTCATTTCTTTTGTAGGTTCAGCCGAATATGGGATTGCATTTAAGGCTAGGTGTATGTATGGGTTTGTTCAATGAATGAGAAGATTCATGCACGGCTTGGTTCAATGCTTGGAGGGAATCATGTTCATGTACATGGGTGGTATAATTACATGCATTTGGATTAATGAAGATACCTCTCCTTTGGATGGCACACATGCATGTATGGAGGGCATTTATTGCATGTTCATGAATGACTAGATTCAAGACCCCTTCTAGTTCCATGCATGACCGAATATATGTGCGAGAACTATTGGTTTTCCTAAGCACCTATTCGGCCAAGAGACACTTCTTGAATGCTCCATTCATTCCTTGGGTGAACCTAGACAAGCTATTGGGTTCCCAAGTCTTCACATTCATCCAAGACACTTTGCTTACTCATAAAGCTGTCCAATGAAGTTCCATTCAGTCGGATCTAGCCTTAGCAAATTAATGACTTGTTCTAGACTATTCTAGTTTCTTCCTAGCCGAATTGCTTAGCTTTTAAGTTAGTTAATTTTTCCATTCGGCTAACACATGCTAGACTATAAATAGTTTACTCATTTCTTTGTAAAAGGACTTTTGTAAAATTTATTAATGAAACTCTATTTCTGTGAGGTTACTTCCTCTCATATCTCGTACAAGTTTCGAAGACTTATCTAGTTGTGCTAGTGGTGTCTACCGATCTTGTTTGAACTTATCACCATCTTTGGTGTGGCATTCACCTATCCTACTATCCATCTTTCCACCTTAACAATATAAGAACCGGGGTGACACTCTTTAGTGTTGAATCACTCCTGACGTTAAGTTCTACATTCCATCGCTCATCCTTGTTATTCTTTCTTATTATTTCCAAAATCTAATCAACTATTCAACACCCATCTTTGTTTCCTTAGCC
Organism: Gossypium hirsutum; assembly: GCF_007990345.1. Classification (NCBI taxonomy): domain Eukaryota; kingdom Viridiplantae; phylum Streptophyta; class Magnoliopsida; order Malvales; family Malvaceae; genus Gossypium; species Gossypium hirsutum. The sequence continues at coordinate 72,968,031 of NC_053429.1, read as the reverse complement.
GAACCTATCACCATAACTTTACTTCTTTTGAACCCCATTCGCTTTATTCAAGCCAATCCACCTAACTTCTATTGCTGAGACCAAATCGCGAACGACTCTTCTTGTCTATGATCGGGTACATCGTAAATTCGACTCCATCACCCGAGCCAGATCACATCATTTGGTATCAGAGCTTGTAAAGCGAGAAGCACTGATGTTCGTATCAACATGGAAATAGACTCGTTGTGAAAAAAATATCAAATTTAGAAAAGATTCTATCAAGTTGTATTTCGATTTTGTTCATTCTATTAGCATTATTTTGGAAGTAAAAAAAAAAGAGAAATACAAAATTATATATAAAAAAAGTGAAGTTTTCAAGTTCTCTTCTCTGCTGTTATACAAATTGTTCCAATCATCAAAGTGTCCATTTTATCAACTTTGTAACCCCCTCCCTTAAAAAAGCCACACTACACCGAAATTTTTTTTTTCTTTTAGCCTACCTTATACCATGACATTCTACCCTTGTAACCATTTTGAAGCCAACCCCAAAGCACCAAGACGAGTCAAAGAAACAAAATACGAGGTTATGAGAGTAAGTATGAGTGGTAAAAGGCTAGAGAGTGTGAGAGAATTACAGTGTCGAAAAAGCCTAAACAAGTGAAAACACGAGTGGAGTGCACAACTATTATTTCTTTTTCAAGTGAAATAGTAAGGATTTTGTGGTGAGGATTTAAATAATCTTGAAAAATCAACATGGAACGAAATGTGGAAGAAAGGCAACCTGTTCGGAATGTGCCAAACTTGAACTTACAAGCCCTACTTCGTAAAGTCGAGCGATTGTTCGATCGGAAGTTGAAGCCAATACAAGACCGACTCGACCAAGTGGAAGGAAGAGGTCAACGAGCAAGGACCCCAATAAGTCCACCTAGAGACCGTGGTCGAAGGCAAGTTCAAGATGACGAGGTTTCCAAACCAAGTGAAGCCGAAAGTGATGCTGGCTCGAATATTAGTGATCGGCGAAGAGGCCAACATCGTCATGGCTAACAAGAACAAGAAAGGTTCGATGATGACTTGAAAAGCATTAAGTTATCAATTCCCCCATTCTAAGGCCGTTTGGATCCTGAAGTGTATTTAGAGTGGGAGAAAAAGATCGAACTCATTTTCGAATGCCATAACTATTCGGAGGCTAAGAAAGTTAAGTTGGCTACCATAGAATTTACTAACTATGCCATGATTTGGTGGGACCAACTTACGTCGAGTCAGAGGTAAAATGGCGAGCGACCCATTGGCACTTAGGCCGAAATGAAGGCTATCATGCACCGGAGGTTCATTCCAACACACTACCATTGGGAGCTTTACCAAAAACTCCAAAACCTTACACAAGGTATGAGGAGTGTCGAGGATTACTACAAAGAGATGGAAGTTGCCATGATCCGTGTGGACGTGGAGGAAGATCGAGAGGAGACCATGGCTAGATTTCTGTCCGGACTTAATCATGAGATAGCCAACATTGTGGAGTTTCAACATTATGTGGAGATAGTATAAATGGTCCACATGGCCATCAAGGTCGAAAAGCAACTCAAGAAGAAAGGTGTTGCTCAAGGATGTTCGACTACCAATGAGTCAAAGTGGAAACAGGGCAGAAGCAAAGGTGTTTTGGCAAGCCAAACCAAGGAACCTATGGTGCCGAGAAAGAACACTTAGCCCATGGTTGAAAATAGCAAGGGTAAGGCTGTTGAAGGTTCCCAAAATCGGTCAAGACACATAAAATGTTTTAAATGTCTCAGAAGAGGACACATTATGAGCCAATCTCTGAATCGGAGCACAATGGTGATTCGACCCAATGGCAATATCGAATCGAGGAGGAAGGAAAAGAAAGAATTTAAAATGATGCCGAAAGTCCTTTTGATGCTGAGGAAGAGTTAGAGTACGCAGTCGAAGGTGAGATGCTCGTTGTTAAAAGGAGCTTAGGTGCACAAATGCCAAAACTGATTCGCAACGAGAGAACCTTTTCCATACTCGTTGTCTCGTCCGAGAAAAGATATAGTTCAGTGATTGATGGAGGAGGTTGTGCAAATGTTGCGAGCACCCTTCTAGTCGAAAATCTTGATTTGTCGACAAGTGTGCATCCGAGCCCTTACAAGCTGTAATGGCTCAATAACAGAGTTTAGTTAAAGGTAACCAAGCAAGTCCTTGTTCCATTTTCAATTGGAAAATTCCAAGATGAAGTTCTTTGTGATGTGGTGCCCATGCATGTGGGCCATGTAACGCCCCAAAAATCCCGAAACGTAAAAATCCTGAAATCCCAAACATTCTTTGTTTTTGGTTTTGATAAAAATTGTGTTTTATGTTCCTAGCCATGTGATAATTATAGTAGGTCTTTAAGGTTTGAGTTCAAACCTAGTAATAAATGAAATTATAGTTTAATTATTAAAAGAATCAGGGTTGGCAAGTAGGTGGGCTTTTAAATAAAAATAGGGGAAAAATAGCATCAAAAAGCCTTGTGGAAGAGTGGCTAAGTGACGCCACATAGGGAGTAGGGGGTGGCGTTAGTAGCTAGCAAGGAGATCCAAGGTTCGAATCCTAGCTTAGTATTTTTAGAAGTTTAATTTTGGCCTTCTAGAAGGATGGTAGTGGCGTGAAGATGGACTCCAAGGGGAGTGTTCAGAAATGAAAATTAAGGAAAAGATCAAGGGGTTATCAGGGAGAAAAATGAGGAGATGAGAAGGGAGAAGTGATGGAGCCGAATTGGGAATTGGGCATGGAAAATTCAGCTATAAGGGCTATAAATAAGGGCCGAATATAGGGTTGCTAGGTTACTGCCAAAATTCTTCTTCACCTTGTTGCTAGAAATCCCTTTCTCCAAAAGCCGAAAACCCTTTTCTTTTCAAGATCCAAAAAGCCGAAAACCATTTTTTGTTTTTCTTTCTTTTCTTCCTATCGATTTTTATTCTTCTTTACATAATTTTCTTTGTTTCACTTAGTCGATTTCTTCTTCTACTCTTCTTCTTTAATCTGTACCAAATAAACTTTATTCACCATACTAAGTTTGAAAAGCCAAAAAGCCGAATCTCCTAAGGGCTGAATACTCTTTGACTGAATCTAGTGTAAGTGTTGCTCTTCCAATCGATTTTCTTTGCTAGGGAATTAGAATCGGATCTCGGATCTTAGCTCTCTGCCGAATTGTTCTTTAGCTATTTGCGGTTTTGGTAAGTATTCCTCATCCATTGGCTAAGGTTGGCCGAATAGCCATAGTAAGGTAAGGGGACCTGTGTTGGATACGAGTCACCTATTATTCTGGTTTTAATAGTTACGATTGGTGCAAATCTAGGAGTTGTTCGTGGTTAGTGAAGAGGTTGTTATACTTATCGCGCAAGGTAAGGTTAAGGTGAGATCCTGGCTTTAGGTAAAGTATTTGATAAGTATGTAAGATTAATCTTTGAGTGATATCGATTGTAGGTTTGGGCTAAGGAGATCGTATCATGCTTGCTTACCAGGTGTGTACATACACTGCACACATGTTATGTATCAGCAAAAGTTGAAATGCCGAAAAGCCGAAGTTTGGCTACGGTAGCCTTGCGAGTGCACGAACACTCATAAAGGGGAGGCCGATAGGTTACCTAAGGCCCACGGGCGATTCCATGGACTTGGGTTGTGATTTGGTTATATGGGCCAGAATAGGCTAAATGGGCCCGATGGGCTGTTGGGCCCATAATAGGCAAAAACTGAATGTTGATGCTATGTGATAGGAACTTGTATGTGAGCATGAATATGAATGTGACTGGGCCTAACGGGCCATATAAATGTGATTTGGGCCTAATGGGCCATATACAGGTGATTTGGGCATAATGGGCCATATACAAGTGATTTGGGCCTAATGGGCCATATGAATATGATTGGGCTCAGTGGTCCAAATATAGGTATATGAAATTGTTTGGGCTTTGTAAGGGGCTATAGGCCTAGTATATGATAACTACATAAGACATAATTAATATATTGCGACCGTGAACAAGTCATAGGGTTAAGGTGTGGCAATGGGTATATGCATGTCTAGGATTGGATCCAGGGAGAGCTTAGTACTTTAGCGATCTTAATGACCCACCTCCTCTTCTTTGGAATCCTACCTGGTGCATAGTATTCGTTCATTTTAGCTCGCGGGACTGGTTCATGGGCCAAGGTAAGTGAAAACCATAACTAAGGGAAAATTACCGAAATGCCCTTAAGGGAGAAAATGACCAAAATACCCCTAGGTGTTGAATGTAAGTTTTATGGATGTAACATGCATACATATGATGTTCTACTTAGGTTGCATATGGGGTGGGAACTATGGAACGGAGGAAGTATATGAGGATCGCATGGTTGCCTGACAATCGTGGATCCACCGACGGCTTTTAAAGCCCAATATGTAAATGGAGGTAGTTCCGCAACCGGGCTACCATTGGTGTGTGGGTTGGGTTGGTCGATATTTATATCCCCGCATAGTGTGATGGTGTGACAGCCCAAAATTGACCCTAGTCGGAAAGTGGTTTCGGGACCACAAAACCGAGTCATACTAATAATTAGCCATCATATTTTATGCTTATTATATGTATATATGCATGTGTGAAAATTTCATGCTTGAATTTTGTTAATAGTAAGTGAATTTTATTAAATAGGACTTATGTGAGAAAATTTAGAAATGTGCTAGGCAAATGTGAAGTGGCCTATTAATGCATGTTATGAAAATGATGGGTTTGCATGTCAAATTACCCAAAATTTGAGCTAGTGGCTGGCCATGCTATGGGTGGAGACATGTTGGGAACATGTTGGCTTAGTGTGTTATGTTAGAAAGAATAAATAAAAGGGTTAGTAATTAAGTAATGAAAAGGGAGGGGTGATGAAAACAAAGTTGTCTCATCCATCCCCCCCCCATTTGCCGTAACTAGACAAAAAAAAAGGAGAAAGAGTGTGTTCATCTTCTTCTCCATCTTGCCAAAACCGAAACAAAAAGGAAAGAAATAGGGAAGTTTTCATTAAGGCAATTCGGCAACCCTTTTTCTAGTGGGAGGTGAGTTTTGAAATGTTGGTTTTAACTTCCTTTGTATGTTGAGCTAATTGTTGAAATGCATTTCGGCAATGTCATGAAAAAATCAAACTTTTATGGTGGTTTGGGCATTTAGCCGTATATCAAGAGGTTAGGAGTAGAGGTTGTTTCATGTTGTATTGAATAAGTAGAGATTATTATGAGGTTGAAATTTGTGGAATTTTAGTTAAGTAATGCTTGGCACATTCGGCCATATGGGTTAATGGAATGTTCATTTTATTTGTTAATTTCTTTTATGAGAAATGGGTAATTGTTAAAGCCGAATGAGTTATGGAAGTTTTTATAAATGTATGAAGTTCAAGGTGCAAAATTTTAGTCTTGATGTTATGGATAATTCGGTTGAGATATGGGGAGAGGGAGTTGTCATTTAGGTTAAGATCAAAGGGATGAGCAATAGGCATTAAAAGGTGAAATGTGTGAAACTTAAAGTGTAAAAATCTATATGTAATTACATAGGAAATGTTAAAAAAACTAACATGGTATATTCGGCCATGTAGAGTACATCCTAGAGATATTATATTTAATTCCCTACAATCGACTAAATGGGTGATTAGTAAGAGTGATTGCCGAATATACTAACATACATATGCATGTGTAATTGGATTGTAAATATTTAGCAAGGCGGTTAAACTAGTTGATTTATTGATTAAGCTCAAGGAGTTAAAGGAGGAGAATCAAGCAAAGGCAAAGAAAAGATCATCGAGTAGCCGAGTTGGAACCGTCTTACCCAACACAAAGTAAGTCATTAAGCATATAGTTTGTATTAATTTAAATGGTCATAACGTCTATGTAATGACGCTGAATGGAATGATAAATATATATATACATGTATGTATGTGGTGATGAAAGTGTTGAATGAGAAGAAAAGAGGTGAGATGTATTGAGTTGTTGATCTCGGCACTAAGTGTGCGGGTATAAACTTTTATGATCATGAGATTGGTGCTAAGTGTGCGAGTTTAAATTGTACAGCACTAAGTGTGCGAGTTTGATTATATAGCAGTAAGTGTGCGAGTTTGATTATATAGCACTAAGTGTGCGAGTTTGATTATATAGCACTAAGTGTGCGAGTTGATTATATAGCATTGAGTGTGCGGACTTAATATATACTTTTGAATCACTATGGACACTAAGTGTGCGACATTATTGAGTTGATCACGGACAGCGGATCGGGTAAGTACCTTGAGTTCATGGCTAATAGGCGCTATGTTTATATTTGGAGTTGAGCTTGGTAAGTTTGAACCTATGTGACAATTATAATTGAAGTCACGTACATAAGATTTATCGTGGAATAGGTGAAAGGTCGTTTAGTTGTATGATTGTAACGAAAATAAAATGATGTATGAAAATGCCTCGAATATCCTATTGATTAGTATATGGAATGTGAATGCATGACTTGGTATGAGATTGAACCGATAGGTTTGAGGAACTATGGTATGGTTCGGTATGGATGGAGTAACTAGCCTCGTTCCATTTTGCTTCCTCTTGTGATAATGTTATTAATGGATGGTAGTGCATTGCTTATGACTTACTGAGTTATATACTCACTCGGTGTTTCCTTGTCACCTATTTTAGGTTTCTTGGGCTCGTCTCTTTTTGCGTGATCGGGCCGTCATTGGAGTCATCACACCGGCTAGCAAGTTTTGGTACTTTCTTCTTAGTCGGCTTAGGAGAACATTTCGGCATGTATAGGCTATTATGTTGTGTTTGAACTTTGGTATGTAAACTTTTAGCCATGCGAAAATGGCATAAATGTTCGGTTGGGTTTGGTTTTATAACGTTAGGTCGTAAGTCTTGATAATTCGACTTTTTTTTATGCCATATGTCATGGTTGATTATTTTGGTGTTAAAATTCATGATATGGCAATAGTGTAGTAGGGAGATGTTTGACAATGATTAGCCTTTGGCATGGCTAGTCATGATCATAATTGGTGATATGTATGATGAATTACTAGTTAGATCAAGGAGAAATCACGAAATAGGCATAGTTGCTTTCGTAACAGATGCTGGCAGCAGCAGTGACGTGAGATTGAAAAATCACTAAAAATATTAGGAATGGAATTAATTAATGAATAAATTATGTAATCGAATCTTGATGAGTCTATTTTCATATAGAACTAACAAAATGATCATATGGACAGTACGTTAAGAGATATTCAGGTTCTCGTGAGACAGGTCCAGAACGGTTTCTGGATTCCCTGTTCCGACTTTGGAAATTCATTATAAATTAACCAGAGATAATTAGGAGTCATGCCATATATGTACAGATTCCTCTATGAGTCTAGTTTCTATAGAAACAAACGTCATCAGTATTGAAGCTCTGTGCAGGGATATATACAAGTCGTAATGCGCAAAGGTCAGTGTAGTCGATCCCTGTAACATGGGAGACTTTGACTAATAAACTGTACTAATTGGCCTAACCAAAAATTCTAAAAAAATTCTACCATATAGGTATATGAGTCTAGTTCCAGGGAAAATTTACGGAACTGGATTTCGAGTTTCAAAACTCAAGATATGATTTTTAAAGCGACTAGTACACAGATTGGCAGCTTGTCTGGGAAATGTCAAATAAGTGGTTTGAAGTCTGTTAACACCTCGTGTTCGACTCCGGCGACGGTCTCGGGTTCGGGGTGTTACAGATGGGGTACGGAGCTGGTGTGTAGTGGGTGGATAATTTGGATGGGATTGCATTGCATGTTTGATGATTTGTCTTTGAATGCTTGTTTTTCATCGAGGGTTGTACGCACTGAGTTTGTGAAAACTCACCCCCTCTTTTATTTTATTTTCAGGAGATGCTCATTAGACGGTTTGATGTTTGGAGGGACTTTGGGTGGCCAGCTAGCAAGACAAATTTGGACTTCTTTTTCTTAAGCTTATAAGTTTTATTTTATTAAGTATGTTTCATATCAGATTGTAATAAGGTTTTCATTATGTTTACTTGAATTATTGTTATTATTTTCATTGTAATCACATTGGTTTTCTAAATTATAGTATGCTTTCTAAGTTTCCGCAATTAAATTTTTAAATGATAAGTTTTCTTAAATCAAATGTTTTAAACAAGGTTTTCGCAATTGAAAGGTCTTTTTTCTAGTTTCTTTTATTTTAAGAAGGCTTTTCAAAGAAAACATGGTTTTTGCTAAAACACTTCAATGTGACACACCAGATTTAGCCATAACGTCCGGGCTGAGTTTGGAGTGTTACAGGACATATACTTCATGGGAGGCCATGGCAATTCGACCGAAGGGTAAAGCACGATGGGTTCGCAAATCAATATACTTTCAACATTCACGGTCGAAACTTTACTTTGGCACCCTTGACACCAAAACAAGTTTTGGAGGATCAACAACGATTAAAACAATCTTTGGAGTGTATGAGTGCGGAAAAAGAAAGTAAAAACAAAAAAGAAGACGAAGAAGAAAAAGAAGAAAATGTGAGAGAAAAGAAAGAGAGTTGTGATAAAAATAAGATCAAAGCGAGAAAAAGGAAAATCAAAGAAAAATAAGTGAGGGGAAGAAAAGAGTTTTGATTAACCAATGTTTTCTTGTTTCTACCTTCTTTCAGCTTGGCTCAAATCCTACGTTTCGATTACGATATAACCCTGAAGAAAGAAGGTTTGTCATGATTGGAAAAGGTAAAACTAATCCTTGTTTCCATGACCCTAGCGTTAAACAAGGTACGGATTCCAAAATCTCTAATATATCCTTGTTCAATTCGATTGATGAAGAAAGCATTGCCGATGAAGATATAAATGTTTTGGTTGATGATCAAAAGATTCTTGGTACATGTGTTATTGGTGAGTTTGATGAATATTTACTGTCCACATTGCAATGTTTAAATAAACAAAATCATGAAGTCTATCTATCTTTTCTATTGTTTGTTTATGATGGACATTTGTAATTTTTGAACTGTTGCACGAATTCCTATTGTAGTCATAATGCTTTGAGGATACAATTTGAGATGCCCAAGCGAACTAAGGAAATTATGTCCATGACACCATTATTCGTTAAGTTGCTGAGTTGCAATGGAACATGTTCATTTGATATTAAGAATGGGATATTGGTGTTGTCCTATTGTAATTGTTTTAAACGCAAGATAATTAGCTTTTATGACTGTTTGAATAAGTCTGTGTTGTATAATGATTCTCATTTGGTTGCAAGTTCTGTGATGACTATGCAACAAGGTATGATGTGAAAATTAATCACATTTTTTCAAGAACGAACAAGTAGGCATCCCTGTTTCAAAATTAACCTACGACTCCACTTGAGGACAAGTCGCTTTGAAGACGGGGGAATGATGTAAGCACGTTCGGGGCATCCACAAGTGCGAACCAAGACCCTATCGAGCTTCCAAAGGGTCCCATGACTTGAGCACGTACAAAGCGACCTCAAGAAGCTTTAACAGCTTTGTTGACTCAAATTTGGGATGAAACAAAGCCTCTTGACATTGGAGAAGCTGTGGACAACTCTTTGAAGAGTCATTGCACTCTTGTGCAAACCGATTTCAGCTCCTCTCTAGCAACCCGAGCTCAACTCAGCTCCAATCAGCTCACTTGAGCTTTTGTCAGCTCGTTTGAGCTCAATTTACCTTTTTTTCCAGCTCGTTTCTTTTACTATTCCAATAAACTAAGTTTTAAATTTATTTTAATTCAATTTGCTATAGCTTATGCCGAATTCCCTAGCTTAAATCAGTTCATTGATGGTTTATGTTTATTTGAGCTAGCTGAATTAATAAGCTAGTTAATTTTAATTTATTTTGTCCAAATTAGTTAAGTTGTTATTTAAGTTGTTAATTTCTGTTTAATTATGTTTAAATGTTATAATTAAATGTGTTCATTTCTTTTGTAGGTTTAGCCGTATATGGGATTGCATTTAAGGCTAGGTGTATGTACGGGTTTGTTCAATGAATGAGAAGATTCATGCACGGCTTAGTTCAATGCTTAGAGGAAATCATGTTCATGTACATTGGTGGTATAATTACTTGCATTTGGATAAATGAAGATACCTCTCCTTTGGACAGAAAACATGCATGTATTGAGGGCATTTATTGCATGTTCATGAACGAATAGATTCGTGACCCCTTCTAGTTCCATGCATGACCGAATGTGTGTGGGAGAACTATTAGTGTTCCTAAGCACCAATTCGGCCAAGAGACACTTCTTGAATGCTCCATTCATTCCATGGCCGGCCATGTGACCCAAATTAGTAACCCCTCTAAATTTCCCACGGCCATGGCACACGGGGGTTGTCCTCGGCCGTGTGGTGCAAGTTAGTATGTATGCCCTATTTTCACACGGTCTGTGACACGGGTGTTTTTGGTGGCCGTGTGAGGCACACAGCCTGTTCACACAGGCGTGTGACCCTTGAATGCTTGAAAATTTTATAAGTTTTCCAAAGTTTTCAAATGTTATCGTTTTAGTCCCGAACCAATTCTAATCATGTTTTGAGGTCTTGTAGAGCCTTATAAGGGACATTAAGATTATATTTGATTGATGTTTATGTGAAAATGTATGATTCATGTTGTGATTGATCGGTAATGCCTCGTAACCCTATTCTGACTATGAATACGAGTTAGGGGTGTTACAATCTGAGTGAGAAATGGGATAATATTATGATGGATTCTATATTGGAATTTTTCTTATCACAGAAAAAAAGAAAAAGAAAAATGTTATTTGGGTTATTATCGAATGTTTAAAAAGTCTGCACATTTATTTCTATATGTACAGATTTCTCTTTTGATAGACTTGTTGAGTTGTACATCTCAAAGATTTTCAGATTATATAGAGTATCAGTCTCCATTATTTTGGAAACCTGAGGTCTATATTGTGATTCAGTAGAAAACTACAGTAATTGTTAGTACAAGGTTAAGTTGTAATACTGCATTTCATCCTTAAACTAATGGTTAAACTGAGAAAAATGATTCAGATTCTCAGAAATATGTTTTGTTATTGTGTTTTAGAATTTTAAAATGACCGAGAAAGATATTATTGTTGGTTGATTTTCCGTATAATAATGGTTATCAGATTAGTATATAGATGGCATAGTATAAAGTATTATATAGTTGCAATTATCGAACGCTATTGTACTGGATAGAGCTATCTGAGAGAAAGACCCCTTTGGTTATTCTGATCAGAGAGATTAAAGAGACTACGTGAAAATCTATAAAGCTTGTGGAAAAGAAATACCCTGATCTATTTCCTAGTAAGATTTTTGAGGACGAAAATCCCTAAGGGGGAGAGTTGTAACAACCCATTTTTTGAATTAATTGAAACGTGGTTTTGGGACCACGATTCAAGGTCAGAATATTTATTTTATTATTTTATTAAGATTTACAGCAAGATAGAATGTTTATGTGAAAATTTCATAAAGTCATTTTACCGTTTGGATGGTTAATTTGGTAAAAAGGACTAAATCACGTAAAGCGTAAAATATGAGTTCTATAAGTTAAATGAATCAAATGGCTATAGAAATGAAAAGAATGAGTGCTTGCTTGGTAAATATACCATTATTAGATTGAGTGGACATTCTTGGACGTTGTCTTAATGATTTTCAAGTTTTTAATAAGGTTCTTATTGTAATTTGTAAATTATGTTATAATAAATAAAACAAAGCCATAATAGTATTTATCTTTTTCATTCTCTTCAACCAAAAATAAGAATGAAGGAGAGTATGGAAGTTAGAGTGGAGGTCGGCTGCATGTAGTGGAAGACCATGTAATTGATTGCTTAGAAGTTAAAAATTTTAAAGTGGAAGGGTTTCTAAACTCTCCTTTGCTTATATCTATTCATTGATGAATTTTGGTTAAATTATTGATTTAATTTTGACCAAATGTGTGAGGGAAAAACAAAATTTGAATTGATAGAATCGGTGTTGGGAAATTTAGCAAGCTTTCCTTGAACTTTTATTCTTTTGTGTTTGCGAATTGGGGAAAACTGTTAGATGCTGTTCAAATTGTACCCCCTATTAGTATTGTTAATTGCTGCTCTGTTATTACTGTTCAATCATGGTTGATGCTATTGAATATTGCGGTGATAAGGATGCTTAGAAAAAGGTGTATGCATGTTGTTTTATGGACTGCTGTTTGGTGTATTAATGCAGCAATAAATTGTTGTTTAGATGTCATTAAATGTGGTCTGGGTTACTTTAAATTATGTTAATAATGGTTGAAGTTTCCAATGAATATATAGTGATGTACTTATTATGTTTGGAACTTGAGAAAATGAAGTGTTTGATACTATTATTAATGATATTCATTAGTTGCAGCTTAAGTGTAAAAATCTAAATGTTAAAGGGGTTAATGCAACCATTATTAAATTTATTAAATGAGGATAAAATCAGAGTAAATGCTACGGAATTTACGTCTTAAGTGTTAGTTAATGAGTTGATAAGTAGTGATAAATAGCCGTATGTTTATATTGTTTGGGCGATTTATGGATTATTTATTACAATAGGAGAAAAAGGTGATAATAATGCTAATTAATGTTGTTTAAATTGTCAAAGAGTGTAATTAGTGATTAATATGTGCTGCAATAATAAGTTAACTGTTAATTATTATTAAAGTTTGTTTCGGTGGGTCAATTGGGCTGTTGGAATGCAGAATTTGAATGTTTTCTGGATTGATATTAAATACCTAATTATATTTTCATATTTTGATTTTGTGTATTAATGTTATTTATTAAAGAGTATCTTAATGCTATCCAAATATGTAAGTCTTTGAGACTTTCTTTTAGGTTTCATGAACTATTATAAATTGCTACTGTATTCATGTGTCCAAATTGGAATGAATTGGGTAATGGCTATGTTTGTGTTGACCATTTGTGAGGAATAAAGATGTTTTTACTAATTGTAATTAAATGATAGAATGGTTTGAGTTTGAACTTGATTTATATTTGAATTAGTTAATAAATTGATTTATTATGTTTTGATTGTGAAATGAATAGATAGATTATAAATTGGGGAAAAGATAAGGTTGTGGAATAATCATCTGCGACTTGAGGTAAGTTCGTATGCTAATAAACGTACTTAAATTTTGTTATAAATGTTTATTTATTATTGAATTGAATAAATGCTAAATGGTCATGATTATGAGCCAAAATCGACAGAGTTACGACGTCCGAAAGTCCCATACCCATAGGAATATTATACGATACGAATGTCATGACATTAAGATTTTCGAGATGTGATTACATGTATGACCATGTCTAGGACATTGGCATTGTATTATAATTACGTGTAAGACCATGTCTGGGACATTGGCATCGTTATATGATTTCGTGTAAGACCATGTCTGGAACATTGGCATCAATATGAGATTCGTGTCAGACCATAGCTAGGCTATTGCCATTGATATACTATAACATGTAAGACCATATCTAGGATATGGCATTGTATGAGTTATACGAGATTTCCAAGTATCTTATGTGATTCTGAATGGTTCAACGGGCACAGTCAAGATAAGAATGAAAGTACGATCTAAATAAGTAATAAAGGTATGTACAAAACTTATGTGAGAAACAAACGAAAGTGGTGAGTTCATATTATATCATGTGTATGAAATGAGAAAGATTTGTGTATAAATATGTTTTATGCCAAAATGGGTTTATTTGGCTAAATGAAATAAGAATTGGATGTTAAATGAGGCATGAATTATAGTTGTTTAACTAATTATTCATATAGCACATAGTGTGCGAAACAACATTATTTGATGATATTTCACATAATTCACTTAGCTAAAGAAAAGGTGATGAATATTGAATTGAATAAATTATATATATATAGCTCTTTATGCATATGAAAATGTGAATGAATTGATAAGAAGTACTCAAACCATATGCGTTTAGAATGAATAAACTCATGAAAATCGTGATTAACTACGTGTATGAATTTGAGATAGAATGGTGAAAACATATGAATTATATCATGTTTTAAGTAATTGTTTAAAATGCGGTTATTTAATAATATGAGTTTATTACCATACGAGCTTACTAAGCTTCATAGCTTACTTTTTTTTATGTTTATAGAGTTTCGGAGGCATGCTCTGGTTGGAAGTCGTCGGAGATCTCATCACACTATCTAGCTATGGTTTGGTACTTATAAGCTTTGTGATATTGGTTATATGGCATACATAGGTTTAAGTCTTTTTGATAATGTTTTGGTGATGTATTTGGCCAATTTATATGGCTTATTAATGACTTATGTTTGATGTGTAATTTGCCTTGTGTAATGGCATAATTTGGTATGGTTGGTGATGGTTTAAGATGATCATTTAGTCATTGCTATATGATGAGTATTTACTTATGAAAAGTAAAATTTTGGAATTGTTAAATGACTGGCTAATAGATGATTTATGAGTCAAACTTTGGTATATGATTGAATAGGTGAGTAATGAGGAATTAATCATACTAGTTTGGTATGTGTTTAAATGTACATATGGTATTGATTTGAGTATATGAATGCTTGATTTTGAAATGGCTTATAATGTGTATTGAAATAGTTGTTTTGGCAGCAAAATTGAATGTGAGTAATGTTTTATATGCATGCTTTAAGGTGATTGAATGTAGGGGAGGAAAAGTGGATTAAAACAAGCCTAATTTTGCCCCACACGATTGACCACACGGGCGTGTGTCTCGGCCATGTGTTAGCCGTAACTTAGTTAAACAAGTCAAAGAGTTACACAGCTTTGACACATAGGTGTGGCAATTTGCCGTGGGTGGCACACGACCTGACACACGAGTGTGTGGCCAGCCATGTCGCCAAGTCAGTATGTATACCCTATTTTCACATGACCTGAAACATAGGCGTGTCTGGTGTCCGTGTGAGGCACACAGTTTTGTTCACACGGGTGTGTGAACCTTGTATGCATGAAAATTTTCTAAGTTTGCTAAAGTTTTCAAATGTTATCGGTTTAGTCCCGAACCTCTTCCAAGCATGTTTTAAGGTCATGTAGAGCCTTATAAGGGGCAATGTGATTTTGTTTGATTGATGTTTATGTGATAATGGATTTACGTGTGAGAAATGTATGATGCATATTATGATTGATTGGTAATGCCTCGTACCCTAATTTGGTGACAGCACGGGTTAGGGGTGTTACAGTTTGAGTTTACACAATTGTACTATGATTTATGTTATTATTTGAGTATGTTGAATATTTGTTTGTTATGTTATGTTAGCATCAGGTAATGCTCCGTAGCCCTAATTTGGCAATGTATATGGGCTAAGGGTGTTACATTAATTCCAAATCATCTGAATGAAATGTTACTATAAACGAAGAATTCTTCTCTAGTTGAGGCTGAAATAGATACCTAACTTAACTAAATAATTTTGATGCTTTCTTGTAATAGTTTCACCATTAGTAGTACCATTACCGAGAAATTCCTATCAAATTATCTATCGAAACATAACCGAAAAATCCAAATCATCAGGTTCCATATACATTTGATAATTCAAAATGTTTAGCCAAAATTCATAAGTTTCATAATAGACTCTGAACTGATAAACATTCCATTTCATGAAAAGCTTCAAACAATATCATTTAAATACAAGTGTGATAACTGCTACTGTCAAGACAATTTTAACCCATGATAACATTTCTCGATTATCATTAACTTGGTTGATATATCCATGTATCATATCTTCTATAATATGAATTTTCCCATTCTGACTGTCCGTCAGTTTGCCCATGAATTTGTAAAATTTATTCCTGAATCTAGAGATGAACTCAAATACATACAACTCAACTAACTCTTCAACTGTACAATCCATTCTGACTAAAATAAATGAATCTGTAACACCCCAAACCTGGCTTAGATGTTATGACCGGATCTGATGCGCCACATCGAAGCGTTCAAAACATTCCGTATTACTTAGTTTGGAAAACTTAGTTGGTGTTGTAAAAGACACTTTTAAAAGTAGGTTAAAGTGAATGGAAGCTGTGCACCAGGTAGGAAACCAGGAAGAAGAGGAGGTGAGTCCGTCGGACTGCTTAAGTACCAAGCTCCCTTCGGATCCAATCCTAGACATGCACACTGCCATTGCCACACTCTAACATCTCGTATAATTTTGAGAAAACCGTTTGGTTATGTCCATCTTAAGAAAATGATTAAGGTTGAAAACGTTTGCTTAGCGGAAGTCTTACTTGTATTCGTGTTATTTTGAAATCACTTAATGTTTTTGAAAACGCGTCCTAGAGCTAATCCATCTCGTTAGTTATCATAGTTCAGTTTTATCATAATAGAATTAAATAATAAAGAAACAAACCAAACCATCAAGATAATTAAGCGGCCTTATTACATTTAAAAACCCAAAACCATAAACGAAAATATGGGAAAATCTAGTTCACCAGAAGAAAACGAATTTGCAGAAAATGTGTGGCCACTCCGAATCCCGCCCAGCTCCAAGTCCACCAACTAGGGCTCACCTGCAAGGATGGAAGAAAAAGGGGTGAGTTTGGGAAAACTCAGTGTATACAGAAACCCATCCAAAGCCCAAATCAGCTAGAGCCCATTGGGCCTAAGCCCTATTCAGATCACAGTACACAGTGGACCGAAGCCCTTTTCAGAATACAGTAGCAAGGCCTTAGCCCCTTTTTACATAACAGTGTGGCCCATAGGCCCAGTTCAGTAACATAGGTAACAATAGTAGTAATGCATGCAAACCCATCTGGGGAGACTACTCAACCCACAAATCGCTACACTGCCCCCGTACCAGCCCTACACTCCATGTGGGGAATATCTCAACCCGCCCAGCCCTACACTCCATAGTTGCAGCAACGCTGCTCAAATATCAGTAAGTTGAGGCAAAGCCTCCAGTACGTGGATGAACCACTTTCAATACTTCCTCCATCAATACCCCAATCCCATGCAACAGATATTAATAAAAGCATATCATGTAAAATACAGTATTAATCAATCATGCAGTTTAGCCAATTTAAACCCTAGGGGTATATCGGTAATTTTACTCCTTAGGGGTAATTCTCGTAACTTAGCAACTACACAAGCTACTTCAGCAATTTTCAATAGTTTTATGCAGTTTGGTTCCACCATCTAACTAACAGGCTAATTTGCCCATCTCTTACCCATATTGGTCCGTAAGCCCATTGGGCCCAATTTTGGCCCATTGAGGCCCTCTTTTTCCGAAGTACATTAAGACGTCACACAAACTTACTTACCACCTTGCGGTGCTAGATCTAACATTTACTCTACGTCTTGAGAGCATTCGCATACTCACAAGCCCATAAAATGCCAGAAATTTCGGCATTTCGGCTTTTGCCGAATTGAACTAAGAAAGGGTGTTCGGTACACACCTGATTCGCGACGACTGCTACTGAGATCTCTTCTGATGTCCTACAATTGATTAGCATAGTTCTTATTTACAAACCATAATCACTAAACCCCAAAACTTACTCATCCATGCTCAAACTATGTCCCTAAAAGCCTTTGAAACCTTACCTTTTTGCCAAAATCGATAGCTAGCTCCGAATCCGATTGCTCCAACAACCCACGCCTTCAATCCAACACTTAAGAAGACACAAATCATTGAAAGAAAACATCAGTTAAAAACCCTTAGAGCCACATGCCCAAATCGACAGCCTCCCTAGATTTTAAGGACTTCGGCTTTTCCTAACTTTGTAAAATAGAACCAGATCTGAGATGATGAACACTTACCCCTTACTCCTTGTTGATCTCCACGCAATCTGGTGCAGATTTATCTTTCAAACGATGGTAGAACTCGACTCCCAGAGTTTTGAAGTTTCGGCTATAAGCCCCCAAATCTATGGTTTTTTGGCTTTTGGGTGATGAAGGAGATGACAATGTGGGGCTATAACCTTGATGTAGAATTGCCGACAGGTATCTAGGGTTTAGAAAAGGTGGTTTTCGTTTATTAGGCACAAAAATATCGAAGGATTTGGCTTGGAAGAAATCGGCACAACTAATGTATTTTTCGAGGTTTCAACTTTTGTGGTTTTGGCACAAGTGTTGATGAACAGCAGGTTTGATGAACGGTTGTGAAGAAGAAAAATGAAGAAAGAAGAATAGACAGAATGGTGGTTCCGGCTAGAGAGGAAAAAGAGAGAAAAGAACAACCCTATGGTGTTTAAGCAGAAGAAAACGGCACCACTCAATACCCTAAGTGCCGAAATACTAACCTAATACCCCTCTGCCGAAATCCCCTTTCTAATTCCCCTAATTCGGCCAACTCTTAGCCTCTCTCCAAATCCCTTAAATCTCTCCCCTTATCACTCCTTAATCCAACCATTTGGACAGATTCAAACTCTCCTTTAGCAGACTCCACCTGGACTCCAACACTACCCCTCCTGCACTTAAAAATAAATACATCTATTTGTCAACACAAGGAATCGATCCCATGCCTTCCCCAATGCTCCACACGCCAACTTTTTAAGAGCCTAGTGACGTCACCCTTGCCACTTTACTAAGGCTCTTTTTGTGATGCAATTTACCCATAACTCTATACAAGGGCCATCTAGCCAGAACCGCTAACTCCTAAGTCCAAAAATTCAAAAAATTCAACCGGGTTTTGGCCAACACATGGGCCTTCTATAAGCCCATTTACCTACTCAAAATATTAATTTCACATCCAAATACAAAATTTTAAAATCTTTACAAAATATTGAAAACCGCGAATAAATCCAAAAATCAGGATGTTACAACTCTACCCTCCTTAAAGAAATTTCGACCTCAAAATTTTACCTTATTAGAACAGTTGAGGGTACTATTGACGCATAGCCTCCTCAGTCTCCTAAGTAGCTTCTTCTTTGCCATGGTTCCTCCAAAGTACTTTCGCTAGTGGAGCTGATTTTCTTCTCAACACCTTGACGTCACGATCAAGTATTTGCACAGGTTCCTCTTCGAAAGTTAAATCTGACTGTACCTCGATCTGCAACTGGTATGATATGAGTTGGGTCAGATCGATACCGCCTCAGCATGGATACATGAAAAACGTCGTGGATACGATGCAATTCTGGTGGTAACTCTAGCTGATAAGCCACTGGTCCAACCCGCTTAACAATTCGGTAAGGCCCAATAAACCGTGGGCTCAACTTACCCTTCTTACCAAATCTCAAAATTTTCTTCCAAGTGGAAACCTTCAAGAAAACCATATCCCAAACAGCGAACTCAATCTCTTTGCGCTTCAGATCCGCATACGACTTCTGTCTATCAGATGCCTCCTTTAACCAATCCCTTATCAGCCTAACCTTGTTTTCAGTGTCTGCCACCAATTCCGGTCCAAGCACTCGTCGTTCACCCAACTCTGTCCAACACGTCGGCATACGACATCTACGCCCATAGAGCGCTTCATATGGTGCCATCTGAATACTTGCTTGATAGCTGTTATTGTAAGCAAACTCCGCCAATGGCAAGTAGTCCTCCCAACTTCCACGAAAATCAATGATACAACCTCTCAACATATCTTCCAGAACCTGAATAACCCTTTCTGACTGTCCATCTGTCTGTGGGTGAAAAGCGGTGCTAAAATCCAATCATGTACCCAACGCTTCCTGCAACTTCCGCCAAAACCGAGATGTAAACCTAGGGTCTCGATCAGAAATTATCGACACTGGCACCCCATGCAGTCGCACTACCTCCGCCACATATAGCTTGGCCAACTTTTGCAGTGAGTAGTCGGTACGAACAGGTATGAAATGAGCAGATTTTGTTAACCTATCCACAACTACCCACACCGAATATTTCTTGGTGGGTGTCAAAGGTAACCCACTCACAAAGTCCATTGTTACTCTTTCCCACTTCCATAGCAGAATTTTCACAGGTTACAGTAATCCCGAAGGCAATTGGTGCTCAGCCTTAACCTGCTGGCACGTCAGACATTTCCAACAAATCCAGTCACCTCTCGTTTTAATCTGGGCCACCAGTACACCTCTCGCAAGTCTCGATATAACTTATTCCCTCCAGGATGCATGGCACAGAGTCCACCATGAGCCTCTTTCAGAATTAACTGCCTCAATTCAGGGTTCTTTGGAATACAAACCCTTCCACGAAAGCAAAGAACTCCTTCAGTGTTCAACCCAAAATCCTCGTTCTCACCATTCTTAACTTGCTGGAACCGAAGAGCTAATGAATCGTCCTTCAACTGTTTTTCCTTAATCTGCTCAGTCCAAGTAGGCCTTACCTGCAGTTCTGCCAATAAGCTTCCATCATCGTATAGACTTAATCGTGCGAACAAGGCTCTCAAATAAGTAACAACCCTTCGACTCAACGCATCCGCCACCACATTAGCCTTTCCTGGGTGGTACTCTATCGAACAGTCGTAGTCTTTAAGCAACTCCACCCATCTTCGTTGCCTAAGGTTCAACTCCTTCTGAGTCAACAAATACTTTAGGCTCTTATGATCTGTGTATATGATGCACTTTTCCCCATATAAGTAGTGTCTCCAAATTTTTAATGCAAAAATCACCGCTGCTAGCTCCAAATCTTGCGTAGGGTAATTCACCTCATGAGCCTTAAGCTATCGCGATGCATAAGCGACCACCTTGCCCTCTTGCATTAGTACGCAACCTAACCCCACATGCGACGCATCGCTGTATACAGTAAAGTCCTTCCCAGACACCGGTTGAATCAACACTGGCGCTTCGGTCAATACCTTTTTCAACCGATCAAAGCTTTTTGCTGTTTCTCGGTCCAGACAAATGGTACTCCTTTCCTTATGAGTTTTGTCAAGGGTGCTGCCATTACCGAGAAACCCTCCACAAACCTTCTATAGTAACCTGCCAACCCTAGGAAACTCTGAATTTTCGATACTGACCTAGGTGGCTTCCATTCCAGAATCGCTTTAATTTTACGAGGATCCACCTTAATCCCCTCGGCAGAGACCACATGCCCTAGGAAGGTTACCTCCCTCAACCAGAATTCACACTTGCTGAACTTCGCATAGAGCTCCTTTTCCCTTAACACTTGCAGCACAGTACAGATATGCTCATCATGCTTCGCCTTCGTTTCAAAGTATACCAGGATATCGTCGATAAAGACGACTACGAACCGATCCAAGTAAGGTTGGAATACTCAATTCATCAGATCCATAAAAGCTGCAGGTGCGTTCGTCAACCCAAACGGCATGACCACAAACTCATAATGTCCATATCGAGTTCGGAATGCTGTCTTATGAATATCCCCTTCTTTTACCCTTAGCTGATGGTATCCAGAACGAAGATCGATTTTGGAGAATACCGAAGCTCCCTAAGCTGATCAAACAGATCATCAATTCTTGGTAGTGGATACTTATTCTTAATCGTCAGTTTGTTCAACTGGCGATAATCGATGTACATGCGCATCGTTCCGTCCTTTTTCTTCACAAACAGGACCGGTGCTCCCCAAGGAGACACACTAGGCCTAATGAAGCCTCTATCTAACAACTCTTGAATTTGAGCCTTCAGTTCCACCAACTCCTTCGGTGCCATCCTATAGGGTGCAATAGATACTGGAGCTGTTCCCAGCAACAAATCGATTCCAAACTCAACTTCCCGATTCGGAGGTAATCCAGGAAGCTCTTCCGAAAAAACATCCCGAAATTCCCTAACAGTTCTGATGGTCTCCACAGTCAGATCCTCAGTTTTAGCTTGGCTTACCAAAGCCAGATATGCCTCGTACCCCTTGCGCATCAGTTTCTCGGCCCTCAACGCCGATACTACATTGGATAAGTAATCCCTCCGCTCTCCAATAATCATTACCTCTTCATCATTGACAGTCCTTAACACCATCCTCTTAGCTGCACAATCCAAAGTTGCCTTATGCTTGGTCAACCAATTCATCCCTAATATCAAATCGAATTCTTCAAATGGTAACTCTATCAAATCCCCACAGAAAACCCCGCCTTGAATCTCCAGAGGCACCTCCTTGAAGAGTTTCTCTACCTTAACCGAATGACCTAAAGGACTTATCACAGACACCCCACACACAGTCTCCTCGAAATGCACACCCAGTGCCCCAGAAATGTTATGTGCCACATATGAATGGGTTGATCCCACATCAATCAGAGCAGTATAAGGTACACCATATATAAAAAATGTACCAGTTATGACATCAGGTGCGTCACCCTCCTCGCGGCGACGAGTAACATACACCAAAGCTGGCTGACGAGCATCCGCGTTACCAATACCCCTGTCGGGTGCCCCACGTCCACGGCCATTACCACCGCGACCTTGTCCACGACCTCTTGGCAGCGGCGGTCCATCCCTCACAGGTTGAGCCGGTCGCACAGCCTCTTGTTCGGCCCCCTGAGCCTGAGTGGCCCTCGTAGGACAATCCTTAATCCTATGCTCCTTAGACCCACAACAAAGACAAGCCCCAGAACACTTCCAGCATTCTCCTTGATGCGTTCTGCCGCAATCCCCACATGCTTGCGGTCTATCTGTGTTCACCAGAACTGCTCGAACCGGTTCCTCCATCCTAGCTCTCTTAACATTTCGATTTGCAGCACCCGCTGGTCCAGCATCCCTCCTGAACCGATTCCAATCCTTATCACAATTCCTCTGTTCGGTTTGCTTCACCTCCTCGGCTATCTTAACCTTCTCTACCAGTGCAGCGAAATCTCACTCTCTCTATGGAGCTATGAGCACCCTTAACTCATCTCTGAGGCCATCCTCAAAACGAACGCTGCGCTCGTATTCGGTGGAAACGATGCCATTAGCATACCGACTCAATCGTAGAAACTCCGCCTCATATTCAACAATGGTCTTATTTCCCTGAGTCAGATTCAAGAACTCCTTTCTGCGTGCATCCACATAGCTAGCTCCAACATATTTTGCCTTAAAGGTCTGTTTGAACAGCTCCCATGTTACCCTCTCAGCTGGGGTACCCTCTCTCATAGTAATCCACCATTGATACGCTTCATCCCGCAGCAACGACACCGCCCCTTTCAACTTCTGTTCTACTGAGCAGTCCAGGTCATCCATGATCCGCTCTGTGGCTTCCAACCAGTACTCAGCCACATTTGGGGCCACTCTAGATACGCCCCTAAAAATCTCAGCTCCGTTGGCCCGAAGTCATTCAGAAATGGACCCCCTATTCATGGGCCCGATGTTAGCTCCGACCACCCTTTCCAAAACCCTCAACATGGCCTGAGACAAAGCGTCATCCCCTGCGGCCCGGTCATACGGCCCATTTTCATTAACCGGTGGTGGACGTGCGTCGCCAGCTGGTATGTGTTCAGATGACGCAGATCCAGCTTGGGTGCTACCTCGGCCTCGACCACGGCCTCTTCCCCGAGTAACCCTTGTACTTATAACGATTTATCTGATTACGAATTTTATGACTTTAGTTTACTGGTTTCACTGTTTATTACAGAATGTCTTATGAACAGATAGAGTTTCAGAGTTATTTTCGCGCAATCACAATTTAGCTACGGTCCCAGTTTTGTGGCCCTAATACTACATTATCAATAGCACTATGTGACAGCCCAAAATTGACCCTAGTCGGGAAGTGGTTTCGGGACCGCTAAACCGAGTCATAAAAATAATTAGCTGTCATATTTGATGCTTATTATGTGTATATATGCATGTGTGAAAATTTCATATTTGAATTTTGTTTAATTGTAGGTGAATTTTAGTAAATAGGACTTATGTGAGAAAATTTTGAAATGTGATAGGTCAAAGCATAAGGATCTATTAGTGCATGAAATAAAAAAGGGGGACTTGCATGTCAATTTCCCCCCTAATTAGTAGTGGCCGGCCATGACAAGTATGGTAGACCAAGTGTGATGGGCAAGAACATGTCATAAACATGTTAAGTTAGTGTTTCATGGGAAGTATGATAAAATAAGGAGCATGGGAATAAAATAATGAAAGGGAATATGATGAAAACAAAAAAAAAGTGTGTGGTTGTTCCCCCATTTTGCCGAAACTAGAAAAAAAAAGAAAGGCTTCATCCTTTGGTTCTTCTTGGCCGGTTTGAAAGGAGGAAGAAGAGAGGTTTCGGTCACCTTGAGCTTAAGGGGAGGTTAGTATGTTGTGTTAAATTCTTAAGTTTTAAACTTGTTTCTAGTTAATTAGCAAATTTCTTACACAAACCATGGCAAAATTTCGAAATCTCGGTGATGGCTTGAGCATTCGTTTTGGTTGTTGAAAGGAATGAGTTGGAGGTTGGATCATGTTAAGATTAGGCCTTGTACATAAACATTAAGAGTTTGATGTTTTTGCGATTTTTGAAAGGTAAATAAGGTTATGCACAAGATAAATACTAAGATTTTGGTTGACTTGTTTTAGTGAGGTTCGGCCAAGGACCTTATGTGCAAGTTTATTCGGTTTAAGTAGAGAAAACGTGACGGGTAGATATGAAGTAATGTGTATATTGGTTCGGCTGCTAAGCAAGGAAATAATTGTTAGTAACATAGTATCTATGCACTTATGTATATATATGTATGTACAAATAACCTATTTAGCTATGGATATCTAAGGTGTTAAATAATGAAATTCTTGATGACTTGGGTTAAATAGCATTCGGCCAAGGACTATATGGGCTTGTTAATTCGGTTTAAGTGAAGAAACTATGATAGAGAAATATGACTAAATTGTGGACTTTGACAATTTAAATGATGCATTTGAGTTGTGTACCGACCTAGGACGATATGTGTTTCTATATGAAGTTAGATGGTGTTGATGAAGTTCGGTAATGCATGATGTTTAAATAGTATTGAGCAAGGTCATTGTACTTAAATTGTATGACATACATGTATTGAATGGAATTGCCCAAGTGAAAATATTAAATGAATTTATTTGTTTAAATTAAGCTCAAGAGCAAAGGGGATCTAAATCCGATAAAGGGAAGGAAAAAGTGGTCGAATAGCCATCGGAATCGTTCGACAACATCCGAGGTAAGTTTTCGAGTAATGGGACTTAAATTATGATTCGATTAGACTATGTCTTAAGTAAATAAAAATCATGCTCTTGTATGTGGCTATTGAGCCGAAATTGTAAATGTGATAAGTGTCTTGTGTTTGAGCTTTGGTAATGAAAATGAAATATGAATGTGTCATGATTTATTGATATATGTGCATGGTTACTCGAATGATATCCGGGCTAAGTCCCGAAGGCTTTTGTGCTAAGCGACTATATCCGGGCTAAGTCCCGAAGGCTTTTGTGCTAAGCGACTACATCCGGACTAAGATCCGAAGGCATTTGTGCTAGCGACTATATCCGGGCTAAGTCCCGAAGGCATTTATGCTAGTGACCATATCCGGGTTAAGACCCGAAGGCCTTGTGCGAGTGGTTATATCCGGCTAAACCCCGAAGATGCTTGATTTGGGAACGAGCGATCTTGCTGTAAAAAAATTAAATTAATACGCTCGTAAAATCCCAGCGATGAGGTATGTTTCGTGTGTGCTTTGAATTAGTTGATCCCTTACAAATCTGTATTCGCTCAGTCGATAAATGAGCTACCGGCCTTTGGCTAAGTTGATCTTTTGTGTATGAACATAAGGGTTGGTAATGTGAAGTAAGTATGATATTGAGAATTTGTGCATATGAAATTATCCGTTTAGCTATATGAATGCTATACTTTTGTTGTGCTGGAATCCCTTGCTCAAAACTTACTAAGCATAAATTGCTTACTCCGTTTCTTTGTTTCTCTGTTTTATAGATTTTGGCTCGTCAGCTATCGGACTCGGGATTTTTGGAAGTCGAAGTCTCCCACACTATCAAAGCCCCCTTTTGGTACAATTTTGGTTGAACTTTGAAATGGCATGTATAGGACTACCCTTTTTGTTGTGGGTCATGGACCCTTTGGATTTGTATAATTTTGGATAGCCATGCGAAAATGGCTTATATATGTTTGAGCATAATGTTATAATCATTTGGTATGGATATGGTTATTGAGAGGTGTGGATATGCTTAACAAGGATTGGCCATGGGAATGGTTAATCACTATCATAGTTTGTGCTATTTATGCTAAAAGGGCTAGTTGAATCATGGAAACTATGAAATAGGTAAAGTCTACCTTAAAGGCAGATGCTGACAGCAGCAGTGATGTAGATTTGGAAAATCACTAAAAATAGTAGGAATGGAATTAAATAGTGAATAAATTATTTAAACGAACCTTGATGAATCTATTTTCATAGGAAAGTAACGAAACGATCATATGGACAGTATGTTAAGAGATATTCAGGTTCTCGTGAGACAGGGCCAGAACAGTTTCTGGATTCCCTGTTCCGACTTTGGAAATTCATTATAAATTAACCAGAGATAATTAGGAGTCATTACATATATTTATAGATTCCTCTCTGAGTCTAGTTTCTAAAGAAACAAACGGCATCAGTATTGAAGCTCTGTGCAGGGAGATATCCAAATCGTAATGCATGAAGGTCAGTGTAGTTGGACCCTGTAACAGGGGAGAATTTAACTAATAAACTGTACTAATTGGCCTGACCAAAAATTCTACAAAAAAATATGTAGATGGGAATATGAGTCTAGTTTCAGGGAAAAATTACGAAACTGATTTTCGAGTTGTGAAACTCGAGATATGATTTTTAAGGTGACAGTGATGCAGTTAGCCAACTGCCTGGAAATTTTTAAAATGGACTGCGATAGTAAGCGAATTTAGTCTGTGAACCCCTCGTGTCCGACTCCGGCAACGGTCTCGGGTACGGGGTGTTACAAACTATGGCTAGCCTACAAGTTGTTTTGTGCACTCAGAAATGAGTTTTTTTTTATTGTTTTGTGACTTTGTAACTTTTTTCTTTTTCAATACATCTCAGTCAAAACCACTGGAGCACAAGTTGTTACAACTCTCCCTTCTTAGGAAACTTTATCCTAGAACTTTTTTCTTGAAAATAGGTTTAGATCTTGCAATTTCATTGATTTTTTAGTTTCCTAATTAAGCGGCATTATTACATTTAAAAACCCAAAACCATAAACGAAAATATGGGAAAATCTAGTTCACCAGAAGAAAACGAATTTGCAGAAAACGTGTGGCCACTCCGAATCCCGCCCAGCTCCAAGTCCACCAACTAGGGCTCACCTGCAAGGATGGAAGAAAAAGGGGTGAGTTTGGGAAAACTCAGTGTCTACAGAAACCCATCCAAAGCCCAAATCAGCTCGAGCCCATTGGGCCTAAGCCCTATTCAGATCACAGTACATAGTGGACCGAAGCCCTTTTTAGAATACAGTAGCAAGGCCTTAGCCCCTTTTTACATAAAAGTGTGGCCCATAGGCCCAGTTCAGTAACATAGGTAACAATAGTAGTAATGCATGCAAACCCATCTGGGGAGACTACTCAACCCACCAACCGCTACACTGCCCCCGTACCAGCCCTACACTCCATGTGGGGAATATCTCAACCCACCCAGCCCTACACTCCATAGTTGCAGCAACGCTGCTCAAATATCAGTAAGTTGAGGCAAAGCCTCCAGTACGTGGATGAACCACTTTCAATACTTCCTCCATCAATACCCCAATCCCATGCAATAGATATTAATAAAAGCATATCATGTAAAATACAGTATTCATCAATCATGCAGTTTAGCCAATTTAAACCCTAGGGGTATATCGGTAATTTTACTCCTTAGGGGTAATTCTCGTAACTTAGCAACTACACAAGCTACTTCAGCAATTTTCAACAGTTTTATGCAGTTTGGTTCCACCATCTAACTAACAGGCTAATTTGCCCATCTCTTACCCATATTGGTCCGTAAGCCCATTGGGCCCAGTTTTGGCCCATCGAGGCCCTCTTTTTTCGAAGTACGTTAAGACGTCACACAAACTTACTTACCACCTTGCGGTGCTAAGATCTAACATTTACTCTACGTCTTGAGAGCATTCGCATACTCACAAGCCCATGAAATGCCGGAAATTTTGGCATTTCGGCTTTTGCCGAATTGAACTAAGAAAGGGTGTTCGGTACACACCTGATTCGCGATGACTGCTACTGAGATCTCTTCTGATGTCCTAAAATTGATTAGCATAGTTCTTATTTACAAACCATAATCACTAAACCCCAAAACTTACTCATCCATGCTCAAACCATGTCCCTAAAAGCCTTTGAAACCTTACATTTTTGCCAAAATCGATAGCTAGCTCTGAATCCGATTGCTCTAACAACCCACGCCTTCAATCCAACACTTAAGAAGACACTAATCATTGACAGAAAACGTCAGTTAAAAACCCTTAGAGCCACATGCCCAAATCGACAGCCTCCCTAGATTTTAAGGACTTCGGCTTTTCCTAACTTTGTAAAATAGAACCAGATCTGAGATGATGAACACTTACCCCTTACTCCTTTTTTATCTCTACGCAATCTGGTGCAGATTTGTCTTTCAAACGACGGTAGAACTCGACTCCCGGAGTTTTGAAGTTTCGGCTATAAGCCCCCAAATCTATGGTTTTTCGGCTTTTGGGTGATGAAGGTGATGACAATGTGGAGCTATAGCCTTGATGTAGAATATCCAACAGGTATCTAGGGTTTAGAAAAGATGATTGTCGTTTATTAGGCACAAAAATATCGAAGGATTTGGCTTGGAAGAAATCGGCACAACTAATGTATTTTTCGAGGTTTCGACTTTTGTGGTTTCAGCACAAGTGTTGATGAACAGCAGGTTTGATGAACGGTTTTGAAGAAG
This sequence comes from Gossypium hirsutum, assembly GCF_007990345.1. Lineage (NCBI taxonomy): Eukaryota > Viridiplantae > Streptophyta > Magnoliopsida > Malvales > Malvaceae > Gossypium > Gossypium hirsutum. The sequence goes on along the minus strand of NC_053429.1, from coordinate 72,939,399 downwards.
AAAAATGAAGAAAGAAGAATAGACAGAATGGTGGTTTCGGCTAGAGAGGAAAAAGAGAGAAAAGAACAACCCTAAGGTGTTTAAGCAGAAGAAAACGGCACCACTCAATACCCTAAGTGCCGAAATACTAACCTAATACCCCTCTGCCGAAATCCCCTTTCTAATTCCCCTAATTCGGCCAACTCTTAGCCTCTCTCCAAATCCCTTAAATCTCTCCCCTTATCACTCCTTAATCCAAGCGTTTGGACAGATTCAAACTCTCCTTTAGCAGACTCCACCTGGACTCCAACACTACCCCTCCTGCACTTAAAAATAAATGCATCTATTTGTCAACACAAGCAATCGATCCCATGCCTTCCCCAATGCTCCACACGCCAGCTTTTTAGGAGCCTAGTGGCGTCACCCTTGCCACTTTACTAAGGCTCTTTTTGTGATACAATTTACCCATAACTCTATACAAGGGCCATCTAGCCAGAACCCCTAACTCCTAAGTCCAAAAATTCAAAAAATTCAACCGGGTTTTGGCCAACACATGGGCCTTCTATAAGCCCATTTACCTACTCAAAATATTAATTTCACATCCAAATACAAAATTTTAAAATCTTTACAAAATATTGAAAACCGCGAATAAATCCGAAAATCAGGATGTTACAAAGTCAATCTTATCAACCTGATAGTAACAATTCAAAATAATTCTTTCTTCTTTTCGTCAAGATATTTCAGACATACAATCTATCGTAATTCCCTCAGAATACCAACAAAAGATCATCACAAACTGTATTAACTCATACGAAATATGACTTCTAGTTTTGACTTGTTGACATCATTCGAGATTACCTAGTAATGAGAACTAATATGCGAGGTTAAGCTCAATCTTCCACTATCTATAGTTTTGTCGTTATCTATCTCCTTTATGAAATCTAGAAATGGGATACGTAATGAAACTATTTCAATTATTAACATCGAAGCTTTGAACCATACTAGAGCCACAACCATTAGATGAATTAGAAGGATTATTTTGCTCCTTCCACAAATACATTCCCTCAGATGGACCACATGCTCTAATAAGGTAGATGATACAACTATATAGATAAAACAATGCCTCAATTACCAATAATGCACCCCGAAGTAAATGAGGAAAAACCCAATATAGTTCCAGCAACAACAAGTGTAGCAATATGACCTCTATAAAGCTGAGATATGTATCAACATGCTCCCATGATCCAGCCAAGAATGATAACCGTAACATATATAATTATCTCAAGCCAATATATATTCTTTACAAATGAACCATATTCGATAGAATAGACAGTAAGAGCATTAAGAAAGCTGAGATAAAGAAGTCCAAGATGTAAAGCTTTATTAAATTTCCAAGAATATAATCCTTTTTTATATTATCAGAATATACAAATTATGAACCTTCTTGGCATGCTTGTCCACATCCAAACTATTTCTTTTCAAGACCATGCGGCATAATAAGAACATAATGATTTCTAAATAAATTGATGATACCTTAAAGAAAATCTAGAAGAAGACTATCGCTCAGGCACATTAGAATCAGCTGTGACATAAACAACATAATTTCACATACATGAAGCATAGCAACAGTCAATAGAAGTAGAAAATAACAAAACATGAGTTTTGCCATCGAATATTCTACTAAAATATAATTTAATAGAATTCCAAAAATAAAGCAATGTTGATCATTAATCAATCAGACCAATAATACCTTTGCTTACCATCATGACTATCTAACATCCCCACACAATAAGAACCATATCTCGAGATAAAAGAGCCGCATGTGCCCTTAAAGATAAAATAATACATAAAATATCCAGATGAGATGATTGTAAGATACTCAACCATAATGACTACATTTAGATCTATATACAATTCGAACATTACTCCATTGTCCAGTAAAATCATTGGTGATCTCACATTATTCTGTTCCACTAAAGTAATCAATTCAAAAGAAATCCCAGTTAACCCGTTCATTAGATACCATACCTAATAAAGTCAATTACCAGTGAATAACTAATTCTTTAGACAATGACATTGCACAACTCATATAGTCTTAAAAAAGATATATTATTTCATCTAGAACTCTCTGTATTTGCCTACTAACTCTTAGCTCTACCCACATTATAACTCACTCAACCGCTAAACTCTTCAGCTCCTTTTTTGCAAACTTAATCAACATAAATCTTGTAAATATTCTATTGTATAAGACTTTATGAATGAAGAGGTCGTAAAGCAACTAAATTTGATTCTCATATATACACATCAAACATAACTTTTATTATCAATATAACATTATGAACCTGTACTCTAACCTTTATGAGTTTCTGCTCATCATTAGCAACCTTTTAATCAAATACTTAAGTATTTATTTTAGTATTACCTGAATTAGATCGTTTAGAAAACATCTCTCTCTATAAGTGAAAAAAAATCCCATCAGAGTTAAGAGTGTAACGCCCCCACGCCCGAGACCGTCGCCAGAGTCGAGTATGAGGTGTTACTAAGCTTAATTTAACATATTTAGAACTTTGGATTATTTATTTCTACATTCACAGCTTTTAAGCTACTTGCATCACAGTCACAAGAAAAATCATATCTCGAGTTACGAAACTCAAAATCAAGATCCGTAAATTTTCCCTAAATATAGACTCATATACCTATCTACTAATTTTTTTCTAGAATTTTTGGTTGGGCCAATTAGTACAGTTTATTAGTTAAAGTTACCCCTGTTTCAGGACTTGACTGGTCTGACCTCTGTTTACTACGAACCACATTTCTCTCTGTAAAAAATCCATATGACTATGAGGTTTGTTTCTAATGAAACTAGACTCAATAAGGATTCTGAGAATATAAAATACACTACCTAATTATATCTTTACAATTTTATGGTGAATTTCTAAAGTTGGAACAGGGGATTCAGAAACTGCTATGACCCTGTTTCACTAAAATTCAAATATCTTGTAACATATAATTCCTTTACCTGTTTCATTTGTTTCATGTGAAACTAGACATAATAAGCTTCAATTTGATATGTATTCCATCACCAAGTTCAATTTCTATGATTTTTAGTAAATTTTTAAACTCGCATCAGTGTTGCTGCAGTATTCTGTTTATGGCAAATTTCATCCCTTTTATGAGTTTTTATGCACTAAGTATCTTAATAATTTTCCTTAACATCAAATATAATCTAAACTAAATATTTTCATAATTTATCATTATCAAGCATTTCCTCAACCATTCCATCACCATACCATAAGATCATTTACACAAAAAAAAGTATATTGCTATACATGCCATACTTAAATTTACAAGCCATTACCAAAAGTCTTCCGGATAGTGTGACTGAGCCTTCGACCTATCCCGACTCCTGAGCTGGCTTGTTCAAAACTACAATGAGTAAGAAGGAGGGAGTAAGCATAAATGCTTAGTAAGTTCATATGAAAATAATAAGTAACATAACAAACAGTCATACCAATCAACATTAGCATGTACCACTAAAACACATATCACATTTTTAATCATTTTTCATCATCTTATTACCTTATCGTGGTTGTATCAATACTCAACCCGAGGGTTAAATACATACCTGTCCAAAATAACCATTTCACATCACTCACCAATACTTCTCTTTACATTTCGAATATTCCTCCATTGAGTAGAACTTTACCCGTTGAACACATCGGAATATAATTCGGATACATGGATAACTTGCACATAAGTGCCATATATGCAATCAAGCAATCATGTAACCCGCCCATAAGCGAACTCGGACTCAACTCAATGAGTTCGGATGCCTAGTTACATCTCACGAACTCGGACTCAACTCAACGAGTTCGGACATTCGCATCCATAAGTGAACTCGGACTCAACTCAATGAGTTCAGATGCTCAATCATCCTAGTGACATGTCACTTGTATCCTAATCTATTCCTAAGGTTCAAACGGGATTTTTCCTCGAACACTTATCCTTGCCGTCTTCCGTAGAATGCCGAAATCAATACTCGGTAACAATTATATTTAACAAGTAGTTCACATAATTTACATATTATTTGAAATTAACCACAAAGCATACATTTCATAATGAAATTCAGCATAACACATAATTAATATCAATAACCTAAAAATAACAATTATGCTACATTATTTACACATGAACTTACCTAGGTACCAAAATACAAAGGTTTTGCAATTTAGTCCACAATCTTTTCTTTTCCTCGATTGAGGTCGATTCCACGTCTTTCTTGATCTAAAATAACACATTTAGCTTATTTAATACTCACATTATCAAATTAATCCTTAACTCAAATTTTGGCAAAATTACAATTTTACCCCTAAACTTTTGCATATTTACATTTTTCCCCTAGGCTCGGGATTAAAATTTATTCCTTATTCTTATGTTTTACAACATGCTGATCACTTTTCTCTTCTATGGCAACATCAAATTCTCACTCTAACATGTACTTGTGACTATTAGGTATTTTTACCGATTAAGCCCTTTTACTCGTTTTGCTTAAAATCGAGTAGTACAAGTTGTCTAACATAATTTAAAACTTCATATTCTATCATAAAACATCAAAATAAAGAAATTTCACCTATGGGTATTTTTCCAAATATAAACCCTAGGTTAAATTATTGCTAACATAAGCTTTATCGAGTTACCGGGATCTCAAAATCGTAAAAATCATTAAAAACGGGGCTTGGAATCACTTACTATGGAGCTTGGAAGCTTGAAACAAACCCTAGCTATGGAGAACCCTTGAAATTTCGGCCTAATGAAGAAGATGGACAAAAATTGGCTTTTAATTTTGTTTTTAATTCATTTTAATAACTAAATGACCAAAATACCCTTACTACTAAACTTTCCAAAAATTCCTTCCATGTCCTAATTTTGTCCATGAACTTAAAATTGGTCAAATTGCTATTTAAGTCCTCCTCATTAATATTCCAAAACAATTTCATACTAAAAACTTCTAGAATGCAAGTTTTGCAACTTATTCGATTTAGTCCCTACTTTCAATTTAAGCACTTTAGGCATAGAATTTCATCACGAAATTTTCACACAATCATGCAATCATATCATAAACCTAAAAATAATTATAAAATAATTATTTCTATCTCAGATTTATGGTCACGAAACCACTATTCCGATTAGGCCCTAATTCGGGATATTACAAAGAGCCATTACACTATCACAGGTTATATAATGGCATGTATTTCTAGACTCCATACATGCTACATTCAGTCTGAGAACCGACTAAACTGTAGCTCTAATACAACTAAATGTAACACCCCTGACCTGTATCTATTGACGGACTAGGGTTACGAAGCATTACCGTACAATCGACTACATTTAAACATAATATCATTCAATAACAAAATCAAATCATAAACCAATCATATAAATACATACTGTCCCTAAATCGATCCCTCGAGGCCATAGAAACACCATTAACAATTTGGGACCAAGTTGAAATCATTTGAAAAGTCTAGAAAAAAGTCATAAAAATTTGGAAACAAGGGTCACGCGACCGTGTGGCTAGGCTGTGTGCCTCACATGACTGAGACACACGCCCGTGTCTCAGGCCATGTATCCTTCGAACTAGGGACATACGGTTGTGTCCCAGCCCGTGTGCTCACCCGTGTAACTTTCTAAGTAAGCTCACACGATTATGTCACATGCCCATGTGTCTGGCCGTGTAACTCACTAACTTGCACCCTAAAGAAATCATCATATAATACACGGCTATGTGTATCACACGGCTGAGTCACATGCCTATGTCTCAGGTCCTGTGGACCCAAATCTACCTAAAATCAAACCATTTCCAGTCCATATCATACATGACCTTTCAACCTATTTAAGCATACTTCAAGGGAACGTAAACATTACCAACACATACACCAAAATGCCATTTCAAAGCCCTATGTTAACCAATGTGTCAATCAAAGACACCACATATGTATCCAAACATCATCTATCTAACATGTCAATATTTTATTATTTCAAGCATGAATACCTAACTTCATTATGTAACTTGATCACAGCATAAAAGATTGTTTCGAAACCATCATTATCATACCATATGACCATGCACATCAAGTACCTAACATATTCATAAGCTACATGTCACTTATCAACTTTATAACAACCTATTTTTTAATGATGTTAGAAATAGTGGTTTTTGGGCCACAAATCTCACGAGTAAGTTTATAAATATTATTATTTAATATTTACGAGTCAATTATGGTTTTTAAAATGTTTCTAATATGGTAATTTATGATATTCGAATGGTAATTTATGGTTTTCATAAATCGACTCGTGAATACTTTTATAAATATTTACGAAGTGTCATTAAAGTGGTATTAAAGTTTTGTTAAAAATTTTTAACGTTTCGATAGCAAATTAATTAAAAAGGACTAAATCGTAAACGATATAAATTTTGATCACTATTTGATTTGAGTGATTAAATGGTTAATTGAATAAAGGAAAAGGGAATTAAATGGTAATTGGACCATTTAAGGAGTTAGTGACAACTATGGATATGAAATTGGTGTAACACCCCAACTCGTATCCGTCGCCAGAATAAGATTACGGAGCATTACTGGAGTTTACAATTCAAACAGACAAACATTTCGACCATTTCAATAAACATAATAAAACCAACTAAAAACATACATTTTGTCCCTTATATGAGCCCTCGGGCCCTAAATAGGCGTTAGAAACAAGTTGAGACTAAATTAGAAACTCATATGCAATTTTTTAGGTAACAAGGAAATGTTTCTACACTGCAGGGGTCACACGGCCAAGAGACACACCCGTGTCCAAGGCCATGTAGACATTTGAAATAGGGACACACGGTCGTGTCCCAGCCTATGTATTTGCCCATGTAACTCTCTAACTTGGTCACACAGCCAAGTCACACGCTCGTGTGCTAAGCCGTGTACCTTTTGAAGTAACCCTACATGCTCATGTCCTAGGCCATGTGCTAGGCCGTGTAATAGCCTGACATGTAACCCTTTGAAAGCTATAGGGGACACACAGTCGTGCCACCTGGACGTGCGTCACACACAGCTGAGACACATGCTCGTGTCTCTACCCGTGTGGACGAAAATAGGCCATTTTACAAGCCATTTTTCTCACCCAATTTGTCATGTACCTATCACCAACATTGCATATATAACGAAGCCATAATAGGGCATCCAAATCAAGCATAAACAAGATATATACATATGGTATAACTTCATACAACCAATATGCCCTTAGGCACCTCAATGACACTAGCAAAACATATACAAATGTGAACACACATTGATCAATTGATCAACAAAGGCTTGACCAAATCTATACCATATTATTTCAGTTGTTTTACCTTTCAAAAACATACCAAAAACGTACCAATTATATCATACAAGAATTAGCTCCAAATAGTCACATAATTCATATATGTCTAGTGCACCAAAACACCATATTCACCTACACCATATTGACACTTATCATTTGCATATTTGAATTATAATACCATTATTAATAATAAAGCTATTCACATACATGTCAAACAAAACCATTATCTTATCAAAATACCAAAACTCAATCAAGTCAAATGGTCATATTCACAACAAAACATATAGGCCAACATTAGCCAAAATACCTATACATGCCATTATAACCAAAATTTAACAACAAAATGTACCAAAAGAGCCAATGGATAGTGTGATATAGCTCTGACAAGCTTACAACCCGAACGATCTTCCAATTCATTATAAAACACAGAAAATGACATAGAGTAAGCATTTAAGCTTAGTAAGTTCATATAACATAGAATATAACTTACCATTTAGTCACATATTAGGTAAGTAAACAAAGAATATCCCAACACAATTTGGCCAAATACCTAAGCATGCATTCACCAACCATGTTAGCCATGTAAACACATATATATATAAGTCAACAATCATGGATGAACACAACAATTTATCAAGTCTCATATACATGTATCATCCATTTCATATAACTATATATCATGTAACATCATTTCTATGTATTTCATGTGTATATCTATAATAGTTCATATCGAACTCATATCGTTTTGTATTAGAACATTGTCCGTTGAACCATTTAGAATACCATTGGATACCCGAGATAACTTACACATAGTATGCTAGCTCATATAATCGTAATCCATCAATTCATGTACATATATGCTCATAGGAGCTGTGAATCGGTATGCCCATACGAGCTGTAGATCAGTATACTCCCACGAGCTATAAATTAGTATGATCTCATGAGCTATAAATCGGTATGCTCTCACGAGCTATGGAGTATCCGCAACACATGTAGGACCTCAGCCAAATCATGTAACCCTAATGACATGTCATTTGTATCCTACGGATTCCTAAGGTTCAAACGGGGCTCGATAATCGTCTACGTCATTGGATATGCAATCAGTATATATAAATAATATTTCATAACACATGTATAATTCAATTTAAAACATATAAGCATGATTTAATTACACGAACCTACCTCGATGAGAATACGTAGATACGGAGGTGAATAATCAGAGATTTTCCCTTTGCCCCAATCTAACTCCGTACGAGCTATAACTGGATCTATATGGATAAATTTAACTTAATGCAATATATTTTTCATTCAATTTAACCCAAATCATATTTTGATAAAATTACTATTTTTCCCCTATACTTTTAACTTCTTTGCAAATTAGTCCTTAGGTTCGGAAAATAAAATTCATACAATTTTACCCTTGCGCAAGCCTTGTCAAATATCTTATACACTTATAGCAGCCCACACATTTCACTAATTCACAAATTATACTAGGAAATATTTACTATTTTTCAATTTAGTCCCTATTTGACAATTTCACCAAAAATCCCTTTACAAAAGTTGTTTATCTAATAACAACCATCCATTTTATAACATCAAACATAAAAACTCATGTCCATGCATCAATGGTAGATCCTTAATAGTTTAACATTTTCACAAATTAGTCCCCGGGCTTGCTAGATTAAGCTACAACAATCTCGAAAACATAGAAATCATAAAAAATAGGACAAAAATACTCACCATGCACCCAAGGATATCATGGCCAAACCTAGCAAGCTTTAATGGTTTTCTTTCCTTAGAAAAAATCGGTTGAAGATGGTGAAGAAAGATGATAGCCATGCTTGATTTTATTTAATTTATCTTTATTAACTATTTTACAATAATAACCTTTAAAAACATTACAAATTTCACTTGTACCAAGCCATGAACGTCCACTATCTTCTTTCATGGTCTAATTGCAATATAAGGACTCACACTTTAAGGTTCTATAGCTATTTAATATCTTTAGCTACTAGAACTCAACTTTTGTACTTTACGTAATTTAGTCCTTTTTATCAAATTGAGCACGTAATCAGTAAAATTTCTTAATGAAATTTTTATACGGTATTACTATCATGCTGTAGGAAATAAAATAATAATAAATTTTCCAAATTCAGATTTGTGGTGCCGTATGTAACACCCCGAAACCGTGGCCGTCACCGGGGTCAAACACGAGGTGTTATCGGGCTTAATTCATCACTTATACAACTCAAACAATTTATTTTAAAACTGCCAGACAAGCTGTCAATCTGCGTTATAGTCACTTAAAAATTCATATCTTGAGTTCCGAAACTCGAAATCAAATTTCGTAAATCTTTCCTGAAACTAGACTCATATATATATCTAATAAAATTTTTTGTAGAATTTTTGGTTGGGCCAATTAGTACAGTTTATTTGTTAAAGTCTCCCCTGTTTCAGGGTTTGACTACTCTGACCTCTGAGCATTACGACTTAGATATCTCCCTACACAGGGCTTCAATGCCTATGCCGCTTGTCTCTAATGAAACTAGACTCAATAATGAATCTGCAAATATAAAGGATGACTTCTAATTATCTCTACAACATTTATGGTGAATTTCCAAAGTCAGAACAGGGGATCCAGAAATCGCTCTGGCCCTGTTTCACAAAAATTTAAACATCTCATAAAATATAGCTCATATGGTCATTTCGTTTCTTCCATATGAAAATAGACTCATCCAGCTTCGATTTCATATTTTATTCATTATTTAATTCCATTTATACTATTTTTAGTGATTTTTCAATTTCACATCACTACTGCTGTCTGCATCCATTATTAGAGTAAATTTTACCTATTAGAGTAATTTAACATACATATCACCAAGTATGATCATGACTAGCCATACCAAAGGCTAATCATTACCAAGCATTTCCTTACTACTCAATAATCATATCATGAATGTAACACCGGAAATGATTAGCCATGACAAACGGCATAATAATCAAATAGACTTTAACTATTACTTATAACTAAGTATCATAAGACCAAATCCAACTTAACATTTATGCCATTTTCGCATGGCTAAAAGTATACATACCAAGGTTCAAACAAAACATAATAGCCTATACAAGCCGAAATGTTCTCTTAGACCAACTAAGAAGAAGATACCAAAAAGTTGCAAGCTGGTGTGATGACTTCGACGATGGTCCCGAGCACACAAAAATGGATCAAAGGAACCTAAATAAGTGACAAATAAACACACCAAACGAGTATATAACTCAGTAAGTCATAAGCATTACACTGCCGTCCATTTACAAAGTATCATAAAAGAAAACAATTAATGCAAGATTAGGTACTCCATCCATACCGACTATGCTATAATTTCACGCACATTTATCATTACATGCTCTCAACTAGCCAAGCCTCCATTGACATCTCGTATGATATTCGAGATGATATTTGACGCATTTCCACACATCATTTTATTTTCGTTTACATTATACTAATAATAGCATTTCATCTAATCCACAATAATCTTATGTTCCTAACTTCAAATATAATCACCACATAGGTTCAAGACTTACCAAGCTCAGTTCCAAATATAAACATAACGTTTATTCCTCATGAACTCAAAGAATCTACTCATTCCGCTGTCCATGATCTACTCGATAAAGTCGCACACTTAACGTTAATAATTATTCAAAAATATATAGTAAGTCCGCACACTTAGTGCGTAATAATCAAACTTGCACACTTAGTGCTATACAATTAAACTCGCACACTTAGTGCCAATCTCATTATCGTAAATGTTTATACCCGCGCACTTAGTGCCGAAATCAACAACTCAATACATCTCACTTCTTTTTTTACACTCGATAATTTTGTCACTACATGCATTTATATATCATTCCATTCGGCATAATTACATAGGTATTATGGTTATTTAAATCAATACAAAATATATGCTTAATAACTTACTTTGTGTTGGGTAAAACGGTTCCAACTCGGCTACTCGATGTTCTTTCCTTTGCCTTTGCTTGATTCTCCTCCTTTAACTTCTTGAGCTTAATCAATAAATTAACTAGTTTAACCGTCTTGCTAAATATTTATATCAAAATATTAATGATTTCATATCATAGGAGATACATGACTAATTCTTATCTTCCTACCATATGTTTTTGAGCTATTCGGCTAATAACCATATGCTATCACCCTACAATCAATAATCCAATCACGCATGCATATATATATAATTGGACATTCGGCAACCACCCTTGCTAATTACTCATTTTTAGTCGATTATATATATAATCCAAAAATAATATCACGAATGGGCATACATTTATATATATATATATATGGCCGAATGTGCAAAACTTAGACTCAACATCACCTATGCTCTTAATTTGATGGCCGAATATGCATATATATATGATATCAACTATACTATCATCTTTAATTCATCTAAACACAAAATTTCATCTCATGAACACTTGACCGAATTTTTCCTAATCTAGCATGGCTTCACATCTATTTGTAACATTCTATAAATCCACATATACCACATTTCTACATAATTTTTTTTTCACTTTTCCACTACTTCCATTCACAACATCAAAAGCACCATACTCTTAGCATTTACCACTTCCTAACCATATGCCATCTAAGTACCCCTTTAGGTAGAAAATTAACATATGGGTTGTAATAAGACATTGGCTACTAACTAGATTTTCATAAGAATTTAGTAAAAGTAACATAAATCCTACCTTAATCAACCCCTTTTGAGTTAGCCGAATGTCTAGAGCATTTCTTCCTTCCTTCTCCTAACTCACGGCAATTGCAAAAAGAAAGAAGATGAATACTCCCTCTTCCTTCCTTATTTTATTCATCTTTCTTTTTAATTCCTTTCTTTAATTTATTTTAATTGTTAACTAATAAATGAATTGCATTGAAATTCAACCTAGTGGATGGGGCATCATGGCTTGGCCGGCCACTACTTGAGTTTTTGGGCAATTTGACATGCAAACCCAAGTTTCCTCACTTTGTTATTATTTGATCCTTACATATTCCCCTATCATATTTTCTTAAGTTCTCAACTAAGCCAATCATATGAAATTCACATTCATAAGTCTAAATTAAAACATCAAATTTTCACACATGCACTAATACACATAGAGGATATGCAACCAAATTTTAAATAAATTTTGGGACTCGGTCTTGTGGCCACGAAACCACATTCCGACTAGGGTCGAATTAGGACTGTCACACCGAAACCATTGTTCTGATTTCACTGAAAATAGGTTGTTACAATTGGTTATTTATTTATTTATTAAGCAATGTTAAAATGGTAATTTGATATATTAAATTAAAATAAATTCAACCAAAAGTTTGTTCATCTTTATTTTTGTCTTCTTCACTAATTGTAAAAGAAGAAAAGGTAGCCATTTTAGCCCCTTTTCTAATAATTTTTATGTTTTTGAGATCGTTGCAACTAGGTCCAGTTAGCACACCATCGGTTTTGAATCTGTTAAAGATTTTGAATGATTCCATTGATAAATCTTGTGATTTTTGATGTTAAATGATGAATTTGAGTTATTAGCTGTTCTATGAAAGTATTTTGTTAAGTGATTTTTGATAAATTTGTTGGTTAGGGACTAAATTGTTAAAATAGTAAAAATACAAGGATTTCTTGTGAAATTGTTACATAAATGGGCTGTTTTGGATGCCATGAACATTCAGTTGGCATGAGTTTGTTTCAAAAATGGTTAATTTGCATGTTTTAGGCACATGGACTAAATTGAATAAAAGTAAAATTTTAGGGGCAATTTTGTAAAAATGTAAAAAATGACTAAATTGCATAAAATAGATTTTTTACTATCTAAATTAATATATTGAATAAAATTATTAATTTAGATCAAGATCGAGTGGAAAAATTGAGGAGAATGGAAAATTACCAAAATGCCCATTTACTTTGACATTTTTGTAATTTAGCCAAGTAAGTTCATATGAACTATATTATGTATAATGTTGATTAAATTGAATGTTAATATATGATTCTATTGAAACAAAATCAATATATCTATATGTTATTATACAATTTATCATGTCATGAAATGACGTAAATCCAATGATGTTTGATGATTATCGAGCCCCGTTTGAACCTTAAGAATATATAGAATACAAATGACATGTCATTAAGGTTACCATGTTTCATGTGCTAGTCTTGAATGTCCTACCGATGGCTGAGTTTCGACATTTTTTGCGGATACTCGATAGCTTGTGGAGCAATACCGTGTAGCTACGTTCCGATTGACAGCTTGTGTGAGCAAACCCAAGTTACCTTGTTTAGGGTGTTGATCTTGAATGTCCTATTGATGACTGAGGTTTGGAATTAGTTACGGATACTCGACAGCTTGTGGAGCAGCATCATGTAGCTTACATTCCAACCGATAGCTCTAGTGAGCAGACCCATTTGACAGCTCGTGTGAGCTACAACTATATGTATGGCACACTTTGAACTTTCTTGCATATCCGGTATTATTCTAAGTGGTTCAGCAGACAAGAAAAATGGATGAAATGGTAAGGGTTCTAATTGATTTCACTCCGACAATTATCGAAAGGTATAATGTATCGATGATCAAAGTATGAACATTCATGATTATGAAAAGAATGATTTAAATGATATTATGTTTATGTACCATATCTTACCATTTGATGATATTACTAAGTTATGTGTTTAATCACTAGTTTGTGGCTAAGGTTAATGTTATATGTTATGAAAATAAAATTGTAAGTGTTCAATATGAACTAAGACATGTATGTATGAAAGACTTTGAGAGCTACATGGAAAATATGTTATGTTGAGATGGATGATAAATCCAATTGTATCGTGCTCAAGTATAATGGTTATCCGTGGTAAAATCATATGAATAATGTTTAAATGAACTAACATGTGTTGTTGATGGGCTTAGGCTTTTGCCAAGCTTGTCGATATGATTGATATTTGTGATTATGCTTGTACTATGCATATGAAATGGGTAAGAACAGAGTATGAAATGGTAAGTACATAATTGAGATGTATTATGATGTTATAAAAGGTTTAATGTGACAAATGATATATTTATATGTGAGCAAACTGCTTATGCTATAGATGAATCTACCTAAATCATGGATAAATACACTGAGTTGGGAATTAGTAATGTTGTTTAGGCTTATGATAAGAATTGGCGATTGACTAGAATGTAAATGAATAGAAAGATATATAAGCTCATAAAAAGATTGACGATTATATATTATGTCTCATGAAATCTTGTCATGTTATGAATGGTTCATATGTATGTGACATTAATGAACTTACTTATTTGTAAGTTGATGTTTATGGTTTAATAATTCTTGAGGCATTGGTATAGGTTTATATTTATCCTATAAATTTCATTATAAAATGTAATATTATGTGTACGGTTTATACAAGCTTACCAAGCATCCATTACTTACGTATTTATCTTTTTCTTACTTTACAGATTATCAAAAGCTCGATCGGGTTCGAAGGTTGGAGATCTATCACACTATCCATCGATCGTATCGGTAGATTTTGATGTTTTGGTCGCAGTTATAATGGCATGTATAGGTAGACTTATGCCTAATGTTTAGCTAATGATATCGACATGTAATGTTGCTTTGAATTAGTGAACCTTTTGATATTTGATGCCTTGAAGGTTGGTGTGCTTTTTAGCACTTTGATGTTTAAAGGTAGGTGTTTATGAGATCAAATTGATGCATGGTTTTATGTCCAAAGTGGTAAGAGTTGGCATGTTGGCAAAGTGGTCATTTAGAGCATGTTTTGATATGAGATTTAGTCAAGTATGTTTGGTTGAATTATGACCATTTGGACATAATTTTGCACGTATATATGTTGGTTGTTTGAATCATTTGGAGATGGCTAGAATGGTGACAATTAGATGGTTTTGATGCATGTGAGAAGTGGTTCAAATGGTAAGGTCATTTTGATATGTTCTGATATGAAACAAGTCAATTGTTAAATGGTTAAACATGCACATGTATAGGTGTTTTGTGCTTGATGAAATAGTCATTATGTTTGACTTGTAAACATGGTATTTTGGTTGATGAATTAGTTGTCATGTTGGCATGTACATATAAGTGGTTCCATGTTTGATGACATTTTGGCACTTTTTCAAAAATTGAACTCAACAATTGTTCTATATAACAGCCCGATTTTGGGGCTAGTTAGAACAATAGTTTCAAAACCACAAATCTGACATAGAAAAATCCATTTTTATTATATTTTTATGGTCTATAGTTTTATGGAACTATTCTGTGAAAATCTTGTTCAAAGATTTTGACGTTTGGGCACTCAATTTAGTCAAAAGGACCAAATTGTAAAAAGTGCAAAAGTTGAGTTCTACTTGTTAAAGGTGCCCAATTGCTATGAAATTTTAAATCAGAAGTCCTTAGTTGGTAATTAGACCATTGGATAAGTTAGTGGATAAAAATGGACATGAATAGGTAAAATTTCAAAGTTATGCATTAAGGGCATTTTGGTCATTTAGTAAATAAAAGAATAAAAAGGAAAAATAAAGTCAAAATTGGTGTCCATCTTCTTCACCTTGGCCAAATTTTACAAGGAGACCATAGTTAGGGTTTCTTCAACTTTCAAGCTTGATTGTAAGTGCATCCTAGCCCCGTTTTTAATGCTCTTTACATTTTTGAAGTCCTCGTAACCCGATTTACCTATTTTTACCATTATTTTGAAGTAGGGTTCATGTTTAAAAATTTACCCATGTGTGACATGCATGCTTTTTTATGTTTGATGGAAGATATTGTATGTTTAAGGTGTGATAAATAACTTTTACTAAGTGATTTTTAGTGAAAATGCATAAAAAGGACTTATTTGTAAAAGCTGTGAAAATGGGTAATAGAAATGTGATTTGGTGAAAATTGTAGGCTGATATGAGCATGTATATGGTTTGACTAGGCTTGGGTAACAAAGAAAATGGATACATTTCATTTTACGAGCCTAAGGACTAAAATGTAAATATGTCAAAGTTTAGGTGCAAAAATGTAACTTTTCCATAAGTTGATTTTTGGATAGCATTGAGTAATGTGATAATTAAATAAGTTAAGTTTGCTATTATAGATCAAGAAAAATGAATTTCAGACCTCGATCGGGGGAAAAATAAGGTTATTGACGATTAGGTCCATTTCCTACCATTTTGTACCTAGGTAAGTTTGTGTGTAAATAAGGCAATGTTATACTTGTATTGTTATATGTTTTATTATGCATGAACTGTATAAATGATAATGTGGATATGTTCAATGACGAAATGAAAAGTGAGAAATCTCGTTTTGAACCCTAGGAATAGTTTGGGATACAAGTGACATGTCACTAGGAAACCATGTGTTATGTGATCTGTGTGAATCTGGGTGCTGGTCATGTACGTCCTACCGGTGGCTGGGTAATTCGGCATGCGTTGCGGATACCTAACAGCTTGTGTGAGCAGCCTGCGTAGCTACGTTTTGACTGACAGCTTGTGTGAGCAGGCCAAAGATTAGCTCGTGCTTGAGCCTCATGTGTTATGTGATATGAGTTAGCATTGGCTACATATGTGGCACTTATGTTCAAGACTTCCCTGTATCCGATAGTATTCCAAGTGTTCAATAGGTAATCCGAAGAGTATGTCAAAGATGACAAAGTATGTGACTATGTTACGAGTTGGTACAGGTATGTATGTAAAACCCATGAGTATGAACTCTTGGTAAGAATGCTAATGAGTAAGTTATGCCTAAGATGCATGATGATATTTATGTTAACTTTTGTTGAGTATTTATATGATTAATGAGTAATTTATGTTGATTATTATTTGCATGCAAACTCACTAAGCTTTAACGCTTACTTCCTTTTTCTTTCCATTTCTTATAGTGTCGCCAAGCTAGCTCGGGGATCGAGGGACATCATGTAACACCCCGTACCCGAGACCGTTGCCGGAGTCGAACACGAGGTGTTAACGGACTTAATTCACTTATTTATACACAGTTCACTTTAAAATTTCCAGACAAGCTGGTTAACTGCATCACAGTCACTTTAAAAATAATATCTCGAGTTCCAAAACTCGAAAACTGATTCCGTAAATTTTCCCTTAAACTAGACTCATATATCCGTCAAAAACTGTTTTTCTAGAATTTTTTGTTGGGCCAATTAGTACAGTTTATTAGTTAAATTCTCCCCTGTTACAGGGTTTGACTACTCTGACCTTCATGCATTGTGACTTAGATATCTCCCTGTACAGGGCTTTAATACTTATGGCGTTTGTTTCTAATGAAACTAGACTCGAATAGGAATTTGTACATATAAGGTATGACTTCTAATTATCTCTGGTAAATTTATAGTGAATTTCCAAAGTCAGAACAGGGGATCCAGAAATCGCTCTGGCCCTGTTTCACGAAAACTTGAACATCCCTTAAAATACGGCTCATATGATTGTTTCGTTTCTTCCATATGAAAATAGACTCATCAAGGTTCGATTACATAATTTATTCTCTATTTAATTCCATTCCTACTATTTTTAGTGATTTTTCAACTTCACATCACTGCTGCTGTAAGCATCTATTTTTAAGGTAGACTATACCTATTTCCTGATTTTCCATGGATCAACTAGCCATTTGTCGTACATAGCACTAAAATGATCGTGATTAACCATTCCAATGGCTAATCGTTACCAAGCATTTCCATACCACTCAATGAACAATATACAAAATGATTATAATGCTATGCTCAAGATATATAAGCCATTTTCGCATGGCTATCCAAATTTATACAATACCAAAAGGTACATGACCAACAACAAAAGGGCAGTCCTATACATGCCATTTTCAGAGTTCAACTAAAAGAGTACCAAAAGGGCTTTGATAGTGTGGACGACTTCGACTTCGACAATCCCGAGTCTGATAGCTGACGAACCAAAATCTATAAAACAGAGAATCAAAGAAACGGAATAAGCATTTAATGCTTAGTAAGTTTTGAATAATGAAATTAATTCGGCTAAGGTATAACATTCATATGGCTAAATGAATAACTTCATAAATGCACATTCTCATAATTATACTTACTTCACGCTTCAATCAATATATTCATACACAAGGTATCAAACCTAACTAAAGGCCGAAAATTCGTTAATCAATTGAACGAATATTATTTAAAACGAATCGAACTTTCCGATGCATATACGAAACATACCTTATCGTTTGGAATTTTATGAGCGTATTAATTGAAATTATTATAGTAAGATCGCTCACTTCCAAACCCAAGTATCTTCGGGATTTAGCCGGATATAACAACTAGCACAAATGCCTTCGGGTCTTAGCCCGGATATAGCAACTCGCACAAATGCCTTCGGGTCTTAGCCCGGATATAATCACTAGCATAAATGCCTTCGGGACATAGCCCGGATATAGCAACTCGCACGAATGCCTTCGGATCTTAGTCCGGTTATCATCCGAATAATCATGCGCATATGTCCACAAATCATAACACATTTTTATTTCGTTTCCATTACTAGGACTCAGACACAAGGCACTTATCTACCATTACCATTTTCGGCTCAATAGCCACATACAAAGAGCATGGTTTTGATTCGCTATATAACATGATCTAATCGAATCATAATCTAAGTTCCATTACTCGAAAACTTACCTTGGATGTTGTCGAGCGACTTCAACGGCTATTCGATCACTTTTTCCTTTCCCTTATCCAACTTTGATCCTCTAAGCTCTTGAGCTAAATCAAACAATTTGCTTCCCAATCAAACACAATCACATGGCATCCATATATATTTTAGAACCATTCTTAACATACTACTCATTTACAAAACAAAACACTCATATCACATTTATAAAACTACAAGCGGAATATACCTATACTTACCTCACTTAAACATCAACCATCAATTCATGTACATTCTCAAATAGAGTAATCCTTACTTGAACTATTAGCCAACTTTATCAAATGAACAATTTTACTTAAAGTGCCATATATATATATCTACATAAGTGCTTAGATACCATGTTTCCAACAATTATTTCCTAGCTTAGTAGCCGAACCAATATTCAATAACAAACTCCTCTTTGATCAAATATATATTCGGCAAGGACATGATAATTTATACTACATCAATTTTAAGCACATAAATTACTCAAACATAACCAAATTCACATTCGGTCTTGGCACATAATAAGGTAGCTGATTCTTTACCCTTAGCACCCAATGCTCACATATGGTTATTTGTATAGTTCAAACACTCATCTACCATCGTTCATCTAAATTTAACACGAAACAACAACCATATATCTCTTCCATTTTCTACCATGGCCGAATGCTCTAGCTACCACACCGTTTCAAATTTTGCCATGGGTTAAGCAAAGGACTTAATGACTAACTCACAAATGCTAAAAGAAAATCCAAGAATCATCAATCCACCATCACATGTATCATTTCAAAGCTTCACACTTAGCATGCTAATGACATCAACACAAATCCACCTTAGCCGAAACTTAACTCATACAAAACCTATCTTCAAACCATAAAATAGGTAGAATTTAACTAATCATCCAAATGGTGCATAAGTTTTTTTTTCAAGAATGGCATAGAACTTACCTTCCTCTTGCTATCCACCTTGGCCGAATTTCTTCCCTAAAGATTTTTCTTCCTCCTCTTTCTCTAGTCACGGCAATGGGGGAGTAAGGGTGAGACAACTTTGGTTTCTCCTCCCACTCACCTCATGTTTTATCATTCTTAATTCACTATTTTATTTTCTAAACTAATAATGCTAATAGAAAATTCATATTATCATCAATGACCCATCCATGGCCGGCCACTACTCATTATAATTGGAAATTTGACATGCAAACCCATCATTCTTATAACATGCATTAATTGATCCTTATAGATTAACCTGTCACATTTTAAAAGTGTCACACATAAGTCCTATTAGCTGAATTCACATGCAATCGACTAAATCTGTGACAGCCCTAAAGTGACCCTAGTCGGAAAGTGGTTTCGGGACCACGAAACCGAGTCTTATAAATAATTAAAGGTTATATTTTGTGTTTATGATGTGAGTAAATGCTTATGTGATAGTTCCATACTTCAATTTGGTCAGTGTATGTGAAAATTATTAGTAGGGACTTATGGTTGAGACAATTTAGAAATATGCTAGGCAAGTGCTAAAGTGGCCTATTAATATATGTGGGAAAGTGCTTGTCCTTGCATGTCAAATTAGCCAAACTATAGGTAGTGGCCGGCCATGCTACAAATTGTATAATCAAGTGTGAATTTTATATTAACTTTAATTAACTAGGTGCCATATTAGTATGGAGGATGTAATAAAATAAAGAAATGATAACTAAAGGAAGGGATGGGTGAAAGAAAAAAAAAGAGATCATCATTCATGTTTCTTCCTAGCCGAATCTAGAGAAAAAAAAGGGAACAAGAGCATTCGGTGATGAAAACAAGTTGTGTTCCTTGGTTCTTCTTGGCCGAATTGAAAGGAGGAAGAAGGGAGTGAAGCCATCGGTTATCTTAGGTCAATATTAAGGTAAGGTGTTCATATTAGTTCTTGAAATTTTAGTTGATCTTGAGTGAGATATCAAGTTTTTTTTTTTTGTAACCCATGATGAAATTTTGATTTTTGGATTGAGTAAGGTTTTCGACTATGGTAGCTAATAATGGTGAGTTTTGTTGTTTCATGTTAAAGTTAGGTGAATGATGATAGATGAGTGTTTGAACCATAAAAAGAATTCGGCTACCTTGTTATGAACTAGGGTCGATTGTGAGTTGGTTGTGGTTGAATATTACATGCTTGGTAGAATGGTGGATGAAAGTGCCGAATGTGGTCTTTGGTTTGGCATGAGGTGATAAATAAAGGTTTAAAGGTAGCTTAAGTTAATTGATACTCACTAATGATTTCGAATGGAAGCTTTGTTAAGTGTGAAATGAGTGGCCGAGAGAGAGAACTATAGACTATTATGTTGGGTTGATAGAGTCTCCAAATTGATTTTATGTGAGTATGCATGACCGAATATAATCGGCCACATGAGTAAAGAAATGGGTTATTTGATATGTGGTAAAAGTTAAGTGTTAAACGAAATGGAAATGATATCATATTGGAATATGTATACTCGACCACATGAATGAACACATAGATTGGTGTTGCATGTATTCGGTTATAAGTAAGCATATTGGTGGCTTAATCTTGGCTTAGACAATCGGCTAAAAGAGAGTGTGGGTTAATATGTTGAGTTGATTCATGATTTCATATGTATGTGACTTTAATGTCTAATGTATATATATATGGGTTAAGTACCTTGAGTTTCTCTTTTTGATGTTCAAATGATTAAATCAATTTATTTGTTAAATTAAGCTCAAGAGCAAAGGGGAACTAAATCCGATAAAGGGAAGGAAAAAGTGATCGAATAGCCGTCGAAATCGTTTGACAACATCCGAGGTAAGTTTTTGAGTAACGAGACTTAGTTTACGATTTGATTAAGTCATGACGTATGAGCATAACAAATATACGGTGATATGATGATTCTACTTGAATTATATGTTGAGTTAATTAGTCTATACGTATGACGGGTAGCCGTATGTGCATAGAGATCGTGTCATAAAGCAAACTAAACCATGCTGTTTGTATGTGGCTAGTGAGCCGAAAATGGGATTGCTTAATATGTGACTTGTGTTTGAACTCTAATTATGAAATGAAATATAGATGTGTCATGATTTATTGATATGTGCATGAATATTTGGATGATAACCGGGCTAAGTCCCGAAGGCATTTGCGCTAGTGACTAGTTCCGGGCTAAGTCCCGAAGGCATTTGTGCGAGTTACTATATCCGGGCTAAGTCCCGAAGGCATTGGTGCGAGTTACTATATCCGGGCTATGTCCCGAAGGCATTCGAGCGAGTAGCTATATCCGGTTAAATCCCGAAGGTACTTGGCTTGGGAATGAGCGACCTTGCTGTAGTAGTTTCAATTAATACGCTCGTAAAATCCCAGCGATGAGGTATGTTTCGTATATGCATTGAATTAGTTGATCCCTTACAAATAGTATTCGCTCAGTCGATAAATGAGCTACCGGCCTTTGGCTAAGTTGATCTTTTGTGTATGAATATAAGGGTTGGTAATGTAAAGTAAGTATGATATTGAGAATTTGTGCATATGAAATTATCCGTTTAGCCATATGAATGCTACACTTTAGTTGTGTCTAATTTCATGGCTCAAAACTTACTAAGCATTTAATGCTTACTCCGTTTCTTTGAATCTCTGTTTTATAGATTTTGGTTCGTCAGCTATCGGACTCGGGATTGTCGAAGTCGAAGTCTTCCACACTATCAAAGCCCCTTTTGGCACATTTTTGGTTGAACTTTGAAATGGCATGTATAGGACTACCCTTTTTGATGTTGGTCATGTACCTTTCAGTATTGTACAAATTTGGATAGCCATGCGAAAATGGCTTATATACATATTTTGAGCATAATGTTATAATCATCTAGTATGTATATGGTTATTGAGAGGTGTGGATATGCTTGGCAATGATTGGCCATTGGAATGGTTAATCACAATCATATTTTGTGCTATATATGCTAAAGGGTTAGTTAAATCATGGAAACTATGTAATAGGTAAAGTCTACCCTAAAGGCAGATGCTGACAGCAGCAGTGGTGTGAATTTGAAAAATCACTAAAAATAGTAGGAATGGATTTAAATAGTGAATAAATTATTTAATTGAACCTTGATGAATCTACTTTCATATGGAAGAAACAAAACGGTCATATGAGTCGGATTTTAAGATATATTTAAGTTTTCATGGAACAGGGACAAAGCGATTTCTAGATCCCCTGATCTGACTTTGGAAATTCATTATAAATTAACCAGAGATAATTAGAAGTCATGCCATATATTTATAGATTCCTGTTTGAGTCTAGTTTCATTAGAAACAAATGGCATAAGTATTTAAGCCCTGTACAGGGATATATATAAGTCGTAATGTAAGAAGGTCAGAGCAGTCGAACCCTGTAACAGGGGAGACTTTAACTAATAAACTGTACTAATTGGCCCAACCAAAAATTCTAGAAAAAAATTTGTAGATGGATATATGAGTCTAGTTTCAGGGAAAATTTACAAAACTGATTTTCGAGTTTTGGAACTCAAGATATGATTTTTAAGGTGACAGTGACGCAGTTAGTCAGCTTGTCTGGAAATTTTTAAAATGGACTGTGAATAAGTGAATTAAGTCTGTTAACCCCTCGTGTCCGACTCCGGCAATGGTCTCGGGTACCGGGTGTTACAAAATCGAAGCTTAAAACTTTCACACATTCATATTCACACATTTTAGACAATAAATATCATCTTCAAATACTTCAGTGATTCGGTTTAGCGGTCCCGAAACCGCTTTCCGACTAGGGTCAATTTAGGGTTGTCACAACTCTCCCCCACTTAAGAAATTTTCGTCCCCGAAAATCTTACCGGTAAATAGGTTTGGGTATCGTTCTTTCATGGAGTTCTCGGTTTCCCAAGTAGCTTCTTCGATCCCGTGTTTGAGCATAACACCTTTACTAACGGAACCCTTTTGTTTCTCAACTCTTTCACTTCACGAGCTAGGATACGAATCGGTTCTTCTTCATAACTCATATCGGCTTGAATCTCAACCTCAGAGGGGTTTATTACGTGTGAAGGATCGGATCTGTAACGTCGAAGCATCGAAACATGAAAAACGTTGTGAATCTTTTCGAGATCAGGGGGTAAAATCAATCTATATGCCACTAGACCAACTCGTTCGGATATTTCATACGGCCCTATGAACCTCGGACTCAGTTTGCCCTTACGGACAAATCTGAGTATCTTTTTCCAAGGTGAAACTTTAAGAAACACTTTGTCTCCCACCTGATACTCCATATCTCTTCGTTTTAAATCCGCGTACGACTTCTGACGATCTGATGCTACCTTCAGACTTTCACGAATTATTTTTACTTTCTGTTCAGCATCTTTAATCAAATCCACTTCGAAAATTTTACTTTCACCGAGCTCGGTCCAAAACACTGGTGTACGGCATTTACGACCGTACAAAGCCTCATAAGGTGCCATCTTAATACTTGATTGAAAACTATTGTTGTAAGCGAATTCAATCAAAGGTAAATACCGCTCCCATGAACCACTAAACTCGAGGATGCAACATCTCAACATATCCTCAAGTATCTGAATTATCCGCTCGGATTGACCATCGGTCTGGGGATGAAAAGCGGTGCTAAAATGCAACTTGGTACCCAAAGCTTCTTGCAATTTCTTCCAAAATCGCGAGGTGAATCTCGGATCTCTATCCGACACAATAGAAATAGGTACCCCGTGTAATCTTACAATCTGAGAAACATACAATTCAGCTAATTTATCCAATGAATAATCCATACGTACAGGAATAAAATGAGCCTACTTAGTCAGTCTATCAACAACAACCCAAATCGCATCTTTCTTAGTTGCCGACAATGGCAACCCAGATACAAAATCCATCGTGACTCGATCCCACTTCCATTCAGGTATCATGATCGGCTGAAGTAAACCTGTAGGCACTTGATGTTCCGCTTTCACTTGTTGACATATTAAACACTTCGAAACAAAATCGGAAATGTCTCATTTCATACCATGCCACCAAAACTGACGTCTCAGATTGTTGTACATTTTCGTACTCCCCGGGTGAATTGACATTCAGCTACAATGAGCTTTGTTCAGAATCATCGAAATAAGTTCTGAATTTCTTGGAACACACAAACGACTTCTGAACCTCAAACAATCGTCATCGTCAATTTGAAACTTTGATTCCATGTTCGAAACACATTCTGCCCGTTTTGCAACCAATTTATCATCGACTTTCTGAGCTTCACGAATTTGATGAATCAACAATGGTTTGGCCTTTAATTCTGCTACTAACACATTGTCGGATAGAACAGACAAGTGTACATTCATCGCTCGTAAAGCAAATAGTGATTTACGACTTAAAGCATCTGCAACCACATTAGCCTTTCCCGGGTGATAGTCAATGACAAGCTCATAATCTTTTAACAACTCGAGCCAACGTCTTTGTCGCAGATTCAAGTCTCTTTGAGTCATCAAATATTTGAGACTTTTGTGATCCGAATATACATGGCACTTCTCACCAAATAAGTAATGTCGCCATATTTTCAAAGCGAATACTATGGCAGCTAGTTTGAGATCATGGGTCGGATAATTTTTCTCATGTGGCTTCAATTGTCTCGACGCATAGGCCACAACTCGACCTTCTTGCATCAATACACAACCCAACCCAAGTAAGGATGCATCACTGTAGATGAGAAACTCTTTGCCTGATTCAGGCTGCACTAGCACTGAAGCTTCAGTCAAGTAAGTTTTTAGTTGATCGAAACTTTTCTGACATTTTTCTGACCATTCGAACTTAACATCTTTCTGAAGTAGCTTCGTCATTGGTGTGGCTATCATCGAGAAACCCTTTACAAACCGTCTGTAGTAGCCGGCTAGTCCCAAAAAGCTTTGAACCTCAGTAATATTTCTCGGAGGCTTCCAGTTAAGTATTGCTGAAATTTTGCTCGGATCAACTCGAATACCCGATGCAGATACCACATGACCCAAGAAGCTAACCTCTCTTAACTAGAACTCGCACTTATTGAACTTAGCATATAACTGCTTATCCTGTAAAATTTGCAACACTAATCCCAGGTGTTCAGCATGATCGGTTTCATTTCTCGAATAGACCAAAATATCATCGATAAACACAACTACAAACTGATCCAAATACGGTCTGAAGATCCGATTCATCAAATCCATAAATACCGCAGGGGCATTAGTGAGCCCAAACGGCATCACTAAGAATTTGTAGTGACCGTATCTCGTTCTAAAAGCAGTTTTTGGTATATCCGAATCTCGAATTCGCAACTGATAATAACCCGATCTCAAATCTATCTTTGAAAACACTGAGGCTCCCTTTAGTTGATCAAACATATCGTCAATACGTGGTATCGGATATTTATTCTTTATTGTCACCTTATTCAGCTGACGATAGTCGATGCACAACCTCATGGTTCCGTCCTTCTTTTTCACAAACAATACTGGTGCACCCCAATGTGAGAAACTTGGTCGAGCGAAACCTCTATCCATCAACTCTTGCAACTGAGCTTTCAATTCCTTCAATTTCGTTGGTGCCATACGATACGGAGCTATCGAAATCGGTGTAGTCCCAGGTACAAGCTCAATACCAAACTCTACCTCCCGAACAGGTGGTAAACCTGGTAATTCTTTGGGAAAAACATCCGGATATTCACAAACCACCGGTACCGATTCAAGTTTCTTTTCTGGCTCTTTATTATCAAGTACGTATGCAAGATACGCTTCACACCCCTTTCTCACATATTTTTGAGCTAACATCGAGGATATTATTGTTGGCAATCTATTCAAGACAGTAGACTCAACTCGGATTATCTCATTATTTGCACACCTCAAATCAATAGTCTTGCTTTTGCAATTCACAACCGCATCATGCACGGTCAACCAATCCAAACCGAGAATAACATCAAATTCATCAAACGGTAAAGGCATCAAGTCCGCAGGAAAACAAGAACCTCGAATTACTAGGGGACATTTCTTACACACCTTATCAACAAGCACACAATGACCCAAGGGATTCGACACTCTAATAACGAACTCAGTAGACTCAACAGGTAAAGTCTTACTGGATGCTAAAGTCTCGCATACATAAGAATGAGTAGAACCAGGGTCTATCAATGCAATCACATTAGTATCAAAGAGAGTGAAAGTACCGGTAATAACATCTGGCGAGGAAGCATCCTCGCGTGCGCGTATAGCATAAGCTCTAGCAGGAGCACGAGCCTCAGATCTGGTTGTAGCATCTCTAGATCCTCTCTGACCGCCACTAGCATTGCCAGTATTTCTAGATGGTCTACCCCGAGCAGTAGTAGCACCCGGTTTCCCACTCTGATTTACATTCTGTTCAGACAATCTCGGGCAATCTTTAATAAAGTGGTCAGCTGATCCGCACTTGTAACAGGAGCGGTCATGGAATCTACAACTCCCCGAATGCCATTTACCACAATACTGGCACTCCGTTCTGTCTCGAAGATCATTTCTAACACTGGCGACCGAAGTGACTCGTGCACTCACAGGGGGTCGATCACGATCTCGTCTAGAAAAGCCCGAAGTGTCTCTAGATCGGCCTAAATCATCTCTAAATTTCTTCGATGACTGTTGAAAGGGCTTTTCCCCAAGATCTCTTACGAAACTCCTTTGCTCCCATACCAGCTTTTCTTTTCTCCTTACTGAGCTCCTCGACTTTGCAAGCTCGCTCGACAAGTACCACAAATTCTCGGATTTCTAAAATGCCAACATACAGCTTTATATCATCGTTCAGTCCATCCTCGAAACGTTTACACATCACAGCTTCTGAAGAAATGCATTCTCGAGCGTACCGGCTAAGCCTTACAAACTTTCGTTCATAATCAGTAACTGACATGGAACCTTGTTTAAGTTCAAGAAATTCCTTCCGTTTTTGATCAATGAATCTCTGACTGATATACTTTTTCCGAAACTCGGTTTGGAAAAACTCCCAAGTTACTTGCTCTCTGGGCACAACAGAAATCAATGTATTCCACCAATAGTAGGCAGAATCATGTAGCAAGGAGATAGTACACTTTAGGCATTCATCGGGTGTGCAAGATAGTTCATCGAGTACCCGAATAGTGTTGTCCAACCAAAATTCAGCTTGCTCGGCATCATCACTGTCCGTAGCTTTAATTTCAGTAGCCCTGTGTTTTTGGATTCTGTCAACTGGGGGCTTATTTGACCTTATTTGGTCAGTTACCGAGGTATTGTAGGTGCGGGGGTTGTATTAGTCGGGAATGGAGGTTGTGGAACAGCCGTATTAGTTCGAATGTATTGGTTGAACCAATCATTCATCACGGTATAAAAAGCTTGTCTAGCTTCATCATTCTGATTACTAGCAATAGATTGAGAGTCCGCCGGCGCTGTCCCTTGTGCGGGAGTAGGCACTACACTCTCAAGATCATCAGCTACCGTTCGGTTGGGATTGGGATCCATTTCTATAAGTAAACACATTTTTAACTGTCAGAAATCACCACACTATCAAATAAACACAAAATGGTATGTATAGCTAGACCCAAACGAATTACGGTAGTCCTAGAATCGACTAAACCGTAGCTCTGATACCAATAAAATTGTAACACCCCGTACCCGAGACCGTTGCCGGATTCGAACACGAGGTGTTAACGGACTTAATTCACTTATTTATACACAGTTCATTTTAAAATTTCCAGACAAGCTGGTTAACTGCATCACAGTCACTTTAAAAATCATATCTCGAGTTCCAAAACTCGAAAACTGATTCCGTAAATTTTCCCTAAAACTAGACTCATATATACATCTACAAATTTTTTTCTAGAATTTTTGGTCTGGTCAATTAGTATAGTTTATTAGTTAAAGTCTCCCCTGTTATAGGGTTCAACTACTCTGACCTTCATGCATTGTGACTTAGATATCTCCCTGTACAGGGCTTCAATATTATGCCATTTGTTTCTAATGAAACTAGACTTGAAGAGGAATTTGTACATATAAGGAATGACTTCTAATTATCTCTGGTTAATTTATAGTGAATTTCCAAAGTCAAAACAGGGGATCCAGAAATCGCTCTGGCCCTATTTCATGAAAACTTAAACATCCCCTAAAATACGGCTCATATGATTGTTTCCTTTCTTCCATATGAAAACAGACTCATCAAGGTTCGATTACATAATTTATTCGCTATTTAATTCCATTCCTACTATTTTTAGTGATTTTTCAAATTCACATCACTGCTGCTGTCAGCATCTGTTTTTAAGGTAGACTATACCTATTTCATGATTTTCCATGGATCAAATAGCCATTTGTCGTACATAGCACTAAAATGATCGTGATTAACCATTCCAATGGCTAATTGTTACCAAGCATTTCCATACCGCTCAATGAACAATATACAAAATGATTATAATGCTATGCTCAAGATATATAGGCCATTTTCGCATGGCTATCCAAATTTATACAATACCAAAAGGTACATGACCAACGACAAAAGGGCAGTCCTATACATGCCATTTTCAGAGTTATACTAAAAGAGTACCAAAAGGGCTTTGATAGTGTGGACGACTTCGACTTCGACAATCCCGAGTCTGATAGCTGACGAACCAAAATCTATAAAACAGAGAATCAAAGAAACGGAATAAGCATTTAATGCTTAGTAAGTTTTGAATAATGAAATTAATTCGGCTAAGGTATAACATTCATATGGCTAAATGAATAACTTCATAAATGCACATTCTCATAATTATACTTACTTCACGCTTCAATCAATATATTCATACACAAGGTATCAAACCTAACTAAAGGCCAAAAATTCGTTAATCAATTGAACGAATATTATTTAAAACGAATCGAACTTTCCGATGCATATACGAAACATACCTTATCGTTTGGAATTTTATGAGCGTATTAATTGAAATTATTACAGCAAGATCGCTCACTTCCAAACCCAAGTATCTTCGGGATTTAGCCGGATATAACAACTCGCACAAATGCCTTCGGGTCTTAGCCTGGATATAGCAACTCGCACAAATGCCTTCGGGTCTTAGCCCGGATATAATCACTAGCATAAATGCCTTCGGGACATAGCCCGGATATAGCAACTCGCACGAATGCCTTCGGATCTTAGTCCGGTTATCATCCAAATAATCATGTGCATATGTCCACCAATCATAACACATTTTTATTTCGTTTCCATTACTAGGACTCAGACACAAGGCACTTATCTACCATTACCATTTTCGGCTCAATAGCCATATACAAAGAGCATGGTTTTGATTCGCTATATAACATGATCTAATCGAATCATAATCTAAGTTCCATTACTCGAAACATACCTCGGGTGTTGTCGAGCGACTTCAACGGCTATTCGATCACTTTTTCCTTTCCCTTATCCAACTTTGATCCTCTAAGCTCTTGAGCTAAATCAAACAATTTGCTTCCCAATCAAACACAATCACATGGCATCCATATATATTTTAGAACCATTCTTAACATACTACTCATTTACAAAACAAAACACTCATATCACATTTATAAAACTACAAGCCGAATATACCTATACTTACCTCACTTAAACATCAACCCTCAATTCATGTACATTCTCAAATAGAGTAATCCTTACTTGAACTATTAGCCAACTTTATCAAATGAACAATTTTACTTAAAGTGCCATATATATATATATCTACATAAGTGCTTAGATACCATGTTTCCAACAATTATTTCCTAGCTTAGTAGCCGAACCAATATTCAATAACAAACTCCTCTTTGATCAAATATATATTCGGCAAGGACATGATAATTTATACTACATCAATTTTAAGCACATAAATTACTCAAACATAACCAAATTCACATTCGGTCTTGGCACATAATAAGGTAGTCGATTCTTTACCCTTAGCACCCAATGCTCACATATGATTATTTGTATTGTTCAAACACTCATCTACCATCGTTCATCTAAATTTAACACGAAACAACAACCATATATCTCTTCCATTTTCTACCATGGCCGAATGCTCTAGCTACCACACCGTTTCAAATTTTGCCATGGGTTAAGCAAAGGACTTAATGACTAACTCACAAATGCTAAAAAGAAAATCCAAGAAAATCATCAATCCACCATCACATGTATCATTTCAAAGCTTCACACTTAGCATGCTAATGACATCAACACAAATCCACCTTAGCCGAAACTTAACTCATACAAAACCTATCTTCAAACCATAAAATAGGTAGAATTTAACTAATCATCCAAATGGTGCATAAGTTTTTTTTTTCAAGAATGACATTGAACTTACCTTCCTCTTGCTATCCACCTTGGCCGAATTTCTTCCCTAAAGATTTTTCTTCCTCCTCTTTCTCTAGTCACGGCAATGGGGGAGTAAGGGTGAGACAACTTTGGTTTCTCCTCCCACTCACCTCATGTTTTATCATTCTTAATTCACTATTTTATTTTCTAAACTAATAATGCTAATAGAAAATTCATATTATCATCAATGACCCATCCATGGCCGGCCACTACTCATTATAATTGGAAATTTGACATGCAAACCCATCATTCTTATAACATGCATTAATTGATCCTTATAGATTAACCTGTCACACATAAGTCCTATTAGCTGAATTCACATGCAATCGACTAAATCGAAGCTTAAAACTTTCACACATTCATATTCACACATTTGAGACAATAAATATCATATTCAAATACTTCGGTGATTCGGTTTAGCGGTCCCGAAACTGCTTTCCGACTAGGGTCAATTTAGGGCTGTCACACGTCAGAGCTCGATTCACACTATCGAATGATTGTTTTGGGTATACTTGGTTTCAATATTTTGAGTATGGAATGTATAGGGACTTGGTCATTTTGTTATGTGTCATATTGGTTTAGCCAAATGTGTTGGCAATATAATAGTTAATGATTCATTTTGTATATGGACATTGGAAGTTGGCTAATATTAATCTTATTGGTCATTGGTATGTTCATGTGATGATACTTATCATGAAGATGAAATTGGCATGAATGGAAAAGAAATTATGTGATGTTTATGCATGATAGATTTCAGTGTGAGCAAATGATGTATTGATATCTTGTTTGTGGCTGATTTGGTTCTATGTATACGCTTGGATTGGTGTTGCTAGCTGTTGTGTAGCTTGGTGCAAGTAAGGGTGGTAAAATGGCTTGGTAAATAGCCTTAGTTTTGTCCACACAGATAGAGACATAGCCGTGTGTCTCAACTGTGTGAAGGACACGACCCAGGGACATGGGCTTGTGCCCAGGGCATGTGAACTCTGCACCTATTTTATGAAAAATTTCAAAAATTAAATTCGCCACACGGCCTAGCACACGGCCGTGTGACTTCTTTTGTTGCAAGACGTCATAAACAGAGAGTTACATGGGTTAAGGGCATGGGCATGTGTGACCACACAACCTACCCACATGGGCGTGTCTCGAGCCACACGGGCATGTGACCTTGTTTTGATGAAAAAAATTTTAACTGTTGAAGAATTTTCTAAAGTTCTCAGTTTAGTCCCGAACCACCACCAACGTATGTTTTGGGCCTCGTAGGCTCGTATTAGGGACGATATGAATGTATGAAAAGTTTTAAATATGGATGGAAATTTATGCCTTGGTTTTGTATGTTAGCTCGTGTTTAAGTCTGGTAATGATTCTACCTTATTCCGGTTTTAGATACGGGTAAGGAGTGTTACATTTAGTGGTATCAGAGCTACAGTTTAGTCCATTCTCGAACTAATATAGCATGTGTACGAGTCTAGCTATTCATTCCATATATAAATTGTGATAGTGTGACGACTCTTGACAATTTTAAACTGTATTTTCATATAGTAATGGATCCCGATCGAGCTGTGGCAGATGATGTAAAAAGTAACGCGCCGGCTCCCACCCAAAGGACGATTCTAGTTAAGAGTAGACCCGTAACTGTGAGTTAGGGAGAAGAGACTCGAAAAGCCTTCTTCTAGATGATGAATGAGTGGTTCTTAGGGTTTGTTCGAACAAACTCAGCCACTCAACAACAACATGCTCCACCCCCTCCTAATCCTCAACATGTCTCCATAGTACCTCAAGGTATGGACTTTATGAGATTGAATAGAACACCGGTTGATAAGATCAGAAAGCAAGGGGCTAAAGCATTTAGAGCAAATGCCGTTGATGATCCTGAAAAAGCAGAATTTTGTCTTGAAAATTATATTAGAGTATTCGATGAGTTATCTTGTACACTCGATGAATGCTTGAAGTGTGCTATATCTTTACTGCCGGACACAGCATATCACAGTGGAAAACACCAATATTTGTGGTTCTGGAAGAGAGAGTTACATGGGAATTCTTTTAGAATGAGTTTCGAAAGAAGTATATCAGTGAGAGATTCATTGATCAGAAGCGTAAAGAATTTCTTGAGCTAAAATAGGGCCGCAAATCAGTTGTTGAATATGAAAGAGAGTTTTTTTTGGCTCAGCAAGTAAGCTAGAGAGTGTGTCTCCTCCGAAGCTATTATGTGTAAAAGATTTGAAAACGGGCTTAATGAAGACATCAGATTGTTAGTGGGTATTCTTGAGTTGAAAGAATTTGTTGTGCTCGTTGATTAGGCTTGTAAAGCAAAGGAATTGCCAAAGAAAAGAGAAAAGCCGAGTCTGAGCCTAGAGATGTAAGAAAGAGGCCGATGGGTAAGTCATTCCAATCTTAGTCTAAGAAATCTAGAGAGATGCATTCTCATTCTCATGCTTTAGTTGGCTTCTCAATTAAAAACCGCGGAAATCAGTATTCGGGTTATAAAGCTCAGACTACTTTTATTGTGAGCGTTGGTAATTGACCCAATAGATCTAGATGGCCACATTGTGGAAGATGTCACCCCGGCAAGTGTCGAATGAATGACCGAGCTTGTTTCAAATGTGGTTCCCAAGATCACTTCATTAAAGATTGCCCGAGATGACTGAAAAAGAAAAGTTTCAGAGTACAAGGCTGAGTAATACTGCTTCTAGAGGGAGACCCTCGAGAAATACCGGGAATGGAGCTAGCGGCAAAATGTGATGAAGGATTCACCTTTCCACACTTCAAGAGCCTTTCCCGTTGAACTATTGAAATCTCGATGGATGCTCGGGTAATATACACATGTACAAAAGTACCTATTAGGGTACATAATAATAAGGCACACTCTTGAACCGTACATTTTACAGTAGGATTACCAGTCCAGGCTAAATCCTATCCATAGCGTATGCTCTAGAGAGCTTAATTTGGATTACTCGTCCGTGCTAAATCTAAGTTATAACCTAAGCTCAAGAGGGCTTACATTAGAATTACCCGTCCGGGATAAATTCTATCTGCAACATGTGCACTATCATTCTTAACCCATCAAAATTCAACATTCAACCAGAACATGATAATTCGTTTATATAACACAACTTAAGGCTATTTCATTATGTATATATCATCTCACATATATCAACACAAACATGCAATTCAATTCAAACATATTAACATACATTTTAAGTTACACGAAGTTACCTTGAAAACGGTTCGTATTTGAATTTCAGCTAAACTGAAACCTTTTGCTTTCCTTGATCTAGTTTTGTGCTTGGTCTTTCCAAATCTATATGGATAAATTTAACTATTAATCTATCACATTTCATTTACATTTGCATTTTATTACATCCTAGGCAAAATTACTATTTTGCCCTTATCCTTTTCAAAAATTTTGATTTCGTCCCTAGGCCCAAAATGAAATTCATGCAATTTACTCCCTATTCCAAGCCTAACCGAAATTTCAACTTAAAATTTACAACACCTATTTCCTATAAATTTTAGAACTTTTCATGGGTTTTTACCACTTTTCATTTTAGTCCCTAAATAAATTTTTCATTAAAAATTTCTTTGTAAAAGTTGTTTATTTATGAATAACTTTTAATTTTCTACCATAAAATATAAAAATTACTAAAAACTGGACTTTATTTCATACTTTATTGAGCTTGAAAAGTTTTCTTCCTCTCTCCTAGGGTTTCCATAGAAAAATTGGGGAAGATGATATCAAATTAGATGATTTTTTTCTTTTTAATTAATTATCATCTAATAATTTTATTAATTTCCAATATAGTCCTTTCCTTTTCTAATTTTTCCATGGATAAGTCATTAAAATATCTACTAACTACTCTTCAATGGTCTAATTACCATATAAGAACCTTAAGTTTTGAATTCCATAGCTATTTGTTACCTATAGCTACTAGAACTCAACTTTAGCATTTTATGCAATTTAGTCCTTTCCCTAATTGAACACACAATTGGTAAAATTTTTGTGCCAAAATTTTCATGTGACCTTCCTATCATGATGGCAACCATAAAATAAAATAAAATAAAATTCTATTTTTGGCTCGGATTTGTGGTCCCGAAACCACTATTCCGACCTCACTGAAAATAGGCTGTTACAACTCTCCCCCATTAAAAATTTTCGTCCTCGAAAATTCTTACCAAAAGAGTGGTTAGGGTATTGTTTCCTCATGGTATCCTCAGGCTCCCAAGTAGCTCCGTTGCCAGAGAACTTTTACCAATGCCACCTTTTATTTCTTAGTTCTTTCGTCTCATATGCAAATATTTTAATTAATTCTTCATTGTAAGTCATATCAGGCTGAATCTCAACTTCCATTGGAGTAATAACGTGTGAAGGATCCGGTTGATATCATTGTAGCATGGACACATGAAACACATTATGAATTCTATCAAGTTTCAGTGCTAACGCTAACCGATATGCAACAGGCCCGATTCTTTCAATGATCTTATATGGCCCTATAAAATGTAGACTCAGTTTTCCTTTACGGCTAAATCGGAGAACTTTCTTCCAAGGTGGCACTTTCAAGAATACTTTATCACCAACCTAAAATTCTATCTCTTTCCGCTTTAAATCCACATAAGACTTTTGATGGTCTGAAGCTGCTTTCAAACTGTCTCTAATTATCTTCACATTTTCTTCTGTTTCCCGGAACAAGTCAACTCTGTATATCTTTTTCTCACTTAAATCTATCCAATACAATGGAGTTCTACATTTAAAACCATATAGAGCCTCATACAGCGCCATTCCAATGCTAGACTGATAACTGTTATCGTAAGCAAATTCAATCAAAGGCAAGTATTTTTCCCAGTTACCTCCAAATTCAAGTACACAACACCGAAACATGTCTTCTAAAATCTTTATCACACGCTTAGATTGTCCATCTATTTGAGGATGGAATGTAGTACTATAGTGTAAACGAGTGCCCAGAGCTTCTTGCAACTTACTCCAGAATCAGAATGTAAACCAGGGATCTCTATCTAAAATAATGGAGATTGGCACTCCGTGCAATCTGACAATCTCAGAGACATATAATTCAGCTAATCTATCTAATGAAAAATCCATACGTACAGGAATAAAGTGTGCAGACTTCATTAAATGATCGATAATTTCCCAGATGTCATCTTTCTTTTTTGGTGATAAATGTAATCCCGTTACAAAGTCCATGGTAACTCTTTCCTATTTCCATTCCGGTATTGTAATTGGCTGCAATAATCCCGAAGGAACTTGGTGTTTAGCTTTCACTTATTGACATATCAAACACTTTGATACAAATTTAGAAATATCCCGTTTAATTCCCGGCCACCAGTACATCTTTTTCAGATCGCCATACATCTTATTACTACCAAGATGGATAGACATGTTACCATTATGGGCTTCAATCAAAATCTTCTGTACTACTTCTAAACTTTTCGGTACACATGCTCCGCCTCTGAATAATAAACAACCATTTGTCCTGACCTGAAATTCTGAGTCAGAAGTCGATTCACTTTGTATCCATTTTGCTTGCAACTTACTATCATTTTTCTAAGCTTCGGAAATCAGTTGGAAAAATGTCTGTCTAACTTGTAACTCAGCTAAGGAAAATAAGAATTTTCGGCTCAAGGCATCCGCCACTACATTAGCCTTCTCTAGATGGTAATCAATAATGAGATCATAATCTTTCAACAATTTCAACCACCTACGTTGTCTCAAATTCAGTTCTTTCTGTGTCATTAAATACTTCAGACTTTTTTGATCCTTAAAGATGTGACATTTTTCATCAAAAATATAATGCCATCATATTTTCAATGGAAAATAATAGCTTCTAATTCAAGATCATGTACCGGATAATTTCTTTTATGCGAGTTCAATTTCCTAGATGCATAAGCCACTACTTTACCATCTTGCATCAATAAACATCCCGCTATAAACTATAAATTCCTTACCCAATTCATGTTGGACTAGTACAAGCACTTCTGTCAATAAAGCTTTCAATCTATCAAAACTCTACTGACATTTATCAATACACTCGAATTTCACTTCTTTTTGCAACAATTGAGTTATCAGAGAAGCTATCTTGAGAACCCTTTAACAAATCTCTGACAATATCCCGTTAGTCCCAAAAAACTTCTGACTTCTAAAACATTCTTCGGTGGCTTCAAACTTACAATGTTGAGATTTTGTTTGGATCCACCTGAATACCCTATGCAGATGCAATATGTCCAAGGAAACTAACTTCTCGTAGCAAGAATTCACATTTACTAAATTTAGCATACAGTTGTTTCTCACGCAGAGTTTGCAAAACAATTCTCAGATGCTCAGCATGTTCAGCATGATCATTAACATCTCGAGAGTAAACCAAAATATCATCAATAAAAACAACCACGAACCTATCCTAGTATGGTCTGAAAATTTTGTTCATTAAATCCATAAATACCGCTAGGGCATTAGTTAATCCAAATGGCACCACCAAAAACTCATAATGCCCATATCTGGTTCTGAAAGTTGTCTTCTACACATCTGAATCTTTTACTTGTTGCTAATAGTAACCAGATCGTAGGTCAATCTTCGAAAATACAATGACACCTTTTAATTGATCAAACAAATCATCTATACGAGGCAACGAGTACTTATTCTTTACTGTGACTTTACTAACTTGTCTGTAATCGATGCATAATCTTAATAATCCATCTTTATTCTTTACAAACAATAACGGTGCACCCCATGGTGAAAAGTTGGGTCGGGCAAACCCTTTATCAGTCAACTCTTGCAACTATCCCTTCAGCTCTTTCAGTTCTGTAGGAGCCATTCTATATGGTGCTATAAATATCAGCTTTTCCGCTGTACAAGATCTATGGAAAATTCCACCTCTCTAGTTGGAGGAAAACCTAGTAGTTCTTCTGGAAATACCTTAGGGAACTCACAAACAACTGGCACCGACTGGATTTTTAACTCTGATACTTTGGTATCCACTACAATAGCAAGATAAGCCTCATATCCCTTTTTAATATATCTCTATGTTGATATTGCTGAAATCACATTAAACAACCCATCCAGTTTCTTAGATTCAACCTAGATTAACTCACCATTCTGACACTTCAGTATAATGTATTTATGCTTACAATTTACCACTGCATCATGTTGGGTTAACCAATCTATTCCCAATATTACATCAAATTCATCAAAGGGTAACAACATTAAATTAGCCAAAAAAAATAACCCTCTATCATCAATGGGAATTTTTTACAAATTTTATCTACCATAGCATGCTGACCCAAAGGGTTTGAAACTTTGACCACAAATTCAGTGAATTCAACAATCATATTTTTTACAGACACAAATTTTCTACATATATATGAGTGCATGGAACCAGAGTCAATCAAAGCAATAATATCAGTATCAAGTAGAGAGAATGTGCCAGTGATAATATCTATTGCCGAAGCATCTTCCCTTGCACGTATTGCATATGTTCTTACCAGAGCTTGAGCCTCAGATTTAGCTATTGAATCTTTTGCAGCACTACGACTACTACCGACATTTTCAAAATATCATGGTGGTCTACCCCTCAAGATAGGATTACTAGGCTTCGAGGTCTGTTCAATGTCTTTCTCAACCCTTTCTAGGAAATCCTTAAGAAAATGGTGGAGAGAACCACACTTAAAGCAAGCCCCACTTCCCATCTGGCACTCTTCGAAATGAAATTTATTACAAACATTGCATCATGGCTTGGGGTTTCCAACACTCCCGACACTGGTTGTTAAGGGAGACAAAGACCTTGGGTTAGTGTGTTTAGAACTTCATTCCTTTCCCGAATACTCTCTTGATGTAGCAAAACGCTCATGATAATTCTTTGATTTCTTTGAAGCAGATGATTGCATCTTGTTCATTAATCTCTTGCTCGTAACTCGAGCTTCCCTTTCTGCTTGCCTCTTTCCTTTGTTTAAGTCTTCAGCCTTGTGTGCTTGTTCAGCCAACACCACATATTCTCTTAATTCTAGAATTCTAATTAACAGCTTGATATCTTCGATTAGTCCTTCTTCAAATCGTTTGCATATTTCGGCTTCAGTCTGAACCCATTCACTAGCATACTTGCTCAATCTAACACATTCTAGTTCATACTCAGACACTGTCATATTTCCCTGTTTGAGCTCTAGAAATTCTTTCTTTTTCTAGTCCAGGAATCTTTGACTAGTATACTTCTTTTTAAACTTTGTTTGGAAAAATTCCTATGCAATATTTTCCCTTGGTACCACAGAAGATATGGTTTTCCAGCAATGGTAGGCTGTGTCTTTCAACAAAGATACCGTACATTTCAGATATTCGGTTGGTGTACATGATAACTCATCTAAAACCTGAGTAGTGTTTTCCAGCTATAACTCAACCCTCTCTGAATTATCATTGGTTGTAGCCTTGAATTCTTTAGCCCCATGTTTTTTGATTTTATCTACTGGAGCCTTACCAATTCTAACAGGTTTAGCATCCTGTGGCATTTCATTATGTTGTGAAGCAGGTGGGGGAGGTCGTTGAACAACAGGGTTTGTTCTCATATATTCACTAAACCATTCATTCATCAATTCAAAAAAGGCTACTTTTTCTGCCTCACTTCAGCCCTTAGATACGGGCCTTCTACAACCATTAGATGCAGCTTGTTGTACGGAAGCTTGAGTAGCGCTCTCAGCTTCCTCAGTCTCAGCTCAAACTTGGTTAGAAGACATTACTATATGAAAATACATTTAAAAGTGGTCGGGAGATATCACACTATCATAATTTATATAATGGCATGTATAGCTAGACTCGTACTTGCTACGTTAGTCCAAGAATTGGCTAAACCATAGCTCTAATGCCACTAAATGTTACACCCCTAACCTGTATCCGTCATTAAAACATGGTTTTGGAGCATTACCGAAACATTCAAAACACTTTACAATTTATTTACATAATTTACTATTTAATTACTGAGATCATTCAGAACGTCCCTTAATTAGACCCTTGAGGTCCAATACGAGAATTAGAGTCAAGACAGGACGTAATCGGAACCTCATAAATTTTTCACAACATTTCAAAAAATTTTCAAGGTTAAAGGGCTCAAATGCCCGTGTGAACTAAGGACACGCCCTTGTGGTCAGGCCGTCTACTATACACGCCTATGTCCCAAATCCGTGTAACTCTCTGACTTTTAAAGCATGAATAAATTGAAGTCACACGGCCAAGTCACACGCCTGTGTACTAGGCTGTGTGTCGAATTTTATTTTTGAAATTTAGGTGCAGTTTTAACACAGCCGTGTAACATGCCTATGTCCAAGGCCGTGTCAACCACATGACTGAGATACACACCTGTGTTTCTGCCCGTGTGCCCAATTCTAAGCATTCATTTTCTCATTTTTAAGATGCAGGGGACACACGGCTAGAGCACTTGCCCATGGGACAAGCCATGTGTCACACACGGCTAAGACACGCGCCCGTGTGGACAAAATAAGGTTGTTTTTTAGCATCATTTGTCACCCAAAACTTACTATTTTCTTGCACCAAAGCTCACAAGCATTTATCCACCAATCCAACATTATATTCACGTAAAATTTGCCATCAATCATGTGGTATTATCTCATGCATCAAAGGATATAAACTTACTCTTAACATAAATTTTATGCTAACATAATTCCAACAACTAACATAATAAACACTTATGTGATTACCAAAATGTTACCTCAAAAATAGCCAACTTAGACTACAACTAGCCACTCCAATATCTAGACTACAAAACAACAATTACAAGCCATCATGGGCCAAATAAGTTTGTACATGCCATTATCCAAAATGAGATTTATATTTATACCAAAATAAGATAGTGGATAGTGTGATGACTGCTCTGACCTACTTCTAAACCTTGACGAGCTTTGAGCACTATAAAAAAAGGAAAATAAAACGAAGTAAGCATTTTATGCTTAGTAAGTTCATATAATGGAAAATAAACTTAATGCTTATATTTATTAATACAAGCATACATAAATTTACATTCCATCGATTTTGGGTAAGTTACCTAAACACATACACTTATTCAACAAGCTAGTCACACAATCTCATATGAATATCAAGTAAACATAGATAAGCTCATCACATTACAAGCTTCCATTAATTTCACCTTTTCACACTTCAAAAGTCTTTCTCGTCGAACTATTGAAATCTCGATGGATGTTCAGATAATATACACAAGTACAAAAGTACCTATTAGGGTACATAATAATAAGGCACACTCTTGAACCGTACATTTTATAGTAGGATTACCAGTCCGGGCTAAATCCTATCTGTAGTATGCTCTAAAGAGCTTAATTTGGCTTACTCGTCCATGCTAAATCCAAGTTATAACCTAAGCTCAAGAGGGCTTACATTAGAATTACCCATCCAGGCTAAATTCTATTTGCAACATGTACACTATCATTCTTAACCCATCGAAATTCAACATTGAACCGGAACATGATAATTCGTCCATATAACACAACTTAAGGCTATTCCATTATGAGTATATCATCTCACATATATCAACACAAACATGCAATTCAATTCAAACATATCAACATACATTTTAAGTTACACGAACTTAACTTGAAAATGGTTCATATTTGAATTTCAACTAATCTGAAACCTTTTGCTTCCTTCGATCTAGTTTCGTGGTTGGTCCTTCTGAATCTATATGGATAAATTTAACTATTAATCTATCACATTTCATTTACATTAGCATTTTATTACATCCTAGGAAAAATTACCATTTTGCCCCTATCCTTTACAAAACTTTTGATTTCGTCTCTAGGGCCAAAATGAAATTCATGCAATTCACTCCCTATTCCAAGCCTAACCGAGATGTCAACTTATAATTTACAAAACTTATTTCCTATAAATTTCAGAATTTTTCTTGGGTTTTTACCACTTTTTCATTTTAGTCCCTAAATCAAGTTTTCATCAAAAATTGCTTTGTAAAAGTTGTTTATCTATGAATACATTTTTATTTTGTACCATAAATTTCTATTTTCAGCATATTCATCCATGACCCAAATTTCATACCTTGATAACTTTTCAAATAAATCCCCTAAATAGAAAGATTAGACTACCCCGATTCCAAAAATATAGAAATTACTAAAAACGGGATTTGATTTCATACCTTATTGAGCTTGAAAAGTTTTCTTCCTCTCTCCTAGGGTTTCTATGGAAAAATTGTGGAAGATGATATCAAATTAGATGATTTTTTAATTAATTATTATCTAATAATTTTATAAATTTCCAATTTAGTCCCTACCCTTTTCTAATTTTTCCATGGATGAGTCATTAAAATATCTACTAAATACTCTTCAGTGGTCTAATTACCATATAAGGACCTTAAGTATTGAATTCCATAACTATTTGATACCTATAGCTACTAGAACTCAACTTTAGCATTTTATGCAATTTAATCCTTTCCCTAATTAAACACACAATTAGTAAAATTTTTGTACCAAAATTTTCATGTGACCTTCCTATCATGATGGTAACCATAAAATAAAATAAAATAAAATTCTATTTTTGGCTCGGATTTGTGGTCCCGAAACCACTTTTCCGACCTCACCGAAAATGGCCTGTTACAATAGCAAAATGACCAAAGTTCATATCCATGCCATATAACTAAAACACAAGTTCAAAAGTACCAAAGTAGATGCTCGATAGTTTGATACGATCTTTGACCACTCCCAATCCGAGCTAGCTTCTATTTCACTATAAAACATAGGAAAATAAACAGTATAAGCTATAAAGCTTAGTAAGTACATATAAAAGTATAACTCAACTTACCATATATGCACAATTTAAGCAATTTAAACATAACATAACATATCTCATTATGATTCACCAACCCACCACATTTTCATTCACCAAACTAATTATGAATTTCATAAATTTCCCTCATTTCAATCCTAATATAGTTCATGTACATACCTGTACCATCTCGTATCAAATTCATATTCAACCACATCTCAGGTATACCTGTTGAACCATTTGGAATACTATCGGATATTCAGGAATCTCGCACCCTAAGTGCCACATATATAGCTGAAGCTATCTCGATCTCAGATCACATATAATGCTCACTCTTGAGCTAACAATGAGTCTACTCACACAAGCTAACGATCATGACAAAACTACACAGTGCTGCTCACACAAGCTGATGAGTATCCGCAACACATGCTGGATAACTTAGCCACCGGTAGGATGTACAGACCAACACCCAAATCACATAATCCCTAATGACATGTCATTCGTATCCTAATCTATTCCTAATGTTCAACCGGGATTTCTCGTTGCCGAATCATTGTCGAACATATCTGCAATGTCATATACACAATATATTAAATATTAAAGCATTTAAAACATAATTATAATAATGTTCATTTACATGCAAACTTACCTGGATTACAAAAACGGTGAATTAAGTCGTTTTTGTAATGCCCCATGAATGTAAGCTAGCAATTACGC
The DNA here is from genome assembly GCF_007990345.1 of Gossypium hirsutum. NCBI lineage: Eukaryota > Viridiplantae > Streptophyta > Magnoliopsida > Malvales > Malvaceae > Gossypium > Gossypium hirsutum. Next base: position 72,895,526 of record NC_053429.1, on the reverse strand, counting down.
ATGTTATGACACAAGTTGCATGTTTTCTTCAATGGCTAAAAGTGTTTTGGTGTGTTTGGGGGTATTAGAGAAGCCTAGGTTCAAGTCTGGGCTTTTCCAAAACTTTTGGTTTTTCCCTTGAATGAATTTGGACATTAGCATGAAGAACTTATAGATAATTGTGGTTGAAATGTGACACAAAAGGAGGTTGTGGACTTGTGGTAAATGGCGTGTGGTAGTTGCTGGAGGTCTGAGGTTTAAGTCTTGGCAATATACAAGAGTATTTATTTTGCTACTCTTGCTATGTAAGAAGCAGATGTTGTTTGAAACTCTGCAGAGTGAAATTTGACTTGGTCAGGGAGTGTTATGTGGAGAGAATCAAGGAGAGGATTGGGGAGAGATTTTAGGAGAGGGATAAGGGGAGAGAAAAAGAGATTTTGAGGTTTAGTAGGGTTGTGCTGGATGTGGGGTATTGTGCATAGGGATTTTCAGTTGAGTGATTCCTTTCTATGACTTTCAGTTTTGATTACTCTGCTTGGGGTCCTCTTCTCTCTTTCTTTTTCTCCTAGGTTTGTGCAATTTGGGGTCTTTTCTTTTGCTTCTGAAACAGTGTCGTATTTTGGTAAGTACCTATTAGGTTTTAGTGACCTATGATTTTACTCCTTCCATTTAATCTTTTCTTCACGAGTTGTCTTCTCCTTCACACTTTTTCCCAAGGGCTTTCCTTTTGGCCGAATATTTACTGCTTCCCTTCTTCTCTGACCATTTCAATTTTAGCCTGGGGCGACCGAGTTTCTCATTTCTTCTTCCTTTTCTCTTTTCAGTGCAACTTAACTTTTGTTGGCTGAATACTGATTTTGCATTGACTCTCCGGGAACTGATTCTTTCTCTTATTCTTATTTGTCGACCTTGGTCGTAAGTACTGTTTATTTGGTTTTGTTTTTTTCATTCATTCCCTCTTCTACCGAAGCTATGGTTTCCATGTAACATTGTGGTTCTGCCGAATATTGTTAGGGGATTCGGTCGCTATAGCCAAAGGGTTAGGCCAATTGTTCTCTCCCGACAAGTGATCCTCTCATTCGTGGTAAGTGCCTAAAGTTGTCAATTTGTTTATATAGGGTATGGATTCTTATGAATTGGACAGCTATTTTGGGTGAAGGTTAAAGCATTGGGGAGATTGTACTGGTTCGGGATCTAGATGAGGTTCTGTGATTGTGCGGTTGGTAAGTAGTTTGAATAGGGTTTAGTACCTCCAGTGTTACGGTTTGGACTAACCGTGTGTATGATCTAATGATGGGGTTGTTGTGTTCATAGGTTTTTGGTTTCAGAAGCGTTCCAAGTACAAATCCATAGCAAGTGTGTAATCTCACCACTTTACTTTATATTGGCAAAAGTCGAAAAGCTGGAAAAGACGGCGTTCAGGCCATATGGGCGTGCGATCGCTTACGTGGTGAATCAGCTCTACACGGAAAAATTCCACAATTTACAATAATTACTGGACCGGGCTGTGTAGTTCGCATGGCCATGGTAACTGTTGGGCTCTATGGGCCACAAGGGCGTGTGAGCCCACTTGGGCCGCAAAAATGGGCCTTAGGCCAATTTGCATTGTTAGGACCGTTAAGGTAACACGAGTCGCTCAAGGTGACTGTAAACCTTTTAATGGGTCGATGAGTACCTAGACCCCAAAGCAGGTAAAATGACCAAAATACCCCTATAGGGTAAAATGATTATTTTACCCCTCGAGAGTCAATAATAGGTTTGTGCTACAATTTGACTGTACTGAGCATGACATATTGCATACTTGTATGATTTATGACATGAAATTATGTATGGGTTGGGATACTGTTATCGAGGAAGTGTACTGTACTGGTGGCTTGGCCACATATATACTGATACTTGTAGCTTTGTTGAGATACTGCTACTAGCTGCTTTGCTGCGTTACTAATACTGGCAGCTTTACTGCAATATTGGTGTGTTGGCTGAGTGGGTCGACTTTGTCCCCACATGGTGTGTTGGTTGGTGAGAAGTGGCGTGTTGGCTGGTTTGGGTTGGGCTCTATCATTATACTGAATTGGTACTATATTGGGCTAGGGCCCACCCTATATTATTTTTGAATAGGGCTTAGGCCCAGACTATGTTGCTCATTGTTTGTAGATTATTGGGATTACACACTGAGTTTTTGTAAACTTACCCGACTGTTTTTATTGTACAAGTAATCCTTAGGCGGATCGGTGCTGCGAGGGCGTAGGAGATGGCCACACTACTGCTCTTGTTTTCTTTTATTTGGCGTTTACTTGCTATTAGATTACATTTTGGGTTTTGAATTATGTAATAAGCCCTCTTTAAATTTCTAGCTTTTAATTTGGGATTTTTGCTTATAATGAATTATATCTGTTAAAAGTAGAATGTGGTTTTTCTTTTCCAAAATGATAATTGTTTTCTAAACACCGCGTTTCCGCAACACTTTTAAAATGCTTCTGCAACAAATAGGGTTTTACAAGTAATGATGTTTTAAAGTGAATAACGAATAGCTAGAATGATTTGAGTTTTAACAAAGAGGCTTTAAAATTTCCAAACAGGTTTCCATCAACTAGAGCAAGTTTTTGAAAAGCATTCCAATATGACACACCAGATTTGGCCATAACGTCTAGGCCGGGTTTGGGGTGTTACATTTAGTGGTATCATAGCCAGGTTGTAAAACTGGTTGTGGAATAGGTTTTGAAAATGTTTAAAATTTTTAGAAAACTGTTCCTGAAATATTCTAGAGGATTCGCAGGTGTGGAATACCGAGTCTCTGGTGCCAAATCTGTAAGTTCCTTGATAATTGATGATTGATCAGACTGAAATATAATACTGAGATTACTTTAGATATGAGACTGTACTATGATACTCTAGTTAGAGTAAACTACAACTGTAGGAGATTGAAAACTGTAGTGAGACCTCGATCTGCGAAAACCAACTCTGATTACTATTTTTCATTAGACATCTACTAATAATTGAGACTCTAATTTGATTTGCATAAAATTATTGAATCAGATAATATGTGAATTGATATAAGCACTAGGGCTAGGTCTTCGGCATCGGACCACGTGCCTAACATTGAGGCTAGGGAAGCACCAGTATTACCGGTAACTAAGATGGGATCATATGATCGAGCAACTGGGGATGATGCACTATCCTAGGCTATGCTCCGAACTCTGGAGAGAGTTGCTGGAACCAATATAAGTGCTGTGAGCCATGGGTCAATTTCGGAACGACTCCGGTCTAATGGGGCAGAAATTTTTAGGGGTATTTCTGGAGTAGCACCTAATGTGGCTGAATACTGGTTGGAAGCCACAGAGAGAATAATAGACAATCTCGACTACACTTCTGAGCAAAAACTAAAGGGTGTAGTGTCATTACTGTGGGACGAAGCCTATCAGTGGTGGCTTACCGTGACAGAGGGTACTCAGGCCGATCGATTAACATGAGATTTCTTTAAGGCAGCATTCCAAGGGAAATATGTGGACGCAAGTTATGTGGATGCCCGAAGAAGGGAATTTTTGAGCTTGACCCAAGGACTAAATCTGTGGCAGAATATGAGGCAGAGTTCTTACGACTTAGCCGCTGTGCTCATGGGATAGTGGCAACCAAATATGAACGCTGTGTGCGTTTTGAGGATGGCCTCCGAGATGAGTTGCGATTTCTGATAGCTCTGCATAGGGAACGAGATTTTGCTGCGCTTGTAGAAAAAGTGAAGATAACTAAGGATGTGAAGTGCTCTGAACATGATAATCGAGAAAAGGATGGGGAAAAATAAGAAGGATTCAGGGTCCTCAGGTTCATTTGGTGGGTCTAAAAAGAGGGCCAAGTTTGATGGGCCAGTTCAAGCTGGGGTTCCTATTACGAGATCGCAGCCTTGTGCAGATTGTGGGAGACATCACTTGGGTGAGTGCTGGAAGAAGATTGGGGTGTGTTTCAGATGTGGGTCTATGGAGCATCAAGTTAAGAATTATCCTCAGAGACCTGTTCAGATGCAAGCTATAGCACAGGGTTATGTACAGCCAGCAAGAGGTGTTTAGCAGCCACCGAGAGGCCGGGGTCAGGCCAGAGGAGGAAATGATATGGGAGCACTAGGCAAAAGTACTGGTAATACTGAGGTGAGGCAGCCAGCTCTAGTATACGCTGCAAGTCGTCAAGAGGACGAAGACACCCCAAATGTTATAACCAGTACGTTCCTAATCCATAATGTACCTTATACTGCTTTGATCGATATTAGGTCTACGTACTCATACATTGCATGCACTGTGTCTGGAACCATGGGTATCTTGTTTGTGAGTACTGTTAGTAAGATGACTGTGATAAGTCCACTAGGATAATTAGTAAGGGTAGATAAGTTTTTTAGGAATGTGCCCCTAGAGGTCCAAGGAGTAATCTTTCCAGCGGAATTGATAGAGCTACCATATGGTGAATTCGACCTTATCTTGGGGATAGATTGGCTGGTTAAATACCGTGTGAGTTTGGATTGTGCTGTTAAGTGTTTGGTGTTGAAGACTACTGAGGATGACGAGGTGGTTGTGATTGGGGAGCGAAGAGATTATCTATCAAATGTAATATCTGCATTGAGGGCCGAGAAATATGTTCGTAAGGGTTGTAAGGCATTTTTAGCCTACATTGGTGTATCTGATTCTAAGGGCTCTTCGGTCTAAGTTATTAGAACTGTTAAGGATTTTCCTGATGTATTTCCTAACGAGCTTCCTAGATTGCCTCCTCCCCGTGAGGTTGAATTTGTTTTTGAGATCCTACTTGGAACAGCTCTGGTGTACATTGCCCCTTATAGAATGTCACTGAAAGAGCTTGTGGAGTTAAAGGCTCAAATCCAAGGGCAACTGGACTGAGGATTCATCCGACTGAGTGTTTCACCATGGGGAGCACTGGTGTTATTTGTGAAAAAGAAGGATGGGTCTATGGTATGTGCATCGACTATCAAAAATTGAACAAATTAACTATCAAGAACAAGTACCCTTTGCTGAAAATAGATGATTTACTCGATCAGTTTCGAGGAGCCGTAGTGTTTTCCAAGATTGATCTTCGTTCTGGGTACCATCAATTGAGAGTTAAAGAGGCTGATGTCTACAAGACAACAATTAGGACTCGTTATGGTCACTACGAGTTCCTAGTGATGCCGTTTGGGCTAACGAATGCACCAACGGCCTTCATGGATTTGATGAACTGAGTGTTCCAACCCTATATGGATCAATTCGTGGTGGTATTTATAGATGATATCTTGGTGTAATCATGAACTGAAGAGGAACATGATGCACATCTCCGAGTTGTTCTATAGATTCTAAGAGGGAAGCAGTTATACGCTAATTTCAGTAAGTGTGAGTTATGGCTTCGAGAGGTAACTTTTCTGGGACATGTATTGTCTGTTGAGGGGATTAGGGTTGATCCTTAGAAAGTTGAAGCGTGTCTGGGTTGGAAGCAACCTAGGTCAGTATCTGAGATTAGAAGTTTTATTGGTCTGGCAGGGTATTGCAGACGTTTTGTCGGGGTTTTCTTTGATTGCTGCACCTCTGACTCAGTTACTGCGTAAAGGGGTACCATTTAACTAGACTAATAAGCAGAATGAGAGTTTTGAGAAACTTAAAAAGGTTCTGACTGAGGCCTCTGTCTTGGTACAGCCAGAATCTGGGAAGGAATTCACTGTCTATAGTGATGCATCACACATCGGTTTGGGATGTGTGTTGATACAAAAGGGTAAGGTGGTGGCATACGCATCTCGCCAACTTAAGACCCATGAGGTGAATTGCCCCACTCATGACTTGGAACTGGCCGTGGTGGTATTCACACTGAAGATTTAGAGGCATTATTTATACGGTGAAAAGTATATTATTTATACGGATCACAAAAGCCTCAAGTACCTTCTTACCCAGAAGGAGGTAAATCTTAGGCAGCGAAGCTGGGTTGAGCCACTTAAGGATTATGATTGCTCAATTGAATACCATCTTGGTAAGGTGAATGTGGTAGTCGATGCACTGAACCGTAGGGCTTTTTCTGATCTAAGGGCGATGTTTGCATGCCTAAGTTTGTTTGATGATGGTAGCTTGTTGGCTGAGCTTCAAGTTAAACCGACGTGGGTTGAGCAGATTGAGGGTAAACAGTTGTTGGATAAGTCACTAGTCCCACATTTTTGGCATATTGAGAATGGGGAAAAATCTAATTTTGGGCTGAATAGCGAAGGGGTATTGTGTTTCCGTGGGAGAGTTTGTGTTCTGAGGGATTCTGACTTGAGGCAGTCTATACTGGAAGAAGAGCATAGTAGTCCTTATGCTATGCATCATGGGGGAAACAAGATGTACTGAGACCGTTGTGAACTATATTAGTGGCCAGGACTCAAGCGTGAGGTTACAAATTTAGTAAGTAAGTGTTTGACATGCAAGCAGGTAAAGGCAGAGCATCAGTTGCCTTCTGGGTTATTGCAGCCAGTTAAGATTCCTCTCTGGAAATGGGAAAGGGTAACCATGGACTTTGTTAGTGGGCTGCCCCTAACGCCTACTAAGAAAGATTCGATATGGGTCATAGTAGATCGTTGACCAAATCTGCCCATTTCATACCGGTCAGTACTGATTACTCGTTGCAGAAACTGGCTAAGTATATGTGGCTGAGATTGTAAGACTACATGGGGTGTCGATTTCGATAATATCTGATCGAGATCCACGGTTCACGTCATGATTTTGGGAGAAGTTACACAAAGCACTAGGTACAAGGTTGGACTTTAGTACTGCGTTCCACCCTCGGAAAAATGGTCAGTCAAAAAGGGTGATTCAGATACTGGAGGATATGTTAAGGAGTTGCATAATAGACTTCTGAGGAAGTTGGGAAGACTACTTGCCGCTAGCGGAGTTTGCGTATAAAAATAGCTAGCAGTCCAGCATTTAGATGGCACCGTACGATGAATTATATGGTCGTAGGTGTCGTACTCTTACGTGTTGGACAGAGTTGGGTGAGCAGTGAGTTATGGGGCCAGAGTTAGTGTCTGATACCGAAGATAAAGTAAAACTGATTCGAGATCAGTTGAAAGAAGCATCTGATAGGCAAAAGTCTTATGCAGATGTTAAGCGCTGAGAAATTGAGTATTCCGTGGGGGACTTCGTGTTTCTCAAGGTCTCCCCATAGAAGAAGATTTTAAGATTTGGGCGGAAGGGCAAGCTGAGTCCTAGGTTTATTGGGCCTTATCACGTACTGAAGCATGTGAGACTGGTTGCTTATCAACTTGAGTTGCCTCCAGAGTTGGACAGAATCCATGATGCACTCCACGTCTCTATACTGAGGCGTTACTGCTTTGATCCCATACATATAGTGCCAGTTGAGGAGCTCGAGGTTAGGCCAAATCTAACCTTCTAGGAGGAACCAGTGCAGATACTGGATTCTGACATTAAGGTGCTGAGGAGGAAGTCTATTCTACTGGTTAAAGTGCTATGGCGCAATCATGGTTCAGAAGAGGCCATGTGGGAACCTGAGGAGGCGATGCGTCAGCAGTACCCTCACTTATTTTGACCAGGTAAATTTCGAGGTTGAAATTTCTTTTAAGGGGTAGAGTTGTAATGCCCTAAGAATGTAAGCTTGCAATTACGCATGTTATGACACAAGTTGCATGTTTGCTTTAATAGCTAAAAGTGTTTAGGGGTATTAAAGAAGCCTAGGTTCAAGTTTGGGCTTTTGAAAAATTTTTTGTTTTTCCCTTGAATGAATTTAGACATTAGCATGTAGACCTTATAAATAATTGTGGCTGAAATGTGACACAAAAAGAGCTTCTGATCCTGTGGTAAGTGGCATGTAGTAGTTGCTGAAGGTCTGAGGTTCAAGTCTTGGCAATATACAAGACTATTTATTTTGCTAGTCTTGCTGTGTAAGAAGTAGATGTTGTTTGAAATGTTGCTAAGTGAAATTTGACTTGGTCAGGGAGTGTTATGTAGAGAGAATCAAGGAGGGGATTGGAGAGAGATTTTAGGAGAGGGATAAAGAGAGAGAGAAAAGGGGAGTTTGAGGTTTAGTGGGGTTGTGTCGAATGTAGGGGTGTTATGCATAGGTATTTTCGGCTAAGTGATTCCTCTTTATGACTTTCGGCTTTGATTACTCTATTTGGGGTTCTCTTCTCTCTTTATTTTTCTCTCGAGTTTGTGTAATTTAGGGTCTTTTGTTTTGCTTCTAAAGCAGTGCCATATTTTGGTAAGTACCTATTAGATCTTAGTGACCTATGATTTTACTCCTTCCATTTAATCTTTTGTTCACGGGTTGTCTTCTTCCTTACACTTTTTCTCAAGGGCTTCTTTTCTGGCTGAATATCTATTGCTTCCCTTATTATCTGAACATTTCGATTTTAGCTGAGGGCGACCGAGTTTCTCATTTCTTCTTCTTTTTCTCCTTTCAGTGCAACTTAACCTTTGTTGGCCAAATACTGATTTTGCATTGACTCTCCTGGAACCGATTCTTTCTCTAATTCTTATCTGTCACCATGGTGGTAAGTACTGTTTATTTGATTTTATTTTGTTCCTTCCTTCCCTCTTCTACCGAAGTTATGGTTTCTATGTAACACTATGGTTCTGTCGAATATTGTTAGCAGATTAGATTGCTATAGCCAAGGGGTTAGGCTGATTGTTCTCTCTCGACAAGTGATCCTCTCACTCGTGGTAAGTGCTTAAAGTTCTCAATTTCTTTATGTAGGGTATGGATTCTTATGAATCAAAGAACTATTTTCGGTGAAGGTTAAAACATTGGGGAGATTGTATTGGCTCGGGATCTAGTGGAGGTTCTACGATTGTGCGGTCGGTAAGTAGTGTGAGTAGGGTTTAGTACCTCCAATGTTATGGTTTGGACTAACCATGTGTATGATCTAATAATGGGGTTGTTGTGTTCATAAATGTTTGGTTTCAGAAGCGTTCCAAGTACAAATCCATAGCAGGTGTGTAATATCACCACCTTTACTGTAAATCGGCAAAAGCCGAAAAGCCAGAAAAGATAGCGTTGAGGCCACATGGGCGTGCGATCGCTCGCGTGGTGAATCGAGAGGCACGAAACATGGGCGTTAGACTGTAAACGCCGCCATGAGCATTCTCATGGGTTTGGTCCGTTCTGGGCCGAATGGGTCTTGTGGGCCTCATGGGCTTGTGGGCTTCACACGAATAAATACCACAATTTATGATAATTACTGGACTGGGCTGTCTAGTTTGCATGGCCATAGTAACTATTGGGCTTGTTGGTCCACAAGGGCATGTGGGCCTATTTAGGCCGCAAAATAGGCCTTTGGCCCATTTGCACTGTTAGGACTGTTAAGGTTACACGAGTTGCTTGAGGTGACTGTAGACCTTCTAATGGGTCGATATGAGTACCTAGACCCGAAAACAGGTAAAATAACCAAAATACCCCTATAGGTTAAAATAACTATTTTATCCCTCGAGGGTACATGTCAGGTTTGTGCTACAATTTGACTGTACTCAGCATGAAATCTTGCATTCTTGTGTGATTTATGACATGACATTCTACATGGGGTTGGGATACTATTATCGAGGAAGTGTACTGTACTGGTGGCTTGGCCACATATATACTGATATTGGCAGCTTTGCTGTGATATTGCTACTGGCAGCTTTGTTGCGTTACTGATACTGGCAGCTTTGATGTGATATTGGTGTGTTGGCTGGGTGGGCCGACATTGTCCCCACATGGTGTGTTGGTTGGTGCAGAGTGGTGTGTTGGCTGGTTTGGGTTGGGCTGCATCATTGTGCTGAATTGATACTGTATTGGGCTAAGGCCTACCCTGTATTATTTCTGAATAGGGCTCAGGCCCAAAATGTGTTGCTCACTGTTTGTTGATTATTGGGATTATACACTAGTTTTCGTAAACTCACACGACTGTTTTTACTGTACAGGTAATCCTTATGTGGATCGGTGCTGCGAGGGAGTCAGAATTGGCCACACTACTGCTCCTATTTTCTTTTATTTGGCGTTTACTTGCTATTAGATTACGTTTTGGGTTTTGAATTATGTAATAAGGCCTCTTTAAATTTCTAGCTTTTAGTTTGGGATTTTTTCTTATCATGAATTATATCTGTTAAAAGTAGAATGTGGTTTTTTTCCAAAAAGATAATTGTTTTCTAAACACTACGATTCCGCAACTCTTTTAAAATGCTTCCGTAACAAACAGGGTTTTATAAGTAATAACGTTTTAAAGTGAATAACGAATAGTTAAAATGATTTGAGTTCTAATAAAGAGGCTTTAAAATTTCCAAACGGGTTTCCATCAGCTAGAGTAAGTTTTCGAAAAGCACTCCAGTGTGACACACCAGATTCGGCCATAACGTCTAGGCCGGGTTTGGGGTGTTACAGATTAGTTCAATACTTTGCTTTTCTCCCAATCTAAATCTGAATTTCACTTTTCTTGATCTATTTGTAATCAAAATTAACTTATTTAATTATCATTCTATTCATTTTAGTCCAAAATACACATTAAGGTAACTTTACATCTTTGCCCCAAATATTTCAACATTTTTGCAATTTAGTCCTTATCTTATAAAAATACAAATTCATGCCATTGAACCTATACCCATGCTAGCCGAATTTCAATTAAGTCCCTAGTAGCCCATAGTTTTCATTTATTTCACAATTCACAAAATTTCAACATTTCTCAATTAAATCCCTAAATGACAATATTGTCAAAAATCACTTTACAAATGTTGTTTATCTAACAACAAGCATACATTTTGTAACACCTCAGAATTTGGACCTAGAAGTGTTGGAGAAATCTTGGGTTCAAACCTAGGCTTTAGCAAAAATTTTGGTATTAAGTGAAAAAAAAACCTGGATGCTTGGATGAGGGCCTTTTAAATTATTGTGTTAAATAAATGACACAAAGAAGCATGTGGTCTAGTGGTTGTGGCGTCATTAAGGTTGTATGGGAGCCTAGGTTCAAGCCTTGGCTCTTGCAATTTATTCTGGTTTTTTTTAAGGGAACCTGGACTTTGGCCTTTAGACTTTATAATTAATTGGGGATAAAATATGACACAAAAAAAGCCTGTGGTGAAGTGGCAAGGTGGCATCATAGAGTTGGCAAGGAGGTCCAGGGTTCGAAACTCATGGCAATCAAAGAGCATTTATTTTGCTAACAGGGGGCGGCAAGAGTTGGTGTTGAATTTAAACTCTGATGTTGGAGGGATCCCACATCGGGAAGCTAACATAAGAGTGGTTGCGAAGCTGGCTTTAAATAGAGAGAACCATGAGGAGAGTAAGGGTACCTTTCTTGGCTGATCCCTTTCGCTTTAAGGCGTGCTTGTTTGGGTTGGGCATCGGCTAAGAGTGCTCGGAGCCCGGATTAACTCCAGTCTCGTATCAGGTGTGTGTTTCTCACTACTCTAGCTGTAGGATGGCTACTTCGGGCCGCGATGGGTCAAAAGGGGCCATGTGGGCCCAATGGGCCTATGGGCCTAATTGGATAAGTTGTTTGATTGTGTAGTAAATATTGGACTAGGCTAGGTGAATCTTATATTTGTGGCTAGATTTGGGCTAAAAGGGCCACACGAGCGTGTGGGCCCATTTGGGCCGAGAATAGGCTTTAGGCCCATTCGTATTGTTATCCGTGTCTAGAATACTTTAGTTTACCAAATTACTGAAATGCCCTCAATTTGTAAAATTACCGTTTTACCCTCGATTTATAGAATTATCGTTTTACCCTCGATTTACAAAATTACCATTTTACCCTCGATTTACAAAATTACTAAAATACCCTTGGTTTACAAAATTACCAAAATACCCTCGATCAGTAAAATTACCAAAATACCCCTGATTTGTAAAATTACTAAAATACCCCTAGTTTGTAAAATTACCAAAATACCCCTAGTTTGTAAAATAACTAAAATACCCCTAGTTTGTAAAATTACCAAAATACCCCTGGCTTGTAAAATTAACAAAATACCCCTGATTTGCGAAATTATCGAAATACTCTCGATTTGTAAAATATCGAAATACCCTTGTAGGGTAGAATTACTGAAATACCCCTGTAGGGTAGAATTATTAAAATACCCCTGTAGGGTAGAATTACCGAAATACCCTTGTAGGGTAGAAATACCAAAATACCCCTGTAGGGTAGAATTATCAAGATACCCTTGTGGAGTAAAATTAGCATTTTGCCCCTAGGGTGTTAAATGACTGTTTTGCTCTTGTGGGCAAGTGACTGACTTGGACTGTGTAGTTGACGGATTTGATTGTGAATATATGTTGGTGATATGAATAACTTAACTGTGATTTTTTTATTCAAATATGGGCATGACATTCTGCATGCATGACATGTTGCATGGGTGGGGTTTTATTTAAATGGAGGAAGTGCGAAAAAGGCTTTGCCCCAGTTTACCAAAAAGGGCTTTGCCCTATTTATTAAAAGAGGCTAGGCCTCCAGTTATATGATAAAGCAGCTATGCTGCCAGTGCAGAGTTTGGTTGGGTGGGTTGAGTTATTCCCCACATAGAGAGTTTGGTTGGTACGGGTGGAGAGTAGCGGATGGTGGGTTGAGTAGTCTCCCCAAATGGGCTTGCATACATTCATTGGTATGTCATGTGATATTGAAATGGGCCTATGGGCCATACCGTTTACAGTAAAGGCTTCGGCCCAGTGATATGATTTATGAAAAGGCTTCGGCCCAGTAACCGTTAAACGAAAGGCTTCGGCCCAGCATATGTCGAGACTGAATAGGGCTTTGGCCCAGATTGTACTGATACTATGTTATTCACTATTTGTTTGTTATTGGGATTACACACTGAGTTTTCGTAAACTCACCCCGTTTCTAATTGTGTAGGTAATCCCTAAGCTTAGATGGTTTGGAGCTGCGAGGGACTCGGAGAAGTCTACACTACTGTTTCTGTTTCTTTTAATTGCAATTAGATTTCGTTTTGGGTTTTTAATTTATGTAATAAGGTCGTTAGTGGGTTTTAAGTTTTAATTTGGATTGTGATATCTTATACTAAACTGCTAGTCTAGGAAAACTCAAGATTTCAAAATGGCATGATTCTTCTAAGAAACACGAGCTTCCAACAACAAAGTTTTCAAAATGCTTCTACGATTTTAAATGAGGTAATATACCAAAGGCAAACAAATTGGTAAACGTTTTGATGAGAACATTAGTTTAATAATAATAAAGGAATTTAGATTCAGTAATAGATTTTCACCAGAACAATCAAATTTGAAAAATGGTTTAATGTGACACGCCAGATTCGGTCATAACGTCTAGGCTGAGTTTGGGGTGTTACACATTTTCTATCATCAAACATAAAAATACACCCATATTCATCAATGGCAAAACCTTAAACCTTTAACAGTTTTGCAAATTAGTCCTTGGGCCAGTTAGATTAAGTTACAACGACTCCGAAAACATAGAAATCATTAAAAATCGAGTCAAAATTTACTTACAGGCACTTCCCCAAGCTAGCCAAATGCTCAAACTCAAAAATGGTGATATTCTCTCCTTAGAAAATTGGCAATAGGAAGAAGATGAACACAAATTGGATTCTTGTTTTACTTATTTTAGTATTATTTAATAATTTACTAATATAACCATAAAAAATCATACTAATGGTGTCCATAAATGTCCATTACCATTATTGATAGTTTAATTACCATTTAAGGCCATGCATTTTAAAAATCCATAGCAATTTGATACATTCTTCTTATAGAACTTAAATTTTGCACTTTAAGCTATTTAGTCTTTTTTATCAAATTGACCATTCAAACGATAAAATTTCCTAACGAAAATTTCATGCAATCATTCTAACATGCTGTAGACATTAAAACAATAATAAAGTAAATTTTTTACCTCAGATTTGTGGTCCCAAAACCACTGTTCCAATTTGACTAAAAACGGGCTGTTATAACTCTCCTCCTTATGTGACAGCCCTAAAGTGACCCTAGTCGGAAAGCGGTCTCGGGACCGCTAGAATGAGTCACCAAATTATTTGAATGTGATAATTATTGCCTAAAATATGTGAATATAAATGTGTGAAAGTTTTAAGCTTTGATTTAGTTAATTGCATGTGAATTTAGTTGATAGGACTTATGTGAGAAAATTTAGAAATGTGCTAGGCAAATGCAAGTGGCCTAATAGTGCATGTAATCAAAGGGGTGGACTTGCATGTCAATTTCCCCCCATTTAAGTACTAGTGGCCGGCCATGACAAGGGATGATGGGCAAAACATGTCATGAAACATGTTGTGTTAATGGAAGAATAAAATAAGAAGCATGGGCAATAAACTAATAAGAAATTGAAGGAAGAAAACAAAGAGAAAAAAATGTGTTCATCATTCTCATGCATGACCAAAAAAAAAAAAAGAAGAGAAAAGCTCTCATGTTGTTCTTGGCCGAATAGGAGAAAGAAAAAGAAGGAAAAAGAGCTTTGAGGAAATCGGCTATGGTGGTTTGATAGACTAAGGTATGTTTGATGATGTTCCATGAGATGCATGCATGTTTTAGTAGTTAGCTTGAGTTCTAAATAGCCCATGGTTCAAATCTTTACTATGTCATGGAGATGATATTCGGCCAAGGTGGATTGGTGTTGATATCATTTGCATGCTAAAAGTGAAGCTTTGTAATGGTGCATGTGATGGTGGATTGATGATTCTTGAAACTTCTTTTAGCATTTTTGAGTGAGACATTAAGTTCTTTGTTTAACCATGACCAAAAATTGAAATGGTATGGTGTTGTGATGCATTTGGCCATGGTAGGAAGTAGAAGGGAAAATATGGTTGTTGTTAGATGAAGTAGAGTCTAACAAATGAGCACATATGTGCATTAGTTGCTAGATGGAGAAGAATCGGCTAGCAAGTTGTGTGCTAAGGCCGAATATAATTTTTGTATATTAATGAGTAATGCATGTGTTGAATTGATGGAAAGGGAGAGGATGCTTTACTAGTGTATATATGTGTATGGGCCAAGTTTTGAACTTGAAACAAAATGGTGTTTAGTCAATACAAGTGACCATACTTGTAGAATGTATTGAGTGTTGCAATCAGCCTCAACATAGACATGTATGTTCGGCCACATGAATGAGTACATAAGTTGATGTGTATGTTCGGCCATAGGTAAGCATATTGATGGCTTTATCTTGACTTAGAAAATTCGGCTAAGGGAAATATTAGCTAGTATGTTGAATTCAATTCGTAATTTCGTACATATGTGACTCTAATGTCTAATGTATATATGGGCTAAGTACCTTGAGCTTCTCTTTTGATGTTCGAATGAATTGTATTAAATTGCTTGATGTGATTAAAAATGCGTATGACCATTGTGTATTTGAGCTAAAAGGTGGCCATATGACCTATCAAACTCCTTGTCATATTCGGCCATAAGCTAGCAAAATGAGACTTTAATGAGTTAAATTTGTTTGAATTAAGCTCAAGAGCAAAGGGGAACTAAATCCGATAAAGGGAAGGAAAAAGTGGTCGAATAGCCGTCGAAACCGTTCGACAACATCCGAGGTAAGTCTTCGAGTAATAACCCTACTTGAATTATATTGAAATGATTAGTCATACTATGACGGATAGCCGAATGTGCATAGAGACTATGTTATAAAGCCAATTGAGATCATGCTCTTTATGTGTGGCTATTGAGCCGAAATTGGAAAGGTTTAATAAATGTTTTGTGTTTGAGCCTTAGTAACGAAAATGAAATATGGATGTGTCATGATTATTGATATATGTGTGCATGAGCATTTGAATGATATCCGCGCTAAGTCCCGAAGGCATTTATGCTAGTGATTTTATCCGAGCTAAGACCCGAAGGCATTTGTGCGAGTTGATATATCTGGGCTAAGACCCGAAGGCATTTGTGCGAGTTGATATATCCGGGCTAAGACCCGAAGGCATTTGTGCGAGTTGCTATATCCGGGCTAAGACCCGAAGGCATTTGTGCGAGTTGCTATACCCGGGTTAAGACCCGAAGGCAATTGTGCTTGTGGTTATATCCGGCTAAATTCCGAAGAAACTTGGGTTCGAAGGTGAGCGTGTTGTGCTGTAATAAATTCAATTAATACGCTCGAAAAACCCAAACGATAAGGTATGTTTGCGTGTGCATCGGAAAAGTCGATTCGTTTTAAATAGTATTCGTTCAATCGACTAACGAACTTTCGGCTTTTAGATAGGTTAATACCTTGTGTATATATGTTGATGAAGTGTGAAGTAAGTATGTTTATGAGAATGTGTATTAATAAAGTGATTCATTTAGCTATGTGAATGTAATACTTTAGTCAAAGCCGATTTCATTACTTGAAAGTTACTAAGCTTTAAAATGCTTACCCCGTTGCTTTGGCTCTCTGTTTTATAGATTTTGTTCGTTAGATATCGGATTCGGGATCATCGAAGTCAAAGTCATCCACACTATCAAAGCCCTTTGGGTACTCTTTTAGTTGAACTCTGGATATGGCATGTATAGGACTACCCTTTGTTGTTTTTCAAGTACTTTTTGTGATGTATGTGTGTACAGCCATGCGAAAATGGCTCTTAAAAGTGGAGTATGGCATTAAACCATTTGTGTTTATGTATATATATATGGTTTCATGATGTGACTATGGACTGGAATGGAAGTGTTGGGCAAATGATCAGCCATTGGAATGGCTAAATATGATCATATGTGGACCTATGTATGACAAAACTCTAGTTGGTCCATGGTAACCACGAAATAGGTAAAGTTTACCTTGAAAACAGATGCTGACAGCTGTAGTGGTGTGGATTTCAAAAATCACTAAAATTTGTAGGAATGGAATTAAATAGTGAATAAATTATGTAATCGAACCTTGATGAATCTATTTTCATATGAAAGTAACGAAACAATCATATGAACAGTATATTAAGAGATATTAAAGTTCTCGTGAAACAGGACCAGAACGGTTTCTGGATCTCCTGTTTCGACTTTGAAAATTTACCATACATTATCCAGAGATAATTAGAAGTCATGCCTTATATTTATAGATTCCCCTTTGAGTCTAGTTTCATTAGAAACAAACGGCATGAGTATTGAATCTCTATACAGGGAGATATCTAAGTCATAATACGTGAAGGTCAGAGTAGTCGAACCCAGAATTAGGGGAGACTTTAACTAATAAACTGTACCAATTGGCTCAACCTAAAATTCTAGAAATAAATCCACAGATGGATATATGAGTCTAAGTTCAGGGAAAATTTACGGAATCAGATTTCAAGTTTTGGAACTCGAGATATGATTTTTAAGGCGACAGTGACGCGGTTAGCCAGCCTGTCTGGAATTTTTTTTAATGGACTGTGAAAACAAAGTAAATGAACTAAGTCGGTCAGCACCTCGTGTTCGACTCCGGCAACAGTCTCGGGCACGGGGTGTTACACCTTAGGCATTTTCGTCCCCGAAAATCTTACTAGAAAAGAGGTTAGTGTACTATTTTCTTATAGCTTCCTCGGGTTCCCACGTAGCCTCTTCGATACCGTGACATTGCCACAAAACCTTCACTAAAGATATGCTCTTAGTTCTAAACTCTTTAACCTCTCGAATTAAAATTCTAATCGGTTCTTCATTATACGTCATATCAAGTTGGATTTCAATCTCCGTCGGAGAAATTATGTGCGATGGATCTGGTCTATATCGACGCAACATCAAACATGATACACATTATGGATCTTTTCTAACTCTGACGGTAAAGGTAGCTGATATGCCACTAGTTCTATTCTTTTGATAATCTCATAAGGCCGATAAATTGCGGACTCAATTTGCCTTTGCAACCAAATCGAAGAATCTTCTTCCACAGAAACACTTTCAAAAATACTTTGTCACTGACTTGAAATTCTATGTCTTTACGTTTCAAATCCGTGTAAGATTTCTGCCGATCTGAAGCTACTTTCAAACTGTCACGAATTACTTTCACTTTATCTTTGGTCTCTCTAACCAAATCAACCCTATGAATCTTTTTCTTACTAAGCTCGGTCCAGTATAATGGAGTTTGGTATTTGCAACCATACAATGCTTCATACGGTGCCATTTTTATGCTCGATTGAAAACTGTTATTATACGCAAAATCAACCAATGGTAGATAGTTCTCCCAGTTTCCTTCAAACTCTAACACATAAAAACGAAGCATATCTTCGAGAATTTGAATTATTCTCTCAACTGACCGTCGGTTTGTGGATGAAAAGCAGTACTAAAGTGCAACCGTGTACCCATAGCTTATTGCAGTTTCTTCCAAAATCGCGACGTAAACCTCGGATCTTTATCTCAGATAATAGAAACTGGCACTCCGTGCAATTTAACAATCTCAGATATGTACAACTCAGCTAATCTATCAAGCAAAAAGTATGTACGTACTGGAATGAAATGTGCTGATTTCGTCAATCGATCAACGACAACCCAAATAGCATTTTTCTTTTTCGGAGACAAGGTAATCTGATACGAAATTCATCGTAACTCTATCCCATTTCCACTCTGGTATCATCATCGGCTGTAGTAGACCTGAAGGCACTTGATGTTCAGCTTTAATTAGTTGACAAACCAAACATCTTGACACAAACTTTGAAATGTCTCGTTTCATACCTGACCACTAGTACAACTATTTCAAATCATTGTACATTTTAGTACCCCCCGGATGAACAAATAAACAACCACTGTGTGCTTCGTGCAAAATTTTCTGAATAAGCTCTGAATTATTTGGTACACAAATTCTATTTCAGAACATCAAACAATCATCGGATTCAATCTGGTACTCTGAATCAGTAATCGACTCGCATTTCACTCTTTTAGCTAACAATTCATTATCACACTTCTGAGCTTCATAAATTTGTTGAAGAAATAATGATTTAGCTTTTAATTCAGCCAGAATCGAACCATCATCATACAAGGTTAACTGAGTATTCATCATTCGCAAAGCAAATAAAGATTTTCTACTCAAAGCATCCGCGACTACATTCACTTTCCCCGGATGATAATCAATTACTAATTCATAGTCTTTCAACAACTCGAGCCATCTTCGCTGTCACAAATTGAAGTATTTTTGAGTCATTATATACTTCAAACTCTTGTGATTGGTAAAGATATGACACTTCCCACTGAATAAATGATGTCGCCAAAATTTCAATGCAAAAACAATAGCGGCCAACTGTAAATCATGTGTTGGATAATTCTTTGCATGTGATTTCAATTATCTGGAAGCATCAGCTATCACTTTGTCCTCTTGCATCAAAACACATCCCAAACCATTCAATGACGCGTCATTAAATATCACAAACTCTTTACCCGATTCAGGCTGAACTAAAACTGGTGCCTCAATTAACAATGCTTTCAACTGCTCAAAACTTTGTCGGAATTTCTCAGACCATTCAAACTTTACATCTTTCTGTAGTAATCGAGTCATCGGTGTAGCAATTGTTGAGAATCCTTTTACAAAATGTTGATAGTAGCCAACTAATCCTAGGAACCTTCTAACTTCAGACACATTTCTTGGTGGTTTCTAGTCAATAACTGCTGAAATCTTGCTCGGATCAACTCGGATACCTTCCACTGAAACAATATGCCCCAAAAATCCAACTTCTTGAAGCCAAAAGTTGCATTTACTAAATTTAGCAAACAACTACTTATCTATCAATGTTTGTAATACGATTCTCAAATGTTCAGCATGCTCAAACTCATCTCAGGAATAGATCAGAATGTCATAAATGAATACAACAAAAAATCTGTCTAAATACGGTCTAAAGCTCCGGTTCATCAAATCCATAAAAACTGGAGGACCATTAGTTAATCCAAAAGGCACAACAAGAAATTCATAATGTTTGTACCTTGTTCTGAACATAGTCTTTGGTACATCTAAATCTTTAACTCGTAACTGGTAATAGCCAGATCTCAGATCAATCTTCGAAAATACTGTTGCTCCTTTCAACTGATCAAACAAATCATCTATTCTCGGCAAAGGGTACTTATTTTTAATTGTAACCTTGTTGAGCTAACGATAATCGATTCACAATCTCATCAACCTACTTTTTGTAACACCCCTCACCCAAATTCAGTGTCAGAATTGGGTTACAGAGCATTACCAAACATATCACATATTTAAACATACATTTCTCATCTTAGTCAATTCAAATACAATTCATTCACAACCAATAATATTGTCCCTAATACTAGCCTACGAGGCCCAAAACATGCATTCAGGGTTGTTCGGGACTAAACTGATAACTTTAGAAACTTTTAGAACATTTGTAAAATTTTCTCAAAAATAGGGGATACACATCCATGTGGCCCGGTCGTGTCTCTCACACGGCCAAAGACACGCCCATGTCACAAGCCGTGTGGACATTCAAAATGGGATCACATTCTGTGTCTAACCCTGTCTAACTCTCTGACTTTGGTCACATGGCCAACACACACTCCCATATGGCTAGACCGTGTGCCCTAAAAATAGCCACACACGCCGGTGTACCAGGCCGTGTGCTAAGCCATCCCAATCCTTTAGCGTATACTAACTTATGCCACACGGCCAAGTTATACGAGCCCTCGAGGCCTAAAATATGCATTAGAAACAAGTCGGGACTAAAATGGAAACTCAAAGAATTTTTCAAAAAATAGTAAAAATTTTCAATACTACAGGAGTCACACAGCTAGGAGACACGTCCATGCCTCAGGCTGTGTGGGCATTCGAAATGGGAACACATGACCGTGTCCCAGCCCATGTCCATGCACATGTAACTCTCTGACTTGGTTACACGGCCAAGCCACACGCCCATGTGCTAGGTCGTGTACCCTTCGAAATATCCTCACACACTCGTGTATCAGGCCATGTGCTAGGCCATGTAATAGCCTGACTTGAAAACTTTTTAAAGCTACAAGGGACACACGGCCGTGTCACCTGGCCGTGTGTCACATACGGCTGAGACACACGCCCGTGTCTTTACCTCTGTGGACAAAGATAGGCGATTTTACAAGTCATTATTCTCACCCAATTTGGCATATACCTACATACAACATTGCACATACTTAATTACAAGGCATCCAAATTGAGTATAAACAAGATATATACATATGGTATAACTTAATACAACCAATATGCCTCTAGGCACTTCAAATGAAAATGTATAAACATGCCTAACCATGTATTCAATTTGACGAAATAATCAACTAACTTGCATGCATTTTTGAACCAATACATACCAAATAATTTACCTACCAAAACACAATTATTTTGTACTGTTCAATAACGCATCACTAAAAATCACAAACTCTTTACCTGACTCAGGCTGAGATAAAACTGGTGCTTCGGTTAATAGTGCTTTCAACCAATCAAAATTCTGTTGACATTTTTCAAACCACTCAAACTTCACATATTTTTGTAACAATCGAGTCATCTGTGTAGCAATCATCGATAACCCTTTTACAAAACACCGATAATAGCAAGCTAAACCAATAAAACTTCTGACCTCGGATACGTTTCATGGTGGTTTCCAGTCAACAATCGTTGAAATCTTACTGGATCAATTCTGATGCCATCCGTCAATACTATGTGTCCCAAAAATCCAACTTTCCAGAGTCAAAACTCACATTTACAGAATTTACCAAACAATTGTTGTAGTAGCCCGATTTTGGGGCTAGTTGAAATAGTGGTCTCAGGACCACAAATTTGAAGTTACAGAAATTATTTTATTATCAAAATAGAGTCATAACATGGTTATTATAGTGCATGAAAAATTTGGTGGATTAATTTTAACGTTTGTAAGCCTAATTGTGAAAAAAGACTAAATCGCATAAAGTGAAAAAGTCTTAAATTGATAGCTAAAGATGTTAAATAAAGACTAATTGATTTCCTTGTCTCATGGTCAGTTATGCTTTCTTTTAAGGGTCTATTTTCCCTATGAAAAATTAGTCAAAGTGTTAGGTTTTGATGACATTAGCAAATTGAGTAAAATAAAGAAAAGTTGTCATCTTTTCTTTTCTTCTCCCATACACCACTGAAAATCAGCCATTGAAGGGGACTTGAAAGCTTAAAATTTTGAGCTACTTAGTTGACTCACAAATAAGTGATTTTCATGTCCTTTGTTGATGATTTTTGTATTTTTGAGACCCTTGAAGCATGAGCTTTCAAATGAGCGGTATATCTTGCAAAATGGTTGAAGGTCTAGGGTTTTTCCATGAGAGCATTTAGGGAGTTTCTAAAATTTTATGGAAGAATATGAGTCTTAGTTGTGTAATAGACAACTTTTGTGAAAAGTGTTACCATGAAAAGACTTAAAGGTACTATTTTGCACAAGTTGTAAAATGAATGATAAATGTGTGAAATAGAGAGAATTTGGGGTTGCTATAAGATTAAAAAGAGTTCGGTTAGGCTTAAGATGAGAAGAATTTGGATAAAAATTGATTTTTGAGCATAGGGATAAAATGGTCATTTTGCCAAAGTCTAGGGGAAAATGGTTATTTTACCGAAGATGTAAGTTTTTAATTGCTTAACTTTGTTTAGTGACTAAATGAGTGTATTTTGCTAATATAGATCAAGAATTTTCAAATTTGAACCTAGACCGAAGGAAAGCCAAGCAAGTCGACTAAACTGACTAGTCGTATACGTTTTATAATCCGAGGTAAGTTGTATCTAAATAATACAACTATATTGTTATTATATGTTCTTGAAATATTATAGAATGAATTATTTGATTGTGAAATTGAAAATGTGTAATGATAAATGAGATAGTAGAATTTCCGTTGGAACCTTAGGAAGTAAATCTGATATTCATGCCATGACATTTGGGTCATTCATGTGCGAGCTAGTGTAACATGTCTGGGACATGCATCGGCCACATTATGAGAGCCAGTGTAAGCCCATGTCTAGGACATGGCATCGGCATTGAGATGAATGCCAATGTAAGACATGTTTGGGACATGCATCGGCCTCGAGAAGTAAAGCGGCGTAAGACATGTCTGGGACATGCATCAACTACGAGATGATAGTCACTGTAAGACCATGTCTGGCACATGGCATTGACTTGAGATATGAGCCACTGTAAGACCATGTCTGGGACATGGCATCAGTACCTTACCCACGTTTGAGGCTTAATGAATATCCAGTTGTGTTCCAAATGGTTCAACGGTGAACGTTATATTCTTAAGCTAATAAGGAAAGTATAACCGTGTTGTGAATGGTACATGTACCTAATTGGTACGTATGAGATATGAGCTAAATATATATATAATAGGTGACTTGTATGGATGGTATTGAGTAAGTTACACTTATGCCTACTTTGGTGTTATGAGCATGTTGATTATGGATGAATTGTTATTGTATACTATTTATATACAACTTACTAAGCTTTATGCTTACTCCCTTTTCCTTTCCATTTCCTTACAGTGCTGCCTAACTAGCTTAAGGATTCCAGAAGTCAGAGATATCGATCACATTATCAACCGAAGCATTTGGTATAGTTGGATTTATATTTTGAATGTATAGGACTTAGATATTATTATTTTATGTTATGAAGGCTTGGCCATATGTGTTGGCTTGGGTTGGAAAGTCGTCAATTTGTATTAAGCCTTGAGTGATAACTAACATTCATTTTGAATTTATAAAAGATGCATTTTCATGGTTGAATGAATGTTTATTGTGGCTGATTTAGTTATAAGAGTTAAACTTGCTTCGATATTGGTTGGTATTTGTATGGAACCATATATGTAAGGGTGGCAATGAGGCTTGGTAAATAGCCTTATACTGTCCACATGGGTAGGCACACGGGCATGTGTCTAGGCCGTGTGTGACACATGGTCTGCCCCATGGGCGTGTGGTTCGGCCGTGTGTCCCCTGCACATAAAAATTTCAAGTCAGTATGGATGATAATAAACACATGGGCAGAGACACAGCCATGTGTCCCAGCCTTGTGGAGGACACGGCCCGGCACACGGGCGTGTGCCTTAGCCGTGTGACGTTATAAGCATGTTGACATCAGAAATAGAATGTCCATGTTTTTGCACATAGGCATGTCGTGGCCATGTGAGGGACACGGGCCAATAACATGGGTGTGTGTCTGGCCTTGTTTTCCCCCTGTAGGTGTGAATTAGAATTTAATTCTACACGAGTATGGGACACAGGCATGTCCCAGAATGCTTAGGCCATGT
Organism: Gossypium hirsutum; assembly: GCF_007990345.1. Lineage (NCBI taxonomy): Eukaryota > Viridiplantae > Streptophyta > Magnoliopsida > Malvales > Malvaceae > Gossypium > Gossypium hirsutum. The sequence goes on along the minus strand of NC_053429.1, from coordinate 72,871,430 downwards.
AAGCCACACGTGCCATCAGCACGACCATGTCAAAATGGTCACACAGGCATGTTACCCATCCACATGGGCGTGTGTCCCTATGTGAAGTGACAATTTTCTATAGTTTGGAAAAAGGCCCGAAATGGTCCCGAATGATTTATGATGTGTGTTTTGGGCCACGGAAACCCATATTCAGGATATGTTGATAAGTTTTAAAATTAAACAGAGTTTCGGTAGCTCGGAATGAATGAAAGCTTGAGTTTAAAGTCAAGTAACACTTTTTATTCCGTCACGGTCTGGGATACGGGTATGGGGTGTTACAATTGCTGATCTCAGAAAGTCTACAATACAATTTTCAAATGCTCGGCAAGCTAAAATACGTCTCGAGAATAGATCAGAATGTCATCAATGAATACCACAACAAATCTATCCAAATGCGGTCTAAAGATTTGATTCATCAAATCCATGAATACTGTAGGAGCATTAGTTAATCCAAATGGCATAACAAGAAATTCATAATGTCCATAGTTGGTTCTGAACGCATTTTTCGACACATCTAAATCTTTAACCTGCAATTGATAATAACCAGATCTCAGATCAATCTTTGAAAATACTGTTGCTCCTTTCAATTGGTCGCACAAATCATCAATTCTCGACAAAGGATACTTATTCTTGATCGTAACCTTGCTAAGCTGATGATAGTCGATACACAATCTCATCGATCCATCTTTCTTCCTGACGAACAAAACTAGTGCACCCCAAGGCAAAAACCTAGGTCATGCAAATCCTCTATCTGTTAACTCTATAGGAGCCATTTGGTACAGAGCTATCGGTATCGGTGATGTTCCCAATACTAATTCAATAGCAAACTCGACCTCTCTAATCGGCGGCAATCCAGGTAACTCTTCTGAAAACATATCTAGATATCCACAAACAACTAGCACCGATCCAATCTTCAATTCAGACACTTTTTCTTCAAAGTACATATGCAAGGTAAGCATTGCAACCCTCTCTCACATATTTCTATGCAAGATCGTCGATATCACAATAGGAAACCCACTCCAAACATCAGATTCAATACGAAGAATTTCACTATTCTGAAATTTCAACTTAATAGTTTTTCATATATAGTTCACAACAACATCATGCAGAGTCAACCAATCCATACCCAAAATCACTTCGAATTCATCTAACGATAAAAGCATCAAATCAGCCAGAAAATAGTAACCCCGAGTCATCAAATGACAATTCTTTTAAACATTATCAACTAAGACATACTGACCTAAGGGGTTCAATACTTTAATCACGAATTTAGTGGAATCAATAGGTAAACTCTTAGTAGACACTAAATTCATACAGACATATGAATGACTCGATCCAGGATCAATCAAAGCAATTACATCAGTGTCATAAAGAGAAAATGTACTGGTGATAACATCTGGTGTCGATACATCTTCATGAGCGTGAATAGCATAAGCTCTGGCTAGAGCTCGAGCCTCTGATCTTGTAGTAGAATCCTTTGTTGCACATTTGCTATTATTCACATTTCCAGTATTTCTAGGTGGTCTCCCTCTAGCAGCTGTATTACTCGGCCTGGTAGTCAGAAATTTATCTTTCTCAGGTAACTCAGGAAAATTACGAATAAAATGATCTTGCGAGCCACATCTAAAACAAGCTTTATCATTCATCCAACAATCTCTAAAATTCCATCTTCCACATTATTGACATTCGAGCTTATTGGCTTGAACATTACCAACACTCGATACTGAAGTAGCTTGAGCTTTTGGACTCGTGTATTGCTTTCCATGATCTCTATTGGAATACCCCACTGAAGCATTCAAACGATTATAAGAATCCCTTGAATTCTTTGAAGAGGAATGATAAGGTTTAATCATTGACCACTTTCTCGAATCTCTTGTCTCAAATCGGCTTTTCTCTTTTCTTTGCTAAGCTCCTCGACTTTGCAATCTCTATCAACCAAAACAACAAATTATTTCAATTCAAGAATCCCGACTAGAAGCTTAATGTAACGCCCCTTACCCGTGTTCCACATCGAAACTGGGTACGAGGTATTACCAGATCATAATATATATCATTAAACGAAACCGAAATAGAAATATGTCATCCAAATAGTTAATGTATCATTATAACATATGTCTTGAACAATATTAGCCAACTTCAATGGCTTTTAAAAAATAATTTGGTTAAATAATGTAACAAATATTTTAAACCTAGGCAATTATGACACGTAACAAAATAACGAAGCCTACTATACATGCCATAATTCAAAAGAAATGTTTAGTTCAAATACCCAAAAGTATTGATAGTGTGGCAGATCTTCAATGATCCTTAACTCCTGAGCAATGTCAGACGACACTATAAGACAAAAGAGAGAAAAGAAAGTAAGCTTATATAGCTTAGTAAGTAAGTATATAAATAATAATTAAAGAATCTAATATGTTTACACATTAACTCAAGTGTATCTACTTTTAATTTCAATATTTACTCCACTTTGATTGAGCTGTCTCTCCTGCATCATGTTCACTAAATAAATCATAACTCGAGTTAAAAAACTCGAAATTCAAATCCATAAAATTTTCCTGAAACTAGACTCATATAACTTCTTACTAATTTTTTTCTAGTATTTTTGGTCCAGCCAATTAGTACAGTTTATTAGTTAAAGTTTCCCCTGTTATACAGCTCGACTGATCTGACCTCTGTTCACTATGAGTTGAATTTCTCCCAGTACACAATTCAAATAGCCATGAAGCATGTTTCATTTAAAACTAGACTTAATAAGGAATCTAGAAATATAAACTATATTGCTTAATTATTTTTGTACAAGTTTTAACGATTTACCAAAGTCAGAACAGAGGATCACATAGTCAATCTGAACAAGTCACATACAAATATAAATATCTCAAAATATAGAGTTCCTTTGCTTGCTCTGTTTCTTTTATATGAAAATAGACTCATTGAGCTTTAATTTAGTATCTCATTTTAGTATCTCATTCAGCCTCTAATTAAATTTATACTATTTTTGGTGATTTTTTCAAAGTCACGTCACTGCTACTGTCCAAAACAGTATTATTGCAAATTCTCTCTTTCACACTTTCTTTGTATTAACCCCACTTAGCATACATATCACAATTCATTTTCACCACATTTCATACATCACAAGTATAAGTCCATGATTACAATGCCACCGTAAAATTATCCCGTTGAACAATTCGGATCAATCCTCGATACTTGATGGTTTCAGCACACTGCCCCACTATCATATTTCATATAATTCGGCTCTCTTGTACACATGGTGAACACTTAGTACCACCCATGTGACCTAGCCAATTTATCTCGTAGCTCTCTTGTCTACATGGTGTCCTTCACTTGGAATCACACATACGACCTAGTTACATTTATCTCTCTTGTAGCTCTCTTGTCTACATGGGATACATCCCGTATCACACATGGGACCTAGCTACTACATAGTATCTCGTAGCTTTCTTGTACACATGATGTGCACTGAGCACCATACATGTGACCTAGCTACACTCCATCTATATTATTCAATCTTCCCGAATGTTCAACCGGGATTTCTCTCTCTATTACTTATTTCCATTCCTCCAATAGTCGATTTATGTTTCAAAATTAGCTAAAATACATATAATAGGCTGAAATATAAAAATGTAAATGAAGTTAATGTATTATTTACATACAAACTTACCTCGGTGCAAAATATAGAAATTTTGCAATTTAGTCCAAAACATTTTCCTTCCTCCGTTCGAGATCGATTCCATGCCTTTCTTGATCTATAACAAAACATTTAGCTCATTTAACACTCATACTATTTATTTCAATCCAAAAATCACATTATGGAAAAATTACATTTTTCCCCCTAACTTTTACAAAATTACGATTTTGCCCCTAGGCTCGAGAATTTAATTTTAGCCCTTATTATTATGTTTTATGACATGCTGATCATTTTTCCCTTCTATGACAACATCAAATTCTCACTCTAACACATAGTTATGAACAATAGGTATTTTTACCGATTATGCCGTTTTGCTCATTTTCGCTAAAAATCGCTTAGAAAAGATCGTTCTCCTAACTTCAAACATTCATATTCTACCATCAAACATCAAAATACATGCATATCATTCATGGGTAAAATTTTAAACATAAACCCTAGCTCGAAATAATGGTAGAAATAGGTAGACCGAGCTACGAGGATTTCAAAAATGTAAAGAACATTAAAAACGGGGCTTGAATGCACTTACTATTGAGCTTGAAAGCTTGGGAAAAACCCTAGCTATGAAGAACATGTAAGTTTCGCCCAAGCTTGAATGAAGATGAACACATTTTTGTGTTATTTTTCCCATTTTATTTCATTTAATATACAAATGACCAAAATGCCCTTACTACTAAACTTTCTTAAAATTCCATCCATGTCCTAATTTTTGTCCATATAAAGTATAATGGTCTAATTTCCATTTAAGGACATCTACTTGAAACCCCCATTTCAATCAAGTACTTTATGAACTAGAACACACATTTTTTACCTATTTCAATTTAGTCCTAAATATCAAATTAAACACCCAATCGATAAAATTTCGCAACGAAATTTTCACACAATTATGAAATCATAATATAAACACTAAAGCTTAATCAAAATAATTTCTTTCAACCTCGGACTTGTGGTCTCAAAACCACTATTCCGTTTTGGCCATAAATTGGGCCGTTACAACTCTCCCCCGTTTAGGGATTTTCGTCTCTGAAAATCTTACCGGTAAAAAGATTTGGGTACTGTTTTCTCATGGATTCCTCCGGTTCCCACGTAGCTTCTTCTACTCCATGTCTTTTCCATAACACTTTCACTAAAGATATACTTTTCTCCCTCAACTGTTTTACTTCTCGAGCCAAAATCTTAATCGGTTCCTCATCATAGCTCAAGTCCGATCGAATCTCAATTTCTGTTGGAGAAATCACATGTGAAGGATCAGAACGATAACGTCGCAACATTGATACATGAAACACGTTATGAATTCTTTCTAACTCTGCTGGTAAGGCCAACCGATATGCCACTGGTCCAATTCTCTCAATAATCTCGTACGGCCCAATAAAATTCTCTTTCTAAATCGGGCTTTTACACTTAATGTTTTCATTCAACCCGTCTTTCAACCGTTTATACATAATTTCTTCAGTAGAGACTCATTCTCAAGCATACTTACTTAGTCTCACGAATTCTTTCCGCTTAGACTCATTCTCTTTCTAAATCGGGCTCCTACACTTAGACTCATTCTCAAGCATACGACCTTGTTTCAATTTTAGAAATTCTTTCCGCTTCTAATCAAGAAACTGTTGACTTATGTATTTCTTTCTAAACTCAGTCTAAAAGAATTCTCACGTAATCCACTCTCTCGGTATCACAGATGTTAAAGTGTTCCGCCACTGGTATGGAGTATCTCTCAGAAGTGATACAGCACATTTAACACATTCTGCTAGCATACAAGACAGTTCATTAAATACCCGGATGGTATTCTCTAGCAAAAACCCTACTCTCTCAGGATCATCATCAACTGTAGCTCTAAACTCTTCAGCGTCGTACTTTTGAATTTTATCAACAGGCGGCTTACTCATATGAAAAGGTTCCAAACCTTGAAGAGCCAAGGGAACTGGTTGGGGAATAAGTCGCGGTGGAGGTTGCTGAATAGGCAAATTTGTTCAGACAAAATCAATGAACCATTCATTCATCATTTGGAAGAAAGCTTCCTTGGCCTTTCCTTTACGACCCTCAGATACGGGTCTATATTTAGACGGTGTTACTCCGTGAACGGAGGTTGGCGCATGACTTTCTACATCATAAAAAATTGCTCGATTGGGATCCATTGCTATATAAAAACATGATTTAAAACTATCAGTAGATATCACACTATCACATGTTAAATATAACATGTATAGCTGGACTCACACATGCTACGTTAGTCCTAGAATCAACTAAACCATAGCTCTGATACCAGTAAATGTAACACCCCTAATCCATATCTGTCACCAAAATAGGCTTACGAAGCATTACTACACTTATTTCTTAAATAATCACACATTTCATATACATTTCTTAAATTCAAACAGAAATCATTCAAATACAATCATATAGTCCCTAACACAAGCCTTCGAGGCCCAAAATAAGCATTGGAAGTGGTTCAGGACTAAATCGAATACATATCAAATTTTTGAAAAACATAGAAAATTTAAGTGCAAGGGACACACGCCCGTGTAGACAAGTCATGTGTCTCACATGGTCAAGAGACACGCCCGTGGCACAGGCCGTGTGGACATTCGAAACGGGATCACATGGCCATGTCCCAGCCCGTGTCCGACCCCGTGTAACTCTTTGACTTGGGTCACACGGCCAACCACATGCCCGTGTGACTAGCCCGTGTATCCTTCGAAATGGCCTCACACGCCCATGTGCCAGGCCGTATGCTAGGCCGTGTGAAAACTAGAGGGTATACTGACTTATGCCACATGGCTAGACCACACGCCCGTGAGCTAGGCCGTGTAAAGATACTGACTTAATTTCTAAATAAGTACCAGGGGACACATGGTCGTGTCACCTGGCCGTGTGTCACAGTGTGTCACACATGGCTGAGACACATGCCCGTGTCTATGCTCATGTGGACAAAAATAGGCCATTTTCCAAGCCTTATTTCTCACCTAAAGTTGCATCCACCTAAACATAACAAATAGCAAATGACCATATCATCAAATTGCAATTAAACCAATCTCAACCAATTCCAAATTATGCAATACCAATACCAACAACTCTAATGCTCATAAACATCACAATTTTCTATTTCAAAACATACCAATATCATTTTCAAGGATTCACTTAAATGGTCAATTTCATATATGCATTATCTTGCCTAATACTTAGCATGCTAATACATTCTCAATTTCAACCAATTGCTACCTAATTACCAATTCGCAATAAGGCATTCACATAGTAATTATAAACCACATACAAAAGGGCTATTTATACAAATTTATATATCAAAACATATGACTACTTACAAGCCAATTCAAATGGACAAAATTCATCAAGACATAAGGCTACATTATCCAAAAAGCTTATACATGCCATATAACCACACTACTCAAAGTTCAAAAGTACCAAAACAACTGCTGGATAGTGTGGTGAGATCTCCGACAACCTCCAATCTGAGCAAGCTTCGAAATCACTATAAAACACAGAAAAGTAAATAAAGTAAGCTATTAAGCTTAGTAAGCTTGTATGGCTAATAAGTACAACTTACCATATAATCATAATTTAAGTGATTAAAATGGCATAATGCAACTCAATTTAATCTACAAACCTAACACTTCATCCATAAGGTTAGACATAAAATTCACAAATTTCATAGCTTCAATACATTTATGATTCACATACATACCTGTAATGATATATATCGATCTCTTATTCTTTCATACCATCAATATATCCATTGAACCATTTGGTATACTATTGGATACTCGGGAATCTCGCACAATAAGTGCCGATACATGTTGAAACCATCTCAATCTTATATCTCATATAAATGCTCACTATCGAGCTATCACTGGGTTTGCTCACACAAGCTAACGTTCAAGACATAGCTACACGTGCTACTCACACAAGCTGACGAGTAACCGCAACACATGCTAGAAAACTCAGCCACCGGTAGAACGTACGGACCAGCACCCAAAAAATGGTAACCCCTAATGACATGTCATTTGTATCTTATCTATTCCTAAGGTACAATCGGGATCTCATATATTGCCAAATCTTCATTGAGTATATCCGTGAAGTCATATTCATCAATAATGTAATGATAAAGCATTTAAAAGAAAAATAATTTAATGCTTATTAACATACGATCTTACCTCGATCATAAAAACGACGAAATGGATTGATTAGTCCAAAAGTTTATCTTTTCCTCGTTCTAGATCCGTACGAGGTTTAACTTGATCTAAATAATCAAATTCAATACATTTAATATTCATTTTATTCCATTTAGCCCAAAATACATATTTTTACAAATTTACACTTTTACCCCTAATATTTTAACTTCTTTACAATTTAGTCCATATCTCATAAAAATGCAAATTCATGCAATTTAATCCACACCCATGCTAGCCGAATTCTATATAGACTCATAGTAGCCAAAGATTTTCATTATTTCAGACATTTACCACATAATTTTCACATTTCTCAATTTAATCCTTAGTTGATATTTTCAACTAAAATCACTTAACAATTGTTGTTTATCTAACAACAACCATTCATTTTCTATCATCAAACATCAAAGCACATACACATTCATCAATGATAAAACCCTAGACTTTTAACAGTTTCTCAAATTAGTCCCTGGGCTAGCTAGTTAAGTTACAACGATTCTAAAAATATAGAAATCATTAAAAAGAGAGTAAAAATACATACCATGCACTCAAAATACCATGGCCAAACTTAGTAAGGTTTAATGGCTTTCCTTCATTTGCAAAATCAGTGGAAGATGGAAAAAAGATGATGACCATGTTATTTTTATTGAATTTGTCCTTATTTACTAAATTACTAATTTAACCTTTTAATTAACAATTAAAAATCACTTATATGATGTCCATCTTTGTCCACTATTAATATTTATGGTCTATTTACCACATAAGTATAACATATCTAACCCGTATCTGTTTCCTGACTAGGGTTAAGAGGCATTACCAAACATATCGAAACATTTAGCATTCATTTCACAATCATCATAGCATCATAGATTATACATTAATACAGTCCATTACATAGGTCAACGAGACCTTAAACATGCTTTAGAAAGGAGTCAGGGCTAAACCGAACACATATGAAATTTTCCAAAACTTAAACATTATTTTAAGTTATAAAAGTCACACGCTCGTGTGAACAGGTCGTGTACCTCACACGGCATTAGACACGCCCGTGTGTCTAGGCCATGGCAAAAGAGGGCATACATACTGACTTGTCCACACAGCCACAAGACACACTCGTGTGCCAGGCCGTGTGAAAATTAGAGAAGTTACTGACTTGGGTCACACGGCTGACCACATGCCCGTGAGTCAGCCCGTGTGATACACACGACCAATAGACACTCCCGTGTTTCTAGGGAGTGTCAAAACTGTAGGGTATACTGACTTAAAATCATAAGGTATCCCAGGGGACACACGACCGTGTAACATGACCGTGTGTCACACACGACTGAGACACACGCCCGTGTCTCTACCCGTATGGACAAAAATAGGTCATTTACAAGGCCACTTTACCACCTAAATTTTGGGTCCTCTCTACGTGAGCAAATCCAAACATTTTATACCAAATTCTTAGCCAATTCATACACCAGAACATACACCATTCATGCCATATCATAAACAATAAAATTGTAATATCCTGAATTAGGGCTTAATCGGAATAGTGGTTTCGTGACCACAAATCCGAGATAGAAATAATTATTTTACAATGATTTTGATGTTTATGATATGATTGCATGATTGTGTGAAAATTACGTGATGAAATTCTATGCCTAAAGTGCTTAAATTGAAAGTAGGGACTAAATCGAATAAGTTACAAAACTTGCATTCCAGAAGTTTTTAGTATGAAATTGTTTTGGACTATTAATGAGGAGGTCTTAAATAGAAATTTGACCAATTTTAAGTTCATGGACAAAATTAGGACATGGAAGGAATTTTTGGAAAGTTTAGTAGTAAGGGTATTTTGGTCATTTAGTTATTAAAATGAATTAAAAACAAAATTAAAAGCCAATTTTTGTCCATCTTCTTCATTAGGCCGAAATTTAAAGGGTTCTCCATAGCTAGGGTTTGTTTCAAGCTTCCAAGCTCCATAGTAATTGATTTCAAGCCCCGTTTTTAATGTTCTTTACGTTTTTTGAATCCCGGAAGCTCGATTAAGCTTATGCTAGCAATAATTCAACCTAGGGTTTATATTTGGAAAAATACCCATAGGTGAAATTTGTGTATTTTGATGTTTTATGATAGAATATTAGGTTTTAAATTATGTTAGACAACTTGTGCTATTCTGTTTTGAGTGAAAACGAGTAAAAGGGCTTAATCGGCAAAAATACCTAATAGTCACAAGTATATGTTAGAGAGAGAATTTGATGTTGCCATAGAAGGGAAAAGTGATCAGCATGTTATAAAACATAAGAATAAGGAATAAAGTTTAATTCCTGAGCCTAGGGGCAAAAGTGTAATTATGCAAAAGTTTAGGGGCAAAAGTGTAATTTTTTTAAAGTTCGTATTAAATGCTGTTTTGATAAATGTATGTATTAAATAAGATTAATTTGGTATTATAGATCAAGAAAAACGAGATTCAAGTTGTGATCGAGGAAAAGAAAAGATTGTGGACTAAATTGCAAAATCTTTATATTTTGGTACCAAGGTAAGTTCATGTGTAAATAATGTAGCATAAATGTTATTTTTAAGTTATTAATGTTAATTATATGATATGCTGATTTTTAATCGTGAAATATTATGCTTTGTGGTTAATGTTGAGTAATATGCAAATTATGTTTACTACTTGATAAATATGAATTGCTACCAAGTATCGGTTCCGATATTCCATGGAAGACGACAAATATGAGATCGAGGGAAAAAGCCCGTTTGAACCTTAGGAATAGATTAGGATACAAGTGACATGTCACTAGGATGGTTGAGCATCCGAACTCGTTGAGTTGAGTCCGAGTTCACCTATGGAAGCGAATGTCCGAACTTGTTGAGTTGAGTCCGAGTTCGTGAGATGTAACTAGGCATCCGAACTCGTTGAGTTGAGTTCGAGTTCATTTATGGATGCGAACGCCCGAGCTCGTTGAGTTGAGTCCGAGTTCACTTAGTGGTGGGTTACATGATTTCTTGATTACATATGAGGCACTTATGTGCAAATTATCTGTGTATCCGAGTTGTATTCCGATGTGTTCAACGGGTGAAATTTCTAGTGAAATGGAAGAACACTTAAGATGCAAGCGACGTTTTGGTAAGTGTTGTGAAATGGACACTTTGGACAGGTATGTTCTTGACCCTCGGTTTGAAAATAGATACAACAACGATAAGGTGGTAAGATGATGAATGATGTTTAGAAATGTGATATATGTTTTGGTGGTACCATGCTAAAGTTGTTTGGTATATTTGTATTGTTATGTTACTTGTTATTTACATATGAACTTATTAAGCATTTATGCTTACTCCTTCCTTTTCATTCACTATAGTTTTGAACAAGCCGGCTCAGGAATCGGGACAGGTCGAAAGTTCGATCACACTATCCAAAGGACTTTTATCTTGGTAAATGGCTTGTACAACTACTTAAGTATGGCATGTATAGCAATATACCTATTTTTTGTAAATAATTTTATGATATGGCCATGTTTGGTTGAGAAAATGTTTGATATTGATAAGTCATGGTGATGGCTAATTTAGATCATGTTTGATATTATGGAAGTTTAATAGGTTATCTAGTTCATAAAAATTCATGGAAAGATGAAACTTGCCTTAAAACAGAATATTGCTGCAGCAATGACATGAATTTGAAAAATTACTAAAAATAGTATAAATAAAACTAAATGATGAGTAAGTTATTAAATTGAAGCTTAATGAGTCTATTTTCATGTAGATTGAACAAAACAGGCATATAAATAATATTTTATGAGATATTTAAACTTTTGTGAAATAGGGCCAGAGTGATTTCTGTATCCCCTATTCTGACTTTAAAAATTCATAATAAATTTTAATAAAATAATTAGAAGTTTTTATTTATATGTACAGATTCCTTATTAAGTCTAGTTTTAATAGAAACAAACCTCATAGTCATTTAAATTTTTTATATAGATATATCTGATTCGTAATACACAGAGGTCAGAGCAGTCGAACCCTGAAACAGGGGATAATTTAATTAATAAACTGTACTAATTGGCCTAATAAAAAAATTCTAGAAAAAAATTAGTAAATAGATATATGAGTCTAGATTCAGGGAAAATTTACGGATCTTGATTTCGAGTTTCGTAACTCGAGATATGATTTTTCTTGTAACTGTGATGCGAGTAGCTAGAAAGCTGTGAATGTAGAAACAAATGATTTGAAGTTCTTAAATTGATAAATTATGTTCGGTAACCCCTCAAGCTCGACTCCGGTGATGGTCCCGGGCGTGGGGGCATTAATTTGGTGGTATCAGAGCAGGTTTAGTCGGTTCTCGGACTATGTGTTGTATGTACGAATTTTGCTATACATACCATATGTATGAATTGTGATAGTGTGACGACTTCTGACCTTTTTAAATGAATTTTTATATAGTAAATGAATCCCGATCCAGCTGTGGCAGATGAAGTAGAGAGTAATGCGCCAGCTCCGGCTGAAGGGGCAGTGCCGACTGAAAACCCACCTCCTACTGTTGGTCAGGGAGGAGGAGAAAGGGATCGGAAAGCCTTTCTCCAAATGATGAGTGCATGGTACACTGAGTTCGTTTGTACGAACCCAAATGTACGACCTCCCCCACCTCCCCCAATTCCTCAACCTATGCCTTCCAGTGCCTCAAGGAGTGGATATGATAAAATTTCACAGAACCCCCGTTGATAGAATTCGTAAACAAGGGGCTGAAGAATTTAGAGCAAATATTGATGATGATGTAGAGAAAGCAGAGTTCTGGCTTGAAAATTCTATCCGGGTATTTGATGAATTATCTTGTACACCTGAAGAATGTTTGAAATGTGCTACATCTTTGTTGAGAGATTCAGCCTATAATTCGTGGAAGACTTTGATTTCAGTGGTACCGAAAGAGAGGGTAACCTGGGAATTCTTTCAAGAAGAGTTTCGGAAGAAATATATTAGTGAAAGATTTATTGATCAGAAATGTAAAGAGTTTCTTGAGCTGAAGCAAGGTAATATGACAGTCTTAGAATATGAAAGAGAGTTTGTTCGATTAAGTAAGTATGCCAAGGAATATGTTCCTACAGAAGCCAAGATGTGCCGACGATTTAAAGACGGGCTTAACGAAGACATTAAAGTATTTGTCGGGATCCTTAAACTGAAAGAAATGGTAGTCCTAGTTGATCGAGCTTGTAAGGCTGAAGAACTACTTAAAGAGAAGAGGAAGGTAGAGGCTGAGACACGAAATTGGAAGAAAAGGCCAATGAGTAAGGCACCTTCACAGCAACTTGGAAAGTCAAGAAATATGAATCCTCTTTCCCAAGTTTCAGCTGGGCAATCATATGGAAATTTTAAGAAGCAGAATGTGGGTCCTAAATCTTAGAATACTTCTGCAGCCAGTGTAGGGAACTCGAGATTTGTTAAACCCGAGTGCCAGTGGTGTGGTAGAAATCATTTTGGTCCGTGCAGAGCAAATGAATGTTTTCGATGTGGTTCTCCAGATCATTTTATTAGAGACTGCCCAGAGAGAGCTGAGAAAGAAAAATTTCAGTGTAAAAGCTAGTGGTGCAGACTCGAGGGAAAGGTATCCGAGAAAAGATGGAAGTGAAACAAGGAGTAAGAATGTAGCCAGAGATGCAGCAGTTAGATCTGAAGGAAGAGCTCCGGCTAGAACCTATGCTATTAAAGCGCGTGAAGATGCTTCCTTACCCGATGTGATTACCGGTACATTTTCTCTTTATGATACTAATGTTATTGCTTTGAGTGATCCTGGTTCTACTCATTCATACGTATGCATTAAACTGGTGTCTAGTATGAATATACCTGCTGAGAACACAAAATTTATGATTAGAGTGTCGAACCCGTTAGGCAAATGCGTGATAATTGATAAAGTAAGCAAGAAATGCCCTTTAATGATTCGGGGTCATTACTTTCTGGCCGACTTGATGTTGTTGCCGTTTGATGAATTTGATGTTATTTTGGGTATGGATTGGTTGACATTGCATGATGCTATAATAAATTGCAAAGAAAAGGTTATAGAATTAAAGTGTGAAAGTGGTGAAATTCTGCGGGTTGAGCCAGACAAATCAGAGGCATTATATAGTATGATTTCTTCGATGTCGGCTCAGAGATATTTGAGAAAGGGTTATGAAGCTTATTTGGTGTATGTAATTAATACAAAAGAAGTTGAAAAGAAAGTTGAATCAGTGCCGGTTGTGTGTGAATTTGCGGACGTATTTCCAAAAGAATTGCCGGGTTTGCCTCCAGTCAGGGAAGTAGAATTTGGTATTGATTTAATATCGGGAACAGCTCCGATCTCGATTGCTCTATATAGAATGGCACCAACAGAGTTGAAAGAATTAAAGTCGCAGTTGCAAGAGTTGACTGATAAAGGCTTTGTGAGATCGAGTTTTTCACCTTGGGGTGCTCCCGTGTTATTTGTGAAAAAGAAGGATGGTCTATGAGATTATGTGTTGATTATAGGCAGTTAAACAAGGTGACAATCAAAAACAAGTATCCGTTGCCGAGAATTGATGATTTGTTTGATCAGCTAAAAGGAGCGACATGGTTTTCAAAGATTGACTTGAGATCTAGGCATTATCAGCTGCGAGTAAAAGAGTCAGATGTGCCTAAAACTGCTTTTAGAACAAGGTACGGTCATTATGAATTTTTAGTTATGCCATTCGAGTTGAAAAATGCTCCTGCTGTGTTTATGGATTTAATGAATCGCATATTTCGGCCATACTTGGACAGATTTGTTGTGGTGTTTATAGATGATATTTTAATTTATTCAAAAGATGAGACAGAGCATGCTGAGCATTTGAGGATAGTTTTGCAAACTTTAAGAGATAAGCAGCTGTATGCTAAGTTTAGTAAAAGTGAATTTTGGCTCCGGGAAGTTGGATTTTTGGGTCATATTGTTTCAGGTGATGGTATACGGGTTGATCCTACTAAAATTTCAGCCATTGTTGATTGGAAACCACCGAAAAATGTAACTGAAGTTAGAAGTTTCTTGGGGCTAGCTGGGTATTATCGGCGTTTCGTAAATGGATTTTCTATAATTGCTGCTCCTATGACTAGACTACTCCGAAAGGATGTTAAATTTGAATGGACGGAAGAATGTCAAGAGAGTTTCGAAGAATTGAAAAAGTTATTAACTGAAGCACCAGTGTTGATACAACCCGAATCAGGTAAAGAATTTGTGGTGTATAGTGATGCTTCTCTAAATGGTTTGGGGTGTGTACTCATGCAAGAAGGAAAAGTGGTGGCTTATGCTTCGAGACAGTTAAAACCTCATGAGAAGAATTATCCTACTCACGATTTGGAATTGGCTGCGGTGGTATTTGCTTTGAAGATTTGGCGACATTATTTGTATGGTGAAAAGTGTCGAGTATATACCGATCATAAAAGTCTTAAATACTTGATGTCACAAAAAGACTTGAATTTGAGACAGCGAAGATGGTTAGAGTTATTGAAAGATTATGAGCTTGTTATCGATTATCATCCGGGAAAAGCGAATGTGGTTGCTGATGCTTTAAGCAGAAAGTTGTTGTTTGCTTTGAGAGTTATGAACACTCAATTGAAAATTTCAGATGACGGTTCGATTCTAGCAGAGTTAAGAGCAAGACCGATGTTTTTACAAGAGATTTCTGAAGCTCAAAAAAATGATTAAGATTTGCTAGCCAAAAGAAAACAGTGTGAAGCTGATAGGGGATCAGATTTCAGAATCGGTTCTGATGGTTGTTTGATGTTTAAAAATCGAATTTGTGTATCGAAAAATGATGAGTTGATTCAAAAGATTTTACATGAAGCACATAATAGTTGTTTAGCGGTTCATCCGGGCAGTACGAAGATGTATAATGACTTGAAGAAAATGTGCTGGTGGAGTGGAATGAAAAGAGATATTTCCGAGTTTGTATCAAAGTGCTTAGTTTGCCAACAAGTGAAAGCTGAACACCAAGTACCTTCGAGATTACTCTAGCCTATTATGGTTCCTGAATGGAAATGGGATAGGATTACTATGGATTTTATATCAGGGTTGCCGTTAACTCCAGGGAAGAAAAATACCATCTGGGCAATAGTTGACAGACTGACTAAATCGGCTCATTTTATTCCGGTACGTACAGATTATTCTCTTAATAAGTTGGCTGAATTGTATATCCGAGAGATTGTTAGACTTCATGGGATACCTTTGTCAACCATTTCGGATAGAGATCCGAGGTTTACCTCACGGTTTTGGCAAAAGTTGCAAGAGGCATTAGGTACAAAGTTAAATTTCAGCACTGCCTTTCATCCACAAACTGATGGACAATCAGAGAGAGTAATTCAGATTCTTGAAGACATGCTCAGATGTTGCGTATTGGAATTTCAAGATAGTTGGGAAAGGTACTTACCATTGGTAGAATTTGCTTATAATAATAGTTATCAGACGAGTTTGAAGATGGCACCTTATGAAGCATTATATGGTCGTAAATGTCAGACGCCATTGTATTGCACTGAACTCACGGAAAATCAGATTTATGGAGTTGATTTATTAAAAGAAGCCGAAGAAAATGTGAAAGTGATTTAAGATTGTTTGAAAGCTGCTTCAGATAGACAGAAATCTTATGCGGATTTAAAACGAAAAGAAATGGAGTTTCAAGTTGGTGATAAGGTATTTTTGAAAGTGTCTCCATGGAAGAAAGTCCTTAGATTTGGATAAAGGGCAAGTTAAGTCCGCGTTTTATTGGACCGTATGAAATAATTGAAAATGTAACACCCCGAACCCGAGACCGACACCGGAGTCGGACGCGAGATGTTAACAAACTTTGAAAAAAAAATTTTCAGACACTGCCCAGTCTGCGTACTAGTCGCTTCAAAAATCATATCTTGAGTTTCACAACTCAAAAATCAGTTTTGTGATTTTTCCCTGAAACTAGACTCATGTCCCCACCTATGGATTTTTTTCTAGAATTTTGGTCGGGCCAACTAGTACAGTTTATTAGTCAAAGTCTCCCATGTTACAGGGGTCGACTACACTGACCTTTTCCCATTACGACTGGGATATCTCTCTGCACAGAGCTTCAATACTGATGCCGTTTGTTTCTATGCAAACTAGACTCAGAGAGGAATACATACATATATGGTATGACCCCTAATTATCTCTGGTCAATTTATAGTGAATTTCCAAAGGCGGAACAGTGAATCCAGAAACTGTTCTGGCCCTGTTCCACAAGAACCCGAATATCTCTTTCTGTACTGTTCCTATAATTGTTTCGTTACTTCCATATGAAAGTAGATTCATCAAGGTTCGATTACATAATTTATTCACTATTTAATTCCACTCCTACGAATTCTTGTGATTTTTCCAATCCACACCACTGCTGCTATCAGCTTCTGTTTTCAAAGTGAACCTTACCTAATTTGGGGTTTCATGGACCAACTAGGGCCTTGTCATACATAAGCCCACATATGATCATACTTAGCCATTCTAGTGGCTGATCATTTGCTCAACACTTCCATTCCAACATAGTTACATCATGAAACCATCTATACATTCATAAATACGAATGGTCTAATGCCATACTCCACTTCTACAAGCCATCTTCGCATGGCTGTACACTTATACATTTCATAAAGTACTCGAAAGACAACAATGGGTAGTCCTATACATGCCATAACAAAATTCAACCAAAATAGTACCCAAAAGAGCCTTTGATAGTGTGGGCGACTTTGACTTCAAGATCCCGAGTCCGATAGCTGGAGAACCAAAAATCTATAAAACAGAGGAGCAATGTAACGAGTAAGCAATTTATGCTTAGTAAGTTTGAGCAAGGAATTCCAGCATGCACAAAGAATAGCACACATTTAGCTAAACGGAATATTTCATAATACGCAATTTACCGATATCAAACTTGCTTCACAACATTAACAACCCTTATGTACATACACAATAAACTAACTTGGCCGAAGGCCGGTAGCTCGTTTATCAACTGAGCGAACATTTATTTGTAAGGGCTCGATTAAATTCAACACATACGTAACATATCCCCATATTGGGATGTTTTTCGAGTATTTGCTGGAATTTTACAGCAAGCTCATTCATTACCAAATCACGTACCTTCGGGATTTAACCGGATATAGCTCCTCGTTCAAATGCCTTCGGGACATAGCCCGGTTTTAGTAACTCACACAATGCCTTCGGGACATAACCAGGATTTAACAACTCGCACGAATGCCTTCGGGACTTAACCCGGATTTAATAACTCGCACGAATGCCTTCGGGACTTAACCCGGATTTAATAACTCGCACGAATGCCTTCGGGACTTAACCCGGATTTAGTATCTCGCACAAAGGCCTTCGGATCTTAATCCGGATATATTCACTTAGCACAAAGCCTTCGGGACTTAGCCCGGACAGCATTCAATTAATCATGCACATCTAACAATAATTCATAGCACATTCATATTTCATTTTCGTTTACGAAACTCAAACACAAGGCACATATTGTCCTTGCACATTCGGCTCAATAGCCACACATAGAGCATGATTTAATCACATCGAAATTTAAGCTCTCTTACTCAAAACTTACCTCGGGTGTTGTCGAACGATTCCGCTAGCTATTCAACCACTTTTTCCTTCCCTTTATCGGTTTTATTTCCCCTTTGCTCTTGAGCTTAATCAAACAAATAAATTGATTTCATCATTTTAGGCATCAAAAGATGAACACAAGCACTTAGCCCATATTTATACATTAGACATTAAAGTCTCATACATGCAAAAATCATGCATCAACACCACATATTAGCTAATTTCTTGCCCTTGACCGAATATGCATGTCCATTTTGGGGTCGATTTCAACACTTAATACACACATGTACACACTAGTAAAGCATCCTCCCCCTTTTTATCAATTTAACACATGCATTGCTCATTAACATGCAAAGTTACATTCGGCCTTAGCACACATCTTGCTAGCCGATTCTTCTCCATTTAGCAACCAATGCACATATGTGCTCACACAACAAAAAATGCTAAAAAGGAGGTTCAAGAATCATCAAGCCATCATCACATGCATCATTAACAAGCTTCATATTTTGCATGCAATGGCATTAACACAACCTCCACCTAGGCCGAATCTTAACTCATCCTCATGCCTCATCACCACAACATCAAACATCAACCAAGAATGATTCATCCATGGTCAAGTGCCATTTCCATCACATAGCAAGATTTAGACCATGGTTAGGTAGAACTCAAGCTAACAACTAAAACATGCATGCCTCTCATGGAACATCATCAAACATACCTTAGCCTAGCTACATGCATGGCCGAATCTCTTCACCTTTCTTCTTCTTTCCTCCTTAAAATTTTTGGCCAAGGATGAACCAAAGGATGAGAAAATTTTTCTTTGTTTTTCTTTCTAGTTTTTGGCAAGCATGAAGATGAGAAAAGGATGAACAAAATTCCCCTTTCTCTTGTTTAGCTCACGGCAATGGGGGGACAAACACCACACACACATTTTTTTTTCTTTTGTTTTCCATTTCTTTATTACCCATACTCCTTATTTTATTCTTCCACTAACAAAACATGTTTCATGACATGTTTTGCCCATCCTTCCTTGTCATGGCCGGCCACTACTCATTAGGGGGGGGAAATTTGACATGCAAGTCCCCCCTTTGTCCACATGCACTAGTAGGTCCTCACACATTGACCTATCACATTTTAGAATTTTCTCACATAAGTCCTATTGACTAAATTCACATGAAATCAACCAAATTGAAGCTTGAAATTTTCACACATTCATAATTACATATTCTAGACAATAAGTATCACATTCAAACATTTCGGTGACTCGGTTTAGCGGTCCCGAAGCCACTTCCCGACTAGGGTCAACTTTGGGCTGTCACAACTCTCCCCCACTTAAGAAATTTTCGTCCCCGAAAATCTTACCGGTAAATAGGTCTGGGTATCGTTCTTTCATCGAGCTCTCGGTCTCCCAAGTAGCTTCCTCGATCCCGTGTTTGAGCCATAACACCTTTACTAGCGGAACTCTTTTGTTTCGCAACTCCTTCACTTCACGAGCTAGGATACGCATCGGTTCTTCTTCATAGCTCATGTCAACTTGAATTTCAACCTCCGATGGGCTAATTATGTGCGATGGATCAGATCGATAGCGTCGAAGCATCGAAACATGAAAGACGTCATGAATCTTTTCAAGCTCCGGGGGCAAAATCAATCTATACGCAACCGGACCAACTCGTTCGGAGATTTCGTACGGCCCAATGAATCTTGGGCTCAACTTGCCCTTACGGCCGAACCTGAGTATCTTTTTCCAAGGTGAAACCTTAAGGAACACTTTGTCTCCCACTTGATACTCGATGTCTTTTCGTTTCAAATCTGCGTACGATTTCTGACGATCCGTGGCTACCTTCAGACTTTCACGGATTACCTTTACTTTCTGTTCAGCATCTCTAATCAAATCAATCCGAAAATTTTACTTTCACCGAGCTCGGTCCAAAACAATGGTGTACGGCATTTACGACCGTACAAAGCCTCGTAAGGTGCCATCTTAATACTTGATTGAAAACTATTGTTGTAAACGAATTCAATCAAAGGTAAATACCATTCCCATGAACTACTGAACTCGAGGATGCAACATCTCAACATATCCTCAAGTATCTGAATTATCCGCTCGGATTGACCATCGGTTTGGGGGTGAAAAGCAGTGCTAAAATGCAGCTTAGTACCCAGAGCTTCTTGCAATTTCTTCCAAAATCGTGAGGTGAAT
Source organism: Gossypium hirsutum (assembly GCF_007990345.1). Classification (NCBI taxonomy): domain Eukaryota; kingdom Viridiplantae; phylum Streptophyta; class Magnoliopsida; order Malvales; family Malvaceae; genus Gossypium; species Gossypium hirsutum. Next base: position 72,850,752 of record NC_053429.1, on the reverse strand, counting down.
CTCGGATCTCTATCCGACACGATAGAAGCAGGTACCCCGTGTAATCTCACAATTTGATAAACGTACAATTCAGCTAGTTTATCCAATGAAAATTCCGTACGTACGGGGATGAAATGAGCCGACTTAGTCAGTCTATCAACAATAACCCATATCGCATCCTTCTTACTTGCTGACAAGGGCAGTCCGGACACAAAGTCCATTGTGACTCGATCCCATTTCCACTCGGGTATCATGATCGGCTGGAGTAATCCTGAAAGCACTTGATGTTCCGCTTTCACTTGTTGACATATTAAACATCTCGAAACAAAGTCGGAGATGTCCTGTTTCATACCATGCCACCAAAATTGACGTTTCAAATCGTTGTACATTTTCGTACTCCCCGGGTGAATTGACATTCGGCTACAATGGGCTTCGTTCAGAATCATCGAAATGAGTTCCGAATTCCTTGGAACACACAAACGATTTCTGATCCTCAAACAATCATCATCATCAATTTGAAACTCCGATTCCTCGTTCGGAAAACACTTAGCCCGTTTTGCAACCAATTCATCATCGACTTTCTGAGCTTCACGAATTTGGTGAGTCAATAATGGTTTAGCTTTTAATTCAGCTACTAACACACTGTCTGGTAGAACAGACAAATGCACGTTCATCGCTCGTAAAGCAAACAATGACTTCCGGCTTAAGGCGTCCGCAACCACGTTAGCCTTTCCCGGGTGGTAATCAATGACAAGCTCGTAATCTTTCAACAACTCAAGCCAACGTCTTTGTCGCAGATTCAAGTCTCGTTGAGTCATCAAATATTTGAGACTTTTGTGATCCGAAAATACATGGCACTTCTCACCAAACAGATAATGTCGCCATATTTTTAAAGCAAACACGATGGCAGCTAGTTCGAGATCATGGGTCGGATAATTCCTCTCGTGTGGCTTCAATTGTCTCGACGCATAGGCCACGACTCGACCTTCTTGCATCAATACGCAACCCAACCCAAGTAGGGATGCGTCACTATAAATGACAAACTCTTTACCTGATTCGGGTTGCACCAAAATTGGAGCTTCAGTCAAACGAGTTTTCAGTTGGTCGAAACTTTTCTGACATTTCTCCGTCCACTCAAACTTAACATCCTTTTGAAGTAGCTTCGTCATTGGTGTGGCTATCATCGAGAAACCTTTCACAAATCGTCGGTAATAACCGGCGAGCCCCAAAAAGCTCCGAACTTCAGTAACATTTCTCGGAGGTTTCCAGTCCAGTATGGCTGAAATTTTGTTCGGGTCAACTCGAATACCCGACGCAGATACCACATGACTCAAGAAGCTAACCTCTCTTAACCAGAACTCACACTTACTAAACTTAGCATATAACCGCTTATCCTGCAAAATTTGCAGCACTAGCCTCAGATGCTCAGCATGTTTGGTCTCGTCTCTTGAATAGACCAAAATGTCATCAATGAACACCACTATGAACCGATCCAAATACGGCCTGAAGATCCGATTCATCAAATCCATAAATACTGCAGGGGCATTAGTGAGCCCAAACGGCATCACTAAGAATTCGTAGTGACCATATCTCGTTCTGAAGGCAGTTTTAGGAATATCTGAATCTCGGATTCGCAACCGATAATAGCCCGATCTCAAATCTATTTTTGAGAACACTGAGGCTCCCTTCAGTTGGTCGAACAAATCATCAATGCGCGGCAACGGATATTTGTTCTTTATCGTCACTTTATTCAGCTGACGATAGTCAATGCACAACCTCATGGTTCCGTCCTTCTTTTTCACGAACAATACTGGTGCACCCCAAGGTGAGAAACTTGGTCGAGCGAAACCTCTATCCGTCAGTTCTTGCAACTGAGCTTTCAACTCCTTTAACTCAGTTGGTGCCATACGATACGGAGCTATCGAAATCGGCGTAGTCCCAGGTACAAGCTCAATACCAAACTCTACCTCCCGAACAGGTGGTAAACCCGGTAATTCTTCCGGAAAAACATCCGGTACTCACAAACCACCGACACAGATTCGGGTTTCTTTCTAATTCTTGTCATCAAGCACATATGCAAGGTATGCTTCGCACCCTTTTCTTACATATTTCTGTGCCAACATTGCTGATATTACAGCTGGCATCCCCTCCAAGTCCGCAGACTCAATTCGGACTACTTCGTTATTTGCGCACCTCAAATCAATAGTCTTGCTCTTGCAATTCACAATCGCATCATGCGCGGTCAACCAATCCAACCCAAGGATAACATCAGGCGAAGAAGCATCCTCGCGGGCACGTATAGCATAAGCTCTAGCAGGCGCACGGGCTTCGGATCTGGTTATATCATCTCTAGATCCTCTCTGACCACCACTAGCATTGCCCATATTTCCAGATGGTCTACCTCGAGCAGTGGTAGCACCCGGTCTCCCACTCTGATTTGCATTCTGTCCCGACAACCTCGGGCAATCTTTAATGAAGTGGTCCACTGATCCGCATTTGTAACAGGAGCGGTCAGGAAATCTACAACTCCCCGAATGCCATTTACCGCAATATCGGCATTTCGTCCTGTCTCGACGTTCATTCCCAACACTGGCGACCGAAGTGCCTCGTGTACCCACAGGGGGTCGATCACGATCTCGTCCAAAAAGGCCCGAAGTGCCTCTAAACTGGCCCGCATCATCTCGAAATCTCTTCGATGTCTGTTGAAGAGACCTTCCCGAGGATCTTTTACGAAACTCTCCAGTTCCCTCATCAACTCTTTGCTTTTCTTTTCTAAGCTCTTCGGCTTTACAAGCTCGTTCAACAAGTACCACGAACTCTCGTATTTCAAGAACGCCAACGAACATCTTTATATCTTCATTCAGCCCATCCTCGAAGCGTTTACACATAATAGCTTCGGACGAAACACATTCCCGAGCGTATTTGCTAAGTCTAACAAATTTTCGCTCGTAATCAGTAACCGACATGGAGCCTTGCTTAAGCTCAAGAAATTCCTTCCGTTTTTGATCAACAAATCTCTGACTGATATACTTTTTCCGAAACTCAGTTTGGAAAAACTCCCAAGTTACTTGCTCTCGGGGCACAATAGAAGTCAGAGTACTCCACCAATAGTAGGCAGAATCACGTAGCAAGGAGATAGCACACTTTAGGCATTCATCGGGTGTACAAGATAGCTCATCGAGTACCCGGATAGTGTTGTCCAGCCAAAATTCAGCTTGCTCGGCATCATCGCTATCCATAGCCTTAAATTCAGTAGCCCCATGTTTTCGGATTCTGTCAACTGGGGCTTATGTGACCTTATTTGGTCCGTTACCGGCGGTATTGTAGGTGCGGGGGTAGTATTTGTCGGGAATGGAGGTTGTGGAACAGCCATATTAGTTCGAATGTATTGGTTAAACCAATCATTCATCACGCTATAGAATGCTTGTCTAGCTTCATCATTCGGATTACTAACATTAGGTTGAGAGTCTGCCGGCACTGTCCCTTGTGCGGGAGCAGGCGCTACACTCTCAAGATCATCAGCTACCTCTCGGTCACGATCGGGATCCATTACTATAAACACATTTACAATTGTCGGAAATCACCACACTATCAAGTAATCACATAAAATGGCATGTATAGCTAGACCAACACATTACGGTAGTCCTAGAATCGACTAAACCGTAGCTCTGATACCAATAAAATGTAACACCCCGAACCCGAGACCGACACCGGAGTCGGACGCGAGATGTTAACAAACTTTGAAAAAAAAATTTTCAGACACTGCCCAGTCTGAGTACTAGTCGCTTCAAAAATCATATCTTGAGTTTCACAACTCAAAAATCAGTTTTGTGATTTTTCCCTGAAACTAGACTCATGTCCCCACCTATGGATTTTTTTCTAGAATTTTTGGTCGGGCCAAATAGTACAGTTTATTAGTCAAAGTCTCCCATGTTACAGGGTCGACTACACTGACCTTTTCCCATTACGACTGGGATATCTCTCTGCACAGAGCTTCAATACTGATACCGTTTGTTTCTATGCAAACTAGACTCAGAGAGGAATCCATACATATATGGTATGACCCCTAATTATCTCTGGTCAATGTATAGTGAATTTCCAAAGGCGGAACAGTGAATCCAGAAACTGTTCTGGCCCTGTTCCACAAGAACCCGAATATCTCTTTCTGTACTGTTCCTATAATTGTTTCGTTACTTCCATATGAAAGTAGATTCATCAAGGTTCGATTACATAATTTATTCACTATTTAATTCCACTCCTACGAATTCTTGTGATTTTTCCAATCCACACCACTGCTGCTATCAGCTTCTGTTTTCAAAGTGAACCTTACCTAATTTGGGGTTTCATGGACCAACTAGGGCCTTGTCATACATAAGCCCACATATGATCATACTTAGCCATTCTAGTGGCTGATCATTTGCTCAACACTTCCATTCCAACATAGTTACATCATGAAACCATCTATACATTCATAAATACGAATGGTCTAATGCCATACTCCACTTCTACAAGCCATCTTCGCATGGCTGTACACTTATACATTTCATAAAGTACTCGAAAGACAACAATGGGTAGTCCTATACATGCCATAACAAAATTCAACCAAAATAGTACCAAAAGAGCCTTTGATAGTGTGGGCGACTTTGACTTCAAGATCCCGAGTCCGATAGCTGGAGAACCAAAATCTATAAACAGAGGCATGTAACGAGTAAGCAAT